>NC_091129.1:151668614-152001114 GCF_040183065.1 Periplaneta americana | reverse complement strand
CATACTGTATGAGTATAGGCTATGATTATAACAAAATATAATGACATGAGAATTTAAGAGATAATGATTAATGACACTGACAGAAGAATATATTTCTTATCACCATTAGGCCTACCTAAATTGTCGGTGTTTAAGCATCAAAAGAATGTCATTATTGACAGCTTTCTTTTAATTTCATAGAAATCCTCTCCAACTTTGTGAATTCGGATCCCAAATATACGAGTTTTGTGTCGCACAGCATTAACTAGGCCTATATAATATCAGCAAAAATGACGTTTCATATAGACAGAAGGAATAAGTAGAACAAGTGGGTGCCCTGCATAAAGGTGCAGTCAATAACTGAAAACTACCGAAATAATTAAGCGTTATGACTTCTGCTCAAACTTTCTGAAGAAATTAGACATTAATGAGGCGTTTATGAGCAAATAGGCCATCGAACTTCCACCTGTCACGACTAGTGAATCCTCATAATTTTGTTGAACACGAAATGGGCGGATAATGTTCCTAAATATAAATTTTAATGTGTCAAAGAGCTAACACAGTCGTTCCATTTGCTGTGGTTTGTAAAACGGTATGTGAAAAACTCTAGAATTACGCTCCACAAAAAAGAGCGCATATGCGTCTTTGTCCTCTGCATCAGTGTCTATTTAGGTTCGTCGTCGAGAGACGGGAGTCATCGCTCTCAATTTCGTGTAAAGTCAGGACCAAAGGGGATAATCGGTTCGCTGGCTCGTCCCTCTCAGAAAACACAATTATCGACTGCTACAGCGGCGTGCCACGGATCTCTGTCATCATCTGCAGCCTCATTATTCTAAAGCTTACATACTTTGCAAATAAACCAAAGCAAAAGGAAAGCAGAGCACGGCATTGAAACATCTCTAACAGTCGCTATATCGGGCAACGAGCAGTCAGCCGTGGTTACAGCAACTTGGATTATACGTTGCTCTTAAACACTTCGTGCATGGCTGTTACTACATTCACAGAAGTTTCTTACATAACCGCGTCGTGAGTATAACGACGTCTGGTAAATGGGGTAAAAGCAGAGATCATCATCATCATCATCTGAAAGATTTAGGCCCGGTTGCAGAAACACTGATCAAAATATGATTGGCAATCAAGGAGGATTTGATTGGCCATCAGTTCTATTTCTGTTGCAGAAAGAACAATCAGTGTTTGATCGGAGATCAGTCTTCCATCAGATTTGATCAACAGATTTTTGCTGGTTAAGTCACTGATCATCGATCAAGTAGGCTATTTATGTTGTTCTGTTTATAATGCAGTTACTGTACTGTATATAGTAAATAGTTATAGCGTAACAATATTTTTTTCCACATAATGGATTCTTCTGATGAAGAAATTTTAGAATGAAAAAAATATTATTAAGAAGAAGGCGTTTCTGTGATAGACATGAATTGTTTTTATGTATAATGATAGAAAATTTGAGCAAAGATTTAGGTTAAGTAAGGATTCGTGTTTCAAAAATTGAAACAAATATATGCAGACAGACAAATCGAAACCTTCCACTTTCTCCTATGAACCAAGTTCTAATAATGCTGAGATTTTATGCTGTTGGAATTTTTCAGGCGGTCTTGGGTTATCTTGTTGGGGGTCCACAAATCAACTATTTGCCGAGTAGTTTTCGTTTTTTTTTTTTTGTTTGCTTCATTTTTGTAGTCTATATACAAATAGAATCCGCCTGTTTCCTTTCCACAAAAAGCAACAAAACAGCAAAACATTCACTTGAACATTCACTTGTTTTCCTAGTCACCGCCTACTTGATGCATTCGTTTCGCGACTTTTAAAGAGCATCAAATTGGCTATGGTTGCTAAATAGCGCTGTTGTCAAATGTATTTCTTTCTCAAATCAGCAATTAGTAAATTGAGACAAGTTGATTGGAGATTCACGTTTGTGCAACGCAATGAACAATCAAATAAATCAGACATCAACTAATTGGCGATCAGGGACTGATTTGATTTGAGTTTCTGCAACCGGGCCTTAATATCAGTAAAACGTGTCATCAAAAAAGGAAATACAGTGAAACCTCTCCTTACGGAGACCCCCAAGATACGGACACTCCTCAAATACGGACAGATTTTTATGTCACAACTGAAATAACATAGAAATAATGATAAATTTAACTCTCGTTTACGGACACTCTCAGACACGGACATGGACAGCTGTTTCACAGTTCTAACGCTTGCTTTGCCTGCTGACTGCAGACTGCAGACTGAACTTGGTTTTCAAGACCTAGTATGTTACAAAAATGGAAAATTTAGTTTTGAGAACTGTACATAAATTGCTTAACATGAACGAAGACAATAATGGTCTCCTAGGCTACTACTATAGCCCAACCGACTACTCCTTGTTATCTGTAAGTGGGTGGATAAACAGAATCATAAAATTTAATCTGTCTGATGGGTCCAAGGTTTCCGCAATCGTGAAATTGTATTCGACACATGATAGGGTTAGTGGGATTATTCTCTTCACACTTCAATCAGTTGTTCTGTTTCGAGAGACATGGCACCTGAACGTAAAGGTTAAGTTGAAAACTGTAAATTACAGTACTGCATAAATGTAGACCTAGAATGAAATTGCATGTCACGGTACTGTATTTTCCTTTTTCGGTCTTATCTACTGTAGTTCAAAGTTGCAAAGAATTTACTGTAGTATACTGTATTTAGAATTAAACTACAGTAATACATTTCATTTAAAGCGTGAAGGGATACATAATGTACATTATAAATTTTTCTGTTAGATCGGGGAGACTCCCTCCCAATAAAGGACATCTCCCAGATGCGGACAGATTGTTACATCCCTTCGATGTCCGTAAATGAGAGGTTTCACTGTAGATAGAAAATTTTCGCCGCAATGGTTTTCGTCGCTTTATATTAAGCAGTGTCGGTATATCTATGAAATTTCTTTCTTTCCTTTCCACTCAATTTGTCGATAATAATTAATTAGGCCTAAACGTTAGTTTTGTAATCCATTCCGACATCATAACTTCTTGACTAATAACACGACTGAAATAAATGTGGTCTCCTTCGGTCGTGTATACTACTACGTTACAAGCATGAACTTGGTGGGGGCTGACGACGACTGACGGGCATTTTGGCGAGCACGAAATTTCAGAGCAGAAGGCCTATATCTCGCAATTCCGATCTACTAGAGCCCTGGTTTTGGTGTCAAAAAATAGATCTCGTCTAGATTATATGTGTCGATTTAAGACGGGCGTATTCACTTAAAACACACGGCTGTGAGTCCCCGATCTCATTCTGTGCGCAGTTTCAGGACAGTATTCGACATATGTTTCTTAACAGCTCCCTTAAAAGGATTTAAAATAAAAACAAATGGATAAAACACACATGAAAAGACTAACAAAAAAGAGACAAATGCTACATTTAGCGGCCATTTCTTTAGCCGGAGAGCACTGAATCAATGTTTCAAAGTAGCGAAATATTTGAGAGTCCTATAAATTTGTTAAGAAGTGAGTTTATATAAAAATAACACAGTTTTGTTCATAAAAGGGTTGGGTATAAACCCAACCAAAAAAAAACAAAAGACATTTAGATGTGGTCGCCATTCCCTTGGTCTGTCATTAGTACTCCAAATATGCAAACATTTGATCCGAACAAATATAACTTTTCCTTTTGAAGAGGAATTTTACAATGTAACATTTGTTTGCATCAAATTTCTATACATAAAAAAGACAAAACTAAAATTCTTTCAATTATTTATTATCATAATATACACTGCTCTCTTAAATTGACTGAGCATATTGGGAATTAAATCAATGACATTCCCCAAACACGCTACGAAATATTTAATATAAAATAATTTTTATCTCGAAAAGGAAGCAAAAACGAGCAAAATTGTATTAAACTTTTTTGTTTGAAATATTTCAAAGAATAACCCCTGAAATTAATGGCATTCTTACAGTTCATCTTGTATATACTCGTATATTGAGAATAGTGACATTTCATTTGTAACCTAGCTAAGAGCATTGAGTTGTTCTGCTAATAAATGTCTTAACTGAGTTTATCAGAAGAAAACGAACATAAACTGCAATTTGGATTTCATAGTTATATCACAGTCTATCATATACATTCGCGAAGCTTGAGGTGATTTTTTGCAAATCTCGTGATAAAGTGCTCGAAACGGTTAGCAACTAGAAACAATAGACTGTCCATGATCGACTTTGGACTGTGTCGTATTTCCATCGAGTGTTAGCTCGTTGCGTATTTCACATTGATGCTTGTGAAATGTTCGTTATTGGTTGTAATGAAAATGTTAATGGCTAAAATACAATAATTTGAATAATAATATTTTACCACAGACGTAGAAAAATTAAGTTTGTTTTAACGAAATTTATTGATCACGTTTTATTTTCAATTCTGGTGGGATTATTATTGCTTAGGCCTACTTTTTTTTTTCAAAAGATATGTTTTTAATTATAGTTGTTAATTTTGTTGTTATTTTTATTTGTTACTTTACTAGAAACGTAGAAAAAGTCTGTTACAATAAAATTTATTGATCACGTTTTATTTCCAATTCTGGTGCGATTATTATTGCTTAACCTCATCCCACTTTGTTAACTACGTAAGCCTACACTACAAGTACCGGTACACGTAAGTTACTCCATTAATTCATATTTCCATTATTATGGTTGTAAAGGGAAATGCAAATTAATATTTATTGGTTTCATAATTAATTATCGCTATAATCTTGAATGATTGAAGCGATTATAGTAAATTTCAGTTCGTTTTGCACAAACAAAAATAATATTAACCTATTTCTTGCAGGTATCTTCGAGTTTATGGTGGAATTTAATATACTTCATTAAAATAATTAATTAACGGTACAAAAAGATAAGAAGTGCATATATACTCTTCATAGACTTGTATTGGAACAAAATGGTAAACAAAATACTTATTTTCGAATTACATTTTAAATGAATATGATGTTTTCGCAGGAATAAAGATTTCCGGCACAAAATTAATCCTCTTTAACATCAACTCTTATTCCTATCTTTAATGTTACATATTTATAGTAAAATACATCTGTATGAAAATTTAATTACAATGAAGGAGGGAATGTAGGAAGAGATTATAAAAATATATCGGCGGTTAAATCTAGGCGAGGTGGGGAAAAAGAGAATTGGAGCGGAGTGGAATGTTGCCTGAATAATCGACTTTCATGTGATAATGCTCAACACAATCTCGACGCCACGATTTGTGATTTCTTATCGTTGCCCCTCTGTTTTTATCTATATTACAGTTCTGTATTCAACCCTTCTCTCTCTCTTATACCGATGGTACCAATCAGGGGTGCACAAATATGCAATATGAATTTACTGGATTATGTTATACAAACGATACTTGCACAGTTGATATCGAATGGGATTAATAAATTTTTATTTTGTTTCCAAAAATAATGACATGGCTTCCACTTCTGTATACGACAAAACAATAAGCGCCCATATTACATAGTGTTGGGAATCTCTCCAAATGTTAGTCTAAATTGGTTCTAAATTTAAAGACTCATGGCTTGTTAAATGTGGGCTAGTTTTAGCTTCTTCAGGATTTAGATTAATTTGTTTATCAATTTTTTAGTGTGCTATAAACAGTGCCTACTGTTGTTCTTGTGGGTCACAAGAGGTACAAAATAGTAATATGCATTACAAGAGCGGTATGTTGACGTTTTCATGTTCGAGGAAAAGATTGAAAAAGCGAAACGTAGTTGAGCTTTTTTAACTTCCGAGAACATGAAAACAAACATACCGCTCGTGTATCGTACATTATTTTGTGCGAAGATCGTTTGTTACATACCTAAAAGACGAATTTCTAATTAGTTGCAATGAAATCTCCATGTTGGTTTCTGTTTAATGACGGCAACTTCGGAAAACCAAAATATCTATCTTCAACATTATTGCTAAAAATGTTTTCTGTGTTTACTATACTCCAGCAGGCCGTGATATACGTCTGCCTTTTTTTTCCCCCAGTCTATAAATGCGAACTTAAAACAAACGGTAAGGTTATGTAATGATTTATTTTTCATTTTAATATTTTAACAATATTATTTATATAACATATTGCAGTTATAACATCGGCATCTGAAATCTTGTTGATCTTTTCACGGCTTCCTTAATGTTACTTGTATCAGGAATGCAATAAGTTTCGTGGAGTAGTAGACTTTACTTAATTTTTGCAAATATTTAAAAACAATAATTAACATTGCAATTTAGGTGAAATTGCAGTGGTAAGTTTCCAATTTATAATTATTACTATGTTAAACGTCTCTAAAAATAATATGTTAAAAGCCTAAAGCAGTAAAATGAATGTCGCGCTTAAGCGGTAAGAAGAGGGAAATTGTTGTGTGTGTTAGGTTGGGAATACTGAATGTGGTATTTCACACTTACCGCGTATTGGTTCTGTGCGGAAAACAAGCAAATACGCACGATCTCGCACAAAATTAATTTTATATGGCATGCATATTCAAACTTTACGACTTGTTATCCACAGTATCCAATGTTCAATAAAGAAAGAACATTTTCTCAGAAACCATTTGAGATAAAGTAATGAAATTTTGCACACTCCTTTATTATTGCATAACGCAAATTTTCCTGCAGAAAATGCGTTTTTAGTTTAATATTTAAAGAACGTTACTTTGGCAAAGCAATTATATATGCTTATGCTGTATATATAAATCCCACAAGGGTAGCTGCCCTTCAGTAAGGGTTGCCAAAAGACACAGCATACTAAACCAATAAAAATAAACAATTGTGTAATGATTGTTATTTTCAAATGGAAGCTACCCTTGGGAAAGTACAGTACGTTTATTCAATAATTATTGGTAATCAGATAGAATATCAAGAAATTTAGGTGTACAGGTTATTACGTAAAATTTGAACAGAATATTTCATTACGTCTACAGCAATAATTTTCAAAATCTGTTCTTGTATATTATAATAATAATCCCTAAAATATTGAAGTGTAGGGTCATAGATGGTCTTCTTTTCTTCATGCACTGCTACAGGTTGTTCAACTGCAGTTTCAAAGCTCACGGTGGGATCGTGTTCTATCATTTCCTCTATCAATGACAATGATGTCAACTCGCCGAGAACTTCCATCTTTTGCAAGGCAGTGGACTTCTTGGTGAACTTCGTAGAAGGAAGGAAGACTTTTAGCAATGAATTCTCGTCTTGCATGGTGTCTAGTATTCCGGATGAGAGTTCCATGCTGGCAGAATCCCAGGATGTGGGGTAAAATTTATTAAAATAACAATTGAAGTTTTAAAGTTCTGTCTGCAGGGATTTGTTTTTTTTAGTAGGTTATTTTACGACGCTTTATCAACATCTAAGGCTATTTAGCGTCTGAATGAGATGAAGGTGATAATGCCGGTGAAATGAGTCCGGGGTCCAGCAACGAAAGTTACCCAGCACAGGGATTTGTTACATATAATGTAGAGCAAATGTAGTGTAAAACATTTCAGAAAATATCTAATGTTCCATATATTTTGTGATGTGAAGTTAGGGTAGGTGAGTTCGTAATTAGCTTCCTGACATGGTAAGGTATTGTAATGAAGTATTATAATAGAGTCAGTCATGTACTAAATTTAGATCGATAGCTAAATAATTGTGGGATCAGTCATAAATCACATAACAGTACATTTGAGACTACGTCTCCCCTTAACACGCATCCAAATAAACAAAAAAATACATGCCACATCCTATGATTCGAATTACATTGACCAATAGGCCTAATTATTACTTGAACAAGACATAGATCTCTAGTAAGAATAAAGTAACCGAACTTGTGCTTCTCAAATAAAGTTGTCAAAATCGAACATTTTCTCCATTTATTATTATTATTATTATTATTATTATTATTATTATTATTTTATTATCATTATTATTATTATTATTATTATTATTATTATTATCATTATTTCGACAGATAATGGAGAAAAAAGGAGAGTAGGTCTATAAGGGTACAGTGCAACAGTTATTTATACATTTCAAAAAGGCATATGACTGGGTTATGAGAGAAGTTTTATATTATATTCTTATTGAATTTGGTATTCCCACGAAACTAGTTCGATTAATTTAAATGTGTCTCAGTAAAACGTACAGCAGAGTCCGTATAGGTCAGTTTCTGTCAGATACGTTTCTAATTCACTGTGGGCTAAAACAAGGAGATGCACTATCACCCTTACTTTTCAACTTTGCTCTAGAGTATGCCATTAGGAAAGTCCAGAATAACAGAGAGGGTTTGGAATTGAACGGGTTCATCAGCTGCTTCTCTATGCGGATGACGTGAATATGTTAGGAGAAAATCCACAAACGATTAGGGAAAATACGGGAATTTTACTTGAAGCTAATAAACAGATAGGTTTGGAAGTAAATCCCGGAAAGACAAAGTATATGATTGTGTCGCGTGATAGAACATTGTACGAAATGAAATATAAAAATTGGAAATTTATCCTTTGAAGAGGTGGAAAAATTGAAATACCCGGGAGCAACAGTAACAAATATAAATGACACTCGGGAGGAAATTAAACACAGAATAAGTATGGGAAATGCCTGTTATTATTAGGTTGAGAAGCTTTTATCATCCAGTCTGCTGTCAAAATATCTGAAAGTTAGAATTTATAAAACAGTTGTATTACCGGTTGTTCTTTATGGTTGTGAAACTCGGACTCTCACTTTGAGAGAGGAACAGAGACTACGGGTGTTTGAGAATAAGGTGCTTAGGAAAATATTTGGGGCTAAGAGGGATGAAGTTCAGGAGAATGGAGAAAGTTACAGGACACAGAACTGCACGCATTGTATTCTTCACCTGACATAATTAGGAACATTAAATCCAGACGTTTGAGATGAGCAGGGCATGTAGCACGTATGGGCGAATCTAGAAATGCATATAGAGTGTTAGTTGGGAGGCCGGAGGGGAAAGACCTTTGGAGAGGCCGAGACGTAGATGGGAAGATAATATTAAAATGAATTTGAAGGAGTTGGGATATAATGGTAGAGACTGGAATAATCTTGCTCGGGATAGGGACCAATGGCGGGCTTATGTGAGAGCGGCAACGAACCTCCGGGTTCCTTAAAGCCAGTAAGTAAGTAAGTAAGTAAGTAAGTATTATTATTATTATTATTACTATTATTATTATTATTATTATTATTATTATTATTATTATTATTATTATTATTATTATATCATAACGTACATAAAGCTGAGTAGAGTCTAGATATTTCCCGTAACATTGGAAAGCTCTGCAAGCTCTTTAATAAATATTCCCCGTTATTCTGGAATTGGTAAAACTCTCTGATGCTCTCAACGTTGTAATTCAACGCATACCACAACATGCTGTATTGGAAAATCGCAACTTGTTTGCCATGATGAAACACATTGTTAAACATTATATTTAATTATGTTACGAGTAACTTAATTAATGATAGTTTCAGTAAATATTTATTATTGACTTCACGTACTGCAAAAAATGACCCAACGAGTTTCACGTAAAATAATAATTTATAAATTCTGGAAGACCTATGATTTTTTGTTACAGTTAAACAGTATTACCAAAGACACTCCGCAAAATACAAAATATAGTCTGTTTTCTGTCTTAGTTCTGCGATTTTAGCACAAGATATGGTTCGTATTTTGGAGCAAATTTAGTTGAAATCCGAAATTTTCAAAACAAGTGCTAAATGAAGACATAAAATCATTCTTCTTCCAATCAGCAATGATTTATAATTAGTAGCATCTCTATAATTAAACGCGAATTCTTGATAATTACATCGTTTTTTGGAGATTGTATAGCATTAGTAGCATGCTCTTTCAGGGGCGAGCTAAAGTTTTTGTGTATATATTATATTTTATGTTACAGTTATTAGCAAAATAATAAATAAATAAATAAATATAAGATAAGAGTATATAAAAAAAGGTATCCCCGTCACATGCCATGAAGGCACTTGAGGGGCATGGAGGTAGAGCCCCATGCTTTCCATGACCTCAGCACTAGAATGAGGTGATGTGGTCGGCACCACGCTCTGACCGCCTTTTACCCCCGGGAAATACCCGGTACTCAATTTTATAGGAGACTGAGTGAAACCCGGGGCCGTTCTAAGATAAGGGTATTTTAATATTAAAAAAGATAAGGGTATATATTTAATATTAAAATGCACGAAAGTTTTATTAGTTGAGCTATAATAGTGTATAGTATTTTATGAACTTCATTTCATTTCGAATATTTTTTTTTTAATTCCTTTCGTCTGAGTGGTCTCCATAACTCGCATTCCAGGCCTATATACAGTAAGAATCGTAAGTAATGTCATTAATTTCAGGGGGTTATTCTTTGAGATATTTCAGACAAAACATCTCAATAAAATTTTGTTCGCCTTGGTTCCCCTCCCTAGAAAAAAAATTGTTTTATATGAAACAATATCGTGCTTTAGGAAAACCACTGATTTAATACCCAATACACTCAATCAATTTAAGAGAATAATAATAATAATAATAATAATAATAATAATAATAATAATAATAATAATAATTATAATAATATAATGTTTTATTTTCGCTGACCTTCTCTACCACTCAACCAGCCTAAATCTATACAATACATATTTAAATTACGAATATTTACACTACGCTTAAAAGATTCTCCAGCAATATTGTTACATGTTATGTTTTATTTAACGACGCTCGCAACTGCAGAGGTTATATCAGCGTCGCCGGATGTGCCGGAATTTTGTCCCGCAGGAGTTCTTTTACATGCCAGTAAATCTACTGACATGAGCCTGTCGCATTTAAGCACACTTAAATGCCATCGACCTGGCCCGGGATCGAACCCGCAACCGTGGGCATAGAAGGCCAGCGCTATACCAACTTGCCAACCAGGTCGTCCAGCAATATTCTTCAATTAAATTTTAACGATTATTATGCAGTACTGCATTATGATAATAAATGATTGAAAGAATTAACACGTTAACTGCCAGAAGCAGCAGCATTTGATCTTTTAGGTACAAACTATATAGGCTATTTTAAAGTATATTTAGCCTAATTTGTTATTTCAATAAATTCAAATTAATATATTGCAACTTCCCAATGGATTGTAATGATCTTTAACGAGTGGCTTATGTATAGTTACGTATACAGGGTGAGTTTTAAGTCTGACTGAAAATGGAGCACAAAAGTTCATATCACCTTGTGTCCGGAAATGCACAGTCAGGAATCACCCCCTGAAGTTTGTCGGTGGACTTAAAACTCACTCTCTATTTGCGAACTTTCCTTGTGGATAGGAATGGACTAATTCACATTGTAAGAGAGAGAAAGAGAGAAGAAGGGAGAGCTACTGCGTAACAACAGACACCATCGTGCCCATACAGCAATTGCCAACCTGCTAAGAAACAGAGGTTGGGAAGTACATGAGGAGATTCATTGTGTGTCTGAAGATGGTTCTCATAGAAGAGTCGATATAATTGCCATCAACAGAAGAACCCAGAAAGCGATGGTCTGAGACCCTACGATTTGCTTTGAACGAGACACAAATCAAGCACTGCAGATAAATTATGACAAGCGAGCTAAATATGTACCTTGTCTTCCATATCTCAGTGAAAAATATGGCATTTCGCTTTACAACTGGGATGTCCCAGGCTTACTATTTGGAGCGAGGGGTTGTTTACCAAAATTTACATGTAATATCCTTAAATCCTTTCAAATTCCCTTTTATGAGGTTCAGAAGATTGTAATGGAAATTCTGAAGGCCTCTCTTCAAATTCTACACTATCATCTATATGTTAACACGTAAATTTTTGTTTTGATGTACAAATCGAATCATTATTTTGCTCGTTTCATTTCCCTTTATCTTTTATGTTTGTTAATTCCGGATCCCAGTGGTCAACCTCACTTAAGGACGGATGATTTGCAATAAATCTTAGTGGTATCGTGTATAACAAACATTTCCGTGGCAACAGAAGTCGAATTTCAGATCTATAAAATCCTTTCATTTTTTTCTATTAGTGTAAGGCCCAGTTGTATGATCACAGAATAAATCTTGGAACAGCTATTCATGGAATAGCCTAACTATAGAATAAATGGAGTATCGTGTTGTATGACGTTAGTTTATTCCAAGGTTATCTATTCCATAGTTGGCCGAATTGGAACAGAGGTTGGCAATATTTTAGATGGTGTTTTGTTTATAAAGTACATTCAGAATACCAGTAATTGTTGAAATTTATTTTCTGAAGATCATATTATTTTGTGTACAGATTTTGTTATAAAGAAATGAGTAAATCAAAATAAATTAGAAGTCAAAATTATTAGATAGAAGATTACACTTAAGCTAGTTGTGATAGTGACTGACTATAAGAACGTGCTAGAAAGCAAAAACTGATGCCGTAACTTTTAAATAAAAGACAAGAGTATGGGAGTCTATAGCTAGGTTATAATAATGCAAAACATAATACTGATATAATATTGTGCTATGAATTTGCTTACATTTAATTTTAATTATTTAAAAAATTACAATTTCTTTATAATGATGAAATTGTGAACTATTTTTACCTATGTGTTACAGTGTCTATCAATCTTATTCGTACAGGTGAAAATATGTAACAACTTTGGTGATGAAAAAAGACACATGAAATGAAGGTATTACATTTCTCTTTGAAAATTCTGTTCAGTAGCATTATGAATACAAATAAAACAAAAAGTAAATTCCATATATACCATAAACACGTAAATAAACGAAATTTAACAAAATATATAATTTCTCTACTTGTCATTTGTATTCGTACAGTTAGTAAAAAATTAAATAACTATACATAAATAACATAAACAATTACGTTCTAATACCTAGATGCATATCCTCTGACTTTGATCACTGCCTGACACCTTCTCTGCATGGAATTTACCAACGTTTTACATTATTGCGGAGTGAAATTTCGCCATTCTTCCAGCACAATAGTTTTGAGGTGTTCTTTGGACGAAATTGTATTTTTATGTACATTTTCCTTAAGTCTGGACCACAAATGCTCGATGTGATTCAGATCGGATGATTGAGGAGGAGTATGGAGTTGTTTCGGGACGTTCCATATCAACCAGTGTTTGTTCATTTCGGCCGTATGTTTGCTGTCGTTGTCTTGTTGGAAAATGTAGACAGACGCAAATCCATTTTATTGCACTATCCTTGACATTATTTTTCAAGATGTTGTTATAGGCTACATTGTCCATAATTGCATCAATTAAGTCCATGTTACTACGCCTTTCGAGGACTTATAGCACCAAATCATTATGACGCCATCTCCATGTTTCACAGTGGGAAGATTGTTATCCACTTTATCGGCCTCATTCTTCTTTTTCCTCACTCTATGGGCACCATCGGATCCGAAAAGATTAATCTTGATCTCATCACTGTCCCAAAATTCTTGCTCCTAATTTACGTGAACTTCAGGAAATTTAATTCTTAAAGCTCGATTTTTTCTACTTACAAAGGGCCTTTTTCTATCCTTCTACCATGAAATCTATATTTATATAGGACACGTCGCACCGTTGTTACACTAACAGTCTTCCTTGTGGTTTTTGTCATGAGAGAACGTGGTTTCGGCACACTTAACCGTGGATTTGATTTTATCTGTCTTATTTTAAACCTTTTTTCCCCTCTCATTTAGTATTTTTTCTTTTGGTTTTCTCTTCTGATTTGCAGTAAATCCACGGTATTTGAATTTATTAACCACGTATTGTATCGTGGAATGATTTTTGTTTACTATATTGCCTATTTTCCGTAAAGAATAACCTTTAAGAGCCAGTCTAACTATCGTCTTCTTTAGCTCGGCACTGAGTTCCTTCGACTTGCCCATTTTGAACAGAACTGACTGCTGAAGCAAAACAAACCCTAGAGCACGCGGTAATGCACACGCGCTGTTACCATTAAGGCTCGGCACCTCCGAATAAGTCAAAATTTTACTCAAGTGTACGAATATAAATGACATACAGTTTTACTTTCAAAATAATGTGTTTATTAATATTTTTGTTAATTAGGGCTTAAAATAAAAACTGGTTGTAAATTAACGTTCTAAGAAAATGGTTTTAAAGCATGGTACACTACTATTAGTATATGAGTATAATTATGTTGTACATAATGTTATCTTATTAGTTTAAATTAGATATGTACGAATAAGGATGATAGACACTGTATATGTTCCAATAATCATTAATCAATCCCAGTACGCTTTAAGCAGTGTCAAATTTTAGACTGAATCTTGCCAGAAATTCTTCATTGTTACACTCGTTTAATAGATAAAGTCTGTGCCTTATTTTCTTTGTTTTCGCACTCTCAAAAATACATTACACGTAATTCATCATCACTATCAGAGATTCATGTCTAATGCTGCTGCCATTTTATATTTTATTCTCTAGATATAAATTTAACAACTACTAAAAGCATGGAATAGCTTATTCGGAAGTTATCCTCCGAATAATGCACTATTCCAAGTTCGTACAACACATTTCTCGTATAACCACGGATTTAATTTTAACAGGACTTTAGTCCACACCTTTGGAGTAACGGTCAGCGCGTCTGGTCGCGAAACCAGGTGGCTCGGGTTCGATTCCCGGCCGGGGCAACGGGGCAAGTTACCTGGTTGAGGTTTTTTCCGGGGTTTTTCCTCAACCCAATATGAGCAAATGCTGGGTAACTTTCGGTGCTGGATCCCGGACTCATTTCACCGGCATTATCACCTTCATCTCATTCAGACGCTAAATAACCTAAGATGTTGATAAAGCGTCGTAAAATAACCTACTAAAATAAAAAAAAACAGGACTTTATTCCGTGTTCGTACAACTGGACCAAAGTCGAATATACAAATAGAAGTTACACGTAAAAATATCCCCGATTATTTGACTGCTCACTGCATTTCTAAGTCATGTTGGTTCAGAAGAATTGAGAGTAACTTCTAAAATAATTGAGGTCAAAGTACTACTTCCAGGGAATGCCCATTTCCCATTCAACGCACATTATCAACGCTATTATGAACATGGTCATTGTCTGTACGAGATAACCTATGGCCTCTTCCTGGCCTATTATACAGACCCTGGTTGAAGCCCCGAGCATGAAGTCATGCAAAACAATCCATCCTGGTCAATAAGCAAAGCTAACCTCTTTTTGGTTCTTCCAGGTCATTTTACAATATGCAGCTCTTGGTAGCCTATATAATTAATATATCTGATCATAAGCATATTTACTGTTTATTTAATTACTAATTTGTTTGAAGATAACTCAAATAAATACAATGCGATTACGTGTCAACTGTTTGGCCATCCCTATGGTGATCCAGGGAGACAGAATTTCTGCATGCTCTCACACATACACGATAGCAATAGAGTGTGCAGTGTTATCACGAGTTTCTGCTTGGTTTGGTCCCGTGTCACAGAGGGCATCCAAAACACAAGTGAATCGAACTCTCGCTCTGGAAGCCCGCCCAGTTATCATTCCAATTCCAAACTCTATCTATCTCTGGACGCACACCGCCACAGCCTGTACAATACGCTGCTGTATCACACGGATATCGGGAGTCGATTTTAAGTATGGAATTGTATGGACTGTAATTGCAAATACAGGGACATCATTTTATTTTTACTAACATTTTTAATATTAACTTGCCTATATCTCTGGATCAACGCCGTTTGCTGCCCCCTTCCACGACTGGAGTTCGATGATACTGGCGTAAACAAATCACTTTACTAGGTATAGGAGGGAAGAAAGGTAGTTCATTCATTTACGTAAACTAGGAAATATCGCGCTTTTGAGTTTGATCATTTTCATTAGGTTTTTGTTTAATCAAAATACAGTACTGTATTAACAATGAGTGTTTTTACTCAAGAACTGAGCTTTCCATGCGGAGGTATTCATTATGCAGTGTATATTATACTGTCTACAGCACATTAGCGTACAACATAGAGAATGAAGTTAAATTGAAAAATAATCATAATATGGATATTTAAACGCATTTTTGAAAATGGTGGACGTTTATTTCGATACAGACTTCAGTTCTTTTGTGCATATTATCACATAGACTATTGTACCTAATTTTAAGTACCAGTTTCGTCCTTCGTACTAGTAACTCATGTTGAAACAATTCTGTACCTACTTTATAAAAGAGTACCTTACGTAATTATTGTAAATTCAATCTTCACTTCTGCCCGATCCGAAAAGATAAAATTATTCAGACATACTATCTACTGTCCGTCCAAGTCGTAGGGTCGTAGAAAGGGGGGAAATCACGTGGCAGTTAATTACATAACGAGCCCCTTTCATTTTAATTATTTTAAATAGTTGTATAATATTACGTAGACGTCCAATTCCTAACAAAAATTAATGTTTTCAGAAAAGAGCTAAGACAGCCCAGCCACTAGCTGGCGAATAAAAGCTGGTGGGGGAAACCGGGATACGTAGTAGGCAAATGGACGACAGTACCTGTCCGAAAATGATTAAATATTGAAAGCTCTTTCGTCACTGGAAAACGCAAACATATTTTTGGAACGTACTGTTTACTGTGACCGTAAGGCTACTATGACTGTATATGCGGTCATGGATCTGTATGGAGGACGGTTTAACATCATTAGTAGAAGGGGTGGGAGTGAAGTACATTAAAAAACTCAGGTACAATAAAAATTGAAGTAAAAATAAAATGATGTCCCTGTATAATAATTTATGTTACGTTCTTCTCAAACTTGAGACCCCATTCAAAGTCGATAAGATGGAGCACAATAAAACGAAAATCGCAGAGATATAGGTACTCGCAGAAAACCTGCTATACAGCTGCTTTCTTCATCACAAATTCGATATAAAAAGTGCGGGAACCGACTTCAAGAAAATTAATATGGTTCTTAAAGGTACCTACCACACTCCGCTTTCCTTCGATTAATAGTTTTAGTGAGATAATGGTATCCCTGAATTCATTCGTAGTATACAGTAGTGGCAAGATAGTACATTATGCAACGAGCCAATAATGATAGTAATTAAGAAGCGAGTAGGGATGTTTATGAAACGAGCGCAAGCGAGTTTCATAATTTTCATACGAGCTTCTTAATTACCATTATAGGCGAGTTTCATACGACTTTTTATGCTCGACCATATTTCTAACTTGAAATTATTCAGATGTATACATTTTATTTGTATCTGACAAGATCGGAAGTGTCCACATCTGTGGAGTAACGGTCAGCGCGTCTGGCTGCGAAACCAGGTGGCCCGGGTTCGAATCCCGGTCGGGACAAGTTATCTGGTTGAGGTTTTTTCCGGGGTTTTCCCTCAACCCAATACGAGCAAATGCTGGGTAACTTTCGGTGCTGGACCCCGGACTCATTTCACCGGCATTATCACCTTCATTTCATTCAGACGCTAAATAACCTAGATGTTGATACAGCGTCGTAAAATAACCCTATAAAAAAAAAAGATCGGAAGTGACCTTGTTCTTGGTCGTGAATTGTGAGATGTGCGCAGACGCGAAAGTATTGATTTTTTCCGAGGAACAATAATGTCATTGACCTTGATGCAATCCCGTTAAACTTGATATAACCTTCATTATTGAATTCGACATTGAAAAACGAGATGACAAATTGAATTTATTTGAATATTATTTACAATTAACGCTAATTATTATAGTAACAGAACATAACCTTCTGCGACAGTATTGGTTTTCCAGCCTCCGTGACTTTTCGCTAATTCTGTTTCGATTGCATATCCGAGAATAATCGATACTTGCGGTTTTATAACGGTACAAAGCTGACTTTTCATAGGCTGAACACCTGTACTTTAATGAGTAGGTGTACTTTAATGACATGCAATAAAGGACTGCTACCAGGTGTATAATTACTACATTTCGGCATGGTCGAGCATAAAATAACCGGACCGACCCTTGTAGCTGATTTCAGAGCCTTGTTTACTCCAGAGCACGATAGACTGGTAACTAAGACTTTCGTGGTTCGAATCCTGCCTGGGAAGGAAACATTTTTTCTTGTTCCTTATTCAAATTTATTCCCAATACTTTTCGATTGCAGCGATATTTTACTACTTAATTAAGTTATTATTTCCAGAACATGAATTTTACCAGTGTATTTTTTTCTCTGTTTATTTCTATTATTGTAGTTGTATTCCTGGTGTTGTGAAAGAGAAGGCCTGATGGCCTTAACTGCACCAGAATAAATAGATAGATAGATAGATAGATGGATAGATAGATAGATAGATAGATAGATAGATAGATAGATAGATAGATAGATAGATAGATAGATAGATAGATAGATAGATAGATAGATAGATAGATAGATAGATAGATAGATAGATAGATAGATAGACAGACAGATAGATAGATAGACAGATACATAAATAAATAAATAAATAAATACATGAATAAATAGGTCAGCATTGAGACTGTCATCAATGTTGTAAAATTTTAGCTGTTTGGAAATGTTCATTTTGTTACAAAGAATACTTTACATCACTCTGCACAAATGAATACCTATACAGGGTGATCAAAAACGTTGTGCTCAAACTGAAGAAGCTTACAAAGGGGTTGAAATATAAAAACTTTACAATAGGAAATCATGGTCAAGGAAGTAATTGCGAGTCAGTACAAGTCTGTGAACGTCAGAAACTCCATGATGGACTGGTCATAGTAATTTATGCAAAACACTGAATAGACAAAGATTACATGAACTTATTTAATGTTGGTAAGAGTATCTCCTACCATGAGAGTAGAGCCCAATGTCTACACGATCTCGACACTATAATGATATGGTGTAGTTGAAATCACTCTCCCAAATACCCCAGACACCTTTCGAACCACATCCAATCCTGCAAGTATCCTGGACAAACGTATCCTAGGTTTTCACCCGTATCTCATAAAAGAGACATTAGATATGCCCCCTAAAATGTAATCAAGATATATCAAATCAGGGGAGCGGGCTGGCCATTTTATCGGAACTCCTCTTCCGATCCAACGTCCAGGATTATTCGATATTTAGAAAATTCGTATAATGAGAATATGCCGGTGCTCCGTCCTGATGCAATCTCATCCGCTGACGCACGATGAGGGACACGTTAACATCTCTGGAACAACTTGTTGGAAAAGCTGTAAATATCCACATTCGAACGTGCTGGCAAGAGGTAAAGTGCAAAGTATGATTACGTCCGCTATGTAGAACTTGACATTAGGCCTATGGCTTTGAATGAGGATTCCTTTGGACACTACAGGTTCCTATTAAAAATACTACTGTATATTTCGACTACTTTTACAGACGTGGACAAATTATTAGCAAAATTGAAGATTTTTATTATATATTTTTACAAAATATGATTCTTCAATTCAGACTACAGTTGACGTTTTTGCGTATTTCCAAATTATTAGCAAAATTGAAGATTTGTATTGTATATTTTTAGAAAATGTGACTCTTCAATTTGGACTACATTTGATATTTTTGCATATTTACAAATTATTAGCAAAACTGAAGATTTTTACTATATATTTTTACCAAATTTGACTCTTCAATTTGGACTACAGTTCACATTTTGGATATTTCGAAATTATTAGCAAAACTGAAGATTTTTATTTTATATTTTTACAAAATTTGACACTTCAATTTAGTCTGCAGTTGACATTTTTGCATATTTACAAATTTTTAGCAAAATTAAAGATTTTTGTTATATATTTTTACAAAATTTGGCTCTTCAGTTTAAACTACAGTTGACATTTATGAATATTTCTGTCTACTATAATGATAGAAATATGCAAAATTGTCAACTGTAGTCTAAATCGAAAAGTCAAATTTTGTAAACAGAATTATTATCATAAAAATCGTCAATTTTGTTAATAATTTGTCCACGTCTGTATATGTCTCTTCAGTTTCAGCACAACATTTTGAATCAGTCGGTTTAAATTGGCATAGACATCGTTATTTCAGTAAAATGTATATAAATTCTCAGATAGTTAAAGCTAAATACGTTAAATTATTTCATTATTATTATTATTATTATTTTGTTACCGATATTGTAAGTAATCTTTATATAAAACTAATTAAGACTAGATGCACCTTAAACCATTCATTGGCTGTTGGAGAAACGTTTATAAAAAAGAATCCAATACTGCACCTGTGTTCAATACGGCATCACAAATCGAAGACCTCATTGCAACGAAACAGTAAACAAAAGAAGATAAAAGAACTGTAATTGATATGACGCTCGTAGATGAAGTTTTTTAAGCAGTCACATCCGACAATTAATTGAATTTTATGTTATTGATTGATTGTTGAATGAGTTTGTTTTGAAACTGAACAGTGTAAACAAATTCGGCATACTGATTTCAAGTTCGTGATATTGTAAAGATTTGTAAAGTATTGACGAACATCATACTGAATTGTAGTGAAAATACATGAGAAAGTTATGTTACTAGTAGTTGGTACATCTCGTCTCCTTGAGAGAACACATTAAAGAGAGGAAAGATATAGGCCTACATTTGCCAAGATTAGTTTTAAGAAAAAATGCAAATGAACAGGAATTATTGCTGTTTATGTAGCCGAATTTCCTATTAAAAACGTTTTCAGACATTGTACGCCGCATAAGTCAATATCCTTCTAAGAAAGTCAGTATCCTTCTGTAGAACGCATAAAGAAATTTGTCTCAGATATCAGCTGAATTGTACATCGGTGCCACAAGTGAATACTTGTAAATATCTAGGTTATACAGGATGTTTAAAGAATACGGGGCATAATTTGAGGTATGTATTTCCCACATGTAGACAATCAAAATAGTTCATTACAACATGGGTCCGGAAATGCTTCATTTCCGAGTTATGGCCTTCACAACATTGAAATTCACAGGAACGTTTTTCTTTCCGCAGGTAGTTGTCATTACAGAAGATATTCAAAATGTCCACCTCCTGCTTGAATACAGACCTCACATCGATGTCTCATCGACCTGCGAACACGATCCCAAACTCCAGGAGTATTGCGTATGTCCTCAGAACATGCCACAATTCGATTCCGAAGGGATTCCAAATCAGGCACCGGAGACGAATAAACCAATGATTTTAAATGGCCCCACAAGTAGAAATCGAGAGGATTCAGATCAGGTGAGCGTGGGGGCCAAACAATTGGGCCACCTCTACCTATCCATCCATCAGGAAACCTTCGATCCAAGTACCGGCGAGCCGTACGACTGAAGTGTGCAGGAGCGCCATCATGCAAGAAGTGAATGTGTTGACGATTGATCAGTGGAGTGTCTTCTAAAACATGAGGTATGGTGTTCTCCAGGAAGTTTGTGTACGCCTGCCCCGTAAGTCTGTTTGATTTGAATACATGTCGCACAGTCTAACGCCTACACAACACTGAATGTAACCTTCGCCTCGGAATGAATTGTCAGAGTGCCCTCTTAATGTCTCCTTTGACGGCAACGACCTGCGGAAAGAAAAACGTTCCGGTGAATTTCAATGTTGTGAAGGCCATAACTCGGAAATAAAGCATTTCCGGACACATGTTGTAATGAACTATTTTGATTGTCTACATGTGGGAAATACATACCTGAAATTATGTCCCGTATTTTTGAAACACCCTGTATATTTAAGTAACAAACTGGGTTTGGAGGAACAAGTCACTAATACCACAAGGAAAGCCAGGAAAGCACTATATTTCTCTATGCGTATTCTGAAGAAATCTTACCGAACTTCAAAAGAATTAGCGTGTAAATCCCTTGTTCGCCCAATTATGGAATATGGAACAGTAGGTTGGGATCCGTACAGACAAAACCAAATGGATTCAATAGAAAAGGTCCAACGCAAGGCAGCAAAATGTCAAAATGGGAAAGAGACAATTTTAGAAACAACAAATCTTCAGAACAGCTTGTTCACTATATTTGTGTTTACCTACGATGAAATCTTGATTTCGACAAATGTATGGTTAAAGATATGTTGGTGCCGAACCTCCGACTCATAGATTTATTCGTACATACTCGCACATTATTATCAATCCTGGCTTAAGGGTATATGTACATGAACGACCACAAATATTATCAGAAAATGCAGGCTCTAAATTCTAAAATTTTATAAGGAAATGAACTCACAATTGGACAAAAATTACAAGGTACCACAACAAGACTTATTAGAACTTAAATATCTGATAAAAGTATAAAAAAGGTTACTAATAATATTTTTCAGATTTCACTTTTTACTTTACATTAAATTTTCCAAAATTTGAAAATTTTAACATATATTATTTCATAACTCCACAACCATTAGAGATAGAATTCTGAAATTTTGTACACTGATTTAACATGAATTTATGCAAAGGGTAGACTACAATAATGCCCATTTCTTTGGAAATATAAAAATTAGATCACAAAACAATATGTAAATTTTATATAGGACAAATAAAAAATTAATTGTATTAAAATATACAACTCTGCATATCTGAGAGTAGTCTACTTTTCAGAAATAAGTGTTTATTACATGCAGGAAAAATATTAAAGATGTCAGAGAGACTAGAACAATGTTATGGTTACCAAATGATGTAACTGCAATTTTTTTTTTTCATACTTTGATAAAACTGTTTTGAAAAATATTATTAGTAACCTTTTTTATATTTTATACTTTTATCAAATATCTAAGTTCTAATAAGTCTTGTTGCGGTACATTGTCATTTTTGTCCAATTGTGAGTTCATTTTCTTATAAAATTTTAGAAATTTAGAGCCTGCATTTTCTGATAATATTTGTGGTCGTTCACGTAAATATACCCTTAACATCATTATTCCATCCAGACTAGCAGAACAAAATATCAGCACCTGCCCAGAGGACACATTTCCACATAAATGTAATCAAAAGTAAATTATTTTGAATTCTAGGAACGAATCGTTGTCAATGGAGAGTTAATTTAGCCTGACAACAAAACAAACACGCAATATATTATAGCTGTCTCCTGGTTAATGTTGTTTAGTTGAAAATTAATTAATACTTTTCATTTAACGTTCAATACGCATTGAAGTCTCTAATGCTCATATGTATTTATATATGATATTAAACTCTGTCATTATTACTCATAAATTAGATCTTCCATTCTGTGGTATGTGAAATGTGATTGATGGGTAGGTATTCTGTTCGACTGGTAAAGGGTAAAGCCACAGGATAGTTAAAATAGACCACGAGATACCTTCATTTGATCTATAGTGAGGATCACGTAAGAGCAGTTCCTAAAAAGGCTAATTTGACCGTCTCTTCAGTGTTGCCAACTACTAAAGGTTATCACCAGGCTTCGAGACTTTGGACCCTATACAATAAGTTTACTGTGCTTGTACTATAGGTTGTTGACTCGCTGCAGGTAGTGAAAGGTAGAGATGGGTTGAGGTAACAACGTTGCTATTTAGAATAGAGTACGGTAGTATGGGGAAACACACACATATGGACATTCTGAAAGTAAATATACATAATAATAATAATAATAATAATAATAATAATAATAATAATAATAATAATAGTCATACCTAAATTAAATTAAATTATTAAACTCGATCACAATTTTATTATAACTTCAATTTGACTGCGCCCGTAAGAAATCGTTTAGCCTTTTCTTGAAAGTGGTTACTGTGTGACAGCCCCTAATCTTCTGAGCTAGAGAATTCCATTCACGGGGGACTGAGACAGTATTTCTCAGTACCGAAATTCGAAAGGAAGTTGGCAAAAAAAAAAAAAAAAAAATCAACGTTCAAACTAGAAAATCACCATAATTCACTAACATATCTAGTAATGGAGGAAAAATGGTTAGGTTTCACCCTTAGGGTATGAAGTATGTTGATCCGGACTATACCTGTTTTCTATTTTTGTATATATCTTCATCGGAAATAAGACCATTAATGTAACTATCCATCCATCCATCCATCCATCCATCCATCCATCCATCCAGTCGACCTGGTTGGCAAGTTGGTATAGCGCTGGCCTTCTATGCTCGAGGTTGCGGGTTCGATCCCGGGCCAGGTCGATGGCATTTAAGTGTGCTTAAATGTGACAGGCTCACGTCAGTAGATTTACTGGCATGTAAAAGAACTCCTGGGGACAAAATTCCGGCACATCCGGCGACGCTGATATAACGTCTGCAGTTGCGAGCGTCGTTAAATAAAACATAACATTTTCCATCCATCCTGTCGAATATGCTACCATCTTGGACGCTGAGTATATCACGAAATTAATATGCATTATGCTAGACAACCCGCATTATTCTATAAAAGAAAGTTTAGATCCAAATTGTCAATATAGATAGATCTACTTATCGATTTCCAGATTAAAGACGTAGTACTAACACAGTCTAGTATACACAGTTACGAAGCTTGAGTTGTGAGGGTACTAGGAACAATAGACTGTGCCGGTACTATATCGCATTGTCTGTAATGAGGCGATAGTAGTGATCCTAGTGTTTAGCAACTGCCTATGGATGCATATTCCCTACGTATTGAGGTTCGTGACTGTATATAAAGGATGCGTCAGAAAGAACGGATGTATTTCAAACTATTGATACGCAACGAGGAGAGAGATATAGTGAGGGGGACCACGACTGTTGGGTCAGCCATAGAATGCAGTTTCAGTTGAGAATATGGTGTTGGTCTGGTGTACAACGTGCTTTCATCGTAGAGACATTTTTGAAAAATAAAGAGTCTGTGATCGCCACTCAGGACTCATTTCGACATCGGATGTCACGCTAGGATTCCAACTCGGAATACAATTTTGCGGTGGGTGGCTTCATTTCGTATCACAGGTTCAACATTAAAGAAGAAATCACCTGGACGAAATTCTATTGCACTGAGATTGTCCGAGGCTACGGTAAGATCTCGCGCCCTGCGACTTCTTTCTTTGGCACCATTTGAAGGCGTAAGTTTGTAAACATCGATCACATACACTGGACGAACTGAAGACAGCGATTCGTGAAGAAATCGTGGCAATTGCACCAGCTATGACTGTGGAAGTGATGGCGAACATCAGAAAACGCCTCGATGCCTGTTTTGAAAGCCAAGGACATCATATGGATAATGTTGTTTTCCATAAATAAACTGCATGTATTGGTGAATATGTTGATAACAATAAATTTTTGATTTGATGAATCTTTACAATTTTCTTGCCATGTGAATTCCATCCGTTCTTTCTGACGCACCCTGTACTAGACTGTGGTGCTAGGTTCTATCGTAATCATTACTGGATGTCAAACTGAACTCTTTGTAATAAAATTAATTAACTGTCTGTCATAATATTGAATGCTTCATGTTTGAACATATTTATCACACAGCAGTTAAAATATTGAAACAGCTTCGAAGGGCTATCGTAGCAAAAAGGAAATTACAGTTCCTTTACGATTGTTAACAACAGCAGGATGGTAATTATTAAAGACAGAAACTTTGACAGAAATTTAAAATTATTTAAGGACAAAATATTTTTTTAAATGCCATTAATATAGCTTTATAATCTTAAATGTCACCCATTTCCATAGACTCTGAAATTTAATCTGCTTCTAGCATCTTGTCTTTGTTTTGGTTCATATTATAAAATTTATAATCAAGGCTACTTACGCGAAAAATGACTCTAAATTTAGCTAAAAAAATTCTGTGCTGTATCACCAGGTAAATATCGGCACGCAGAATATGTCATCAGTTTCGGAAATGAAACTACAGTTGTTTTGGTTGAATGTTTTATATTTTTGAAATTTATTAATTTTATTTCCCCGGAATTGAGTTTATAAAATGAAGAGTATGAAGAGTATGAAGTAAATTTGAAGCAAACATAAAAGTTGTGGATTTATTTTTAGACCTAATCTCTTTCTGGTTGAATGAATGAACGAACGAATGAATGAAAAATTAAATTGATAAGTGAATAAATATATTTAAGTTCTGCTGCTACTGCTATATACTGCTGAAATGTAGTGCATTTTGTAAAACAATCCTCATTCCAGAGTCCGTTCTCAAGAACATAGCAGTAACCACTGTAACCGGCGTAGTTCAATCAGCTAAGGCGCTTAAGGCGCTTGCCTGCCGAATCGGAGTAGCGCTTGGACGCGAGTTCGAATCCCACTTGGGCTGATTACCTGGATGGATTTTTCCGAGGTTTTCTCCAACCGTAAGGCAAATGTCAGATAATAAACAGCGAATCTTCGGCCTCATGTCGCCAAACATCACCTCGCTATCACCAGTCCCATGGACGATAAATAATTTCTTAGTGATACAGCGTCGTTAAATAACCAAGTAAAAAAAAATTGTTAAATTTTTACATTTTATTAAAGTCTTGCCTTTACGTTGAAGTAAATTAAATTTAAGTACAAAATGTCTATTTAATATTTATTTTGATTTATATGTTTATTAATTTTACTACAGTATGGTATGTCCTATTTAGCAACTTTTAACTAAGGCAGGTTTTTATTATTATTATTATTATTATTATTATTATTATTATTATTATTATTATTATTATTACTTACTGGCTTGTAAGGAACCCGGAGGTTCATTGCCGCCCTCACATAAGCCCGCCATTGGTCCCTATCCTATGCAAGATTAATCCCGTCTCTACCATCATATCCCACCTCCCTCAAATCCACTTTAATATTATCCTCCCATCTACGTCTCGGCATCCCCAAAGGTCTTTTTCCCTCCGGCCTTCCAACTAACACTTTATATGCATTTCTGGATTCGCCCATCTCAAACGTCTGGATTTAATATTCCTAATTATGTCAGATGAAGAATACAATGCGTGCAGTTCTGTGTTGTGTAACTTTCTCCATTCTCCTGTAACTTCATCCCTCTTAGCCCCCATTTATTTTCCTAAGAATCTTATTCTCAAACACCCGTAGTCTCTGTTCCTCTCTCAAAGTGAGAGTCCAAGTTTCACAAACATACAGAACAACCGGTAATATAACTGTTTTATAAATTCTAAGTTTCAGATTTTTTGACAGCAGAGTGGATGATAAAAGCTTCTCAACCGAATAATAAGAGGCATTATTATTATTATTATTATTATTATTATTATTATTATTCATATTACTGTATTATTATAGTAACATTCCGAAATTAGTCATAGCGCGACAAAATTTCACTATGACAGAAGTAGCCTTAGAGAGTCATTTTCCTGCTGAAATCTTGCCTGGCCAGCTAGATTTGGGACCATGCTTGGATCACACAGAAAGGCAATTTTATTTAAACTTTTCTTAAATAACTATTGCAATTTCATTGGACGGCAAATTAGATAGTTAAAATTTTGCCTGTAAGTTACGTACTCCGACTGTGTAGATTTATGTAATGTTGTTACAATCCCTTATAGTTACAGTGAGTTACGAGATATTCTCCAAGCCATGAAAGGCAGTACATCATTGTTAATAAATTAAAAGTGTATAATTTAAAGACATTAAGATCTCAGTCGTTGTATCTCGCCGCCCTTTTCCACCTTTCAAGTCCCTCCCCCTTTCACCCTCGCTCGGTGCGCCAGGACAGCTGGATGTTCTAAAATTTCGAGCCGTGCACAATCTGTTATGAGCTTCTACTGTTTAGTGCTTTGAAGCCATGACCCCTCCTTTTGCCTGTTTTTACGAGCTGTTATATACACTCCTGGTATCCCTTCATTCTCACGTCGGAAGTTCACAAATCCAATGTTAGATCTGTTATCGCGAACACTCCATCATTGCCCCGACACTCTTGCCTCGGATAAAGGTCATAGGGTGACTACAAACACGTTTAAACGGTCCAAGATAAAGCTATTACACTGTAACATGGTTTGCTTAACCTTTTCCCCCCGTAAGTCCCCTTAGTTTTAAAGAGAACCGACGCTACTTTCTCTCTTACAAAACACATGTACAAATAAACTGTTTCAATGTAAATGACATGAACTTTGTCATATATTTGATACAATAATTATGGAAATAACTGTTTTGTACAAGAGTGTCAAGACTATATTATTTCATGTCCCTTTCTCCTTGCCAGATACCGTGACTGCCAGTACTACCATACTATTACAAACAAAAACTAGTTCTCTTTTTCAAAGGTTGTGACTTTTAGAAGCGTGTATTTGCACACAGAGGGTTTGGAATTGAACGGGTTACATCAGCTTCTTGTCTATGCGGATGACGTGAATATGTTAGGAGAAAATCCACAAACGATTAGGGAAAACGCGGAAATTCTACTTGAAGCAAGTAAAGCGATAGGGCTGGAAGTAAATCTCGAAAAGACTAAGTATATGATTATGTCTCGTGACCAGAATATGGTACGAAATGGAAATATAAAAATTGGAGATTTACCCTTCGAAGAGGTGCAAAAATTCAAATATCTTGGAGTAACAGTAACAAATATAAATGACACTCGGGAGGAAATTAAACGCAGAATAAATATGGGAAATGCCTGTTATTATCCGGTTGAGAAGCTTTTGTCATCCAGTTTGCTGTCAAAAAATCTGAATGTTAGAATTTATAAAACAGTCATATTACCGGTTGTTCTTTGTGGTTCTGAAACTTGGACTCTCATTTTGAGAGAGGAACATAGGTGGGTGTTTTAGAATAAGGTGCTTAGAAAGATATTTGGTGCTAAGAGGGATGAAGTTACAGGAGAATGGAGAAAGTTACACAACACAGAACTGCGCGCAATGTATTCTTCACCTGACATAATTAGGAACATTAAATCCTGACGTTTGAGATGGGCAGTACATGCACCACGTATGGGAGAATCCAGAAATGTGTATAGAGTGTTAGTCGGCAGACCTGTGGGGAAAAGACCTTTTGGGGAGGCCGAGACGTATATGGGAGGATAATATTAAAATGGATTTGGGGGAACTGGGATATGATGCTAGAGACTGGATTAATTTTGCTCAGGATAGGGACAAATGGAGGGCTTATGTGAGGGCGGCAATGAACCTCCGGGTTCCTTAAAAGTCATTTGTAAGTAAGTGTTCACTTGTGTACAAAATTTTAAGGAAAATTTGTATCTGATGTGTAAGAGTCTCTTGTAAGCGGGTTTTCTTTTGTGTAATCGTTTGAACACATATATGATTATGTCTCGTGACGAGAATATTGTACGAAATGGAAATATAAAAATTGGAAATTTATCCTTTGAAGAGGTGGAAAAATTAAAATATCTTGGAGCAACAGTAACAAATATAAATGACACTCGGGAGGAAATTAAACGCAGAATAAATATGGGAAATGCGTGTTATTATCCGGTTGAGAAGCTTTTGTCATCTAGTCTGCTGTCAAAAAATCTGAAAGGTAGAATTTATAAAACAGTTATATTACCGGTTATTCTTTATGGTTGTGAAACTTTGACTGTCACTTTGAGAGAGGAACATAGGTTAAGGGTGTTTGAGAATAAGGTGCTTAGAAAGATATTTGGTGCTAAGAGGGATGAAGTTACATGAGACTGGAGAAAATTACGCAACGCAGAACTGCACGCATTGTATTCTTCACCTGACATAATTAGGAACATTAAATCCAGACGTTTGAGATGGGCAGGGCATGTAGCACGTATGGGCGAATCCAGAATTATATATAGAGTGTTAGTTGGGAGGCCGGAGGGAAAAAGACCTTTGGGGAGGCCGAGACGTAGATGGGAAGATAATATTAAAATGGATTTGAGGGAGGTGGGATATGATGCTAGGGATTGGATTAATTTTGCTCAGGATAGGGACAAATTGTGTGCTTATGTGAGGGCGGCAATGAACCTCCAGGTTCCTTAAAGTCATATGTAAGTAAGTGCTCACTTGTGTACAAAATTTGAAGGGAAATTTGGACCTGATGTTGTGTAAGAGTCTCTTGTAAGTGGGTTTTTTTGTGTAATCGTTTGAACACATAAAAGAAATCCTCACAACTTTGATAATTGTTAAACATGGTTATTTGAGCCACCCGGCAAACCTATCCAGGTTCCTCGGTGTTTTTTAGCATGGCGTGGCTACCCTCAACCCTCCACTAACAGCAGCTCAAACTACACAGTTTTACTGTAATGAAAATAGTATTTTAAGGAAAATAAAACAAAGCAAGGGGGGAAAATGCGCTTGTTTTGAAAGAGGTGGGGGTTATAAAAATTGCGTGATTCTGTATTTCCGCATGCACTCTCACCACCCCTTACTTTTTTCCATTTCTAACTGCATCGCCACGCAAACATGAAAAAATATTGAGTATAAACAGCAACTCCCCCAGTACAAACATGACACGATATCAGAACAACACTGCTTCCGCCTACAGCCACGGATGTATTGTTAAGCAGTACTATTAGCTACTATTGCTATTAGCAGTAGCATACTTTTATCCACACTAAATCGTAAGAAATTCTGCTTGGTCTATGATACCCACAACAATGCTGTTGCCCTTAGTCATGCAAGCTATGGCTTGTGTCTGTACTTAATCGCCCTTAAGTTCCCTCTTTGTTGTCTTAACAGCCCCTAATTTTGAGAAATTGCCTGCGTATTAAGTGTTGTAATAACATAACTTCTCCTCCTCCATCATTACGCAGAACACGTATTTCCCTTTTATGATGGCTTAACAGAAGCTCTGTCAGCTGGCGGCTTCTCACCACAGTGACACGAGTTCAATCTCAGATTTTATGAGCTGTGGTCGTAGACATACTGTGGAATAGAACTGAAACAAAGAAGCTCAAAAATTGCCATTTCCTATATGGGGTCAGTGAGAAATATCAAATCCTTCCTAAGCAACAACTAGAATAACCTATTTATGTATAGTACATTATGCAACGAGCCTATAATGATAGTAATTAAGAAGCGAGTATGGATGTTTATGAAACGAGTGCAAGCGAGTTTCATAATTTTCATACGAGCTTCTTAATTACCATTATAGGCGAGTTTCATACGACTTTTTATGCTCGACCATATTTCTAACTTGAAATTAATTCAGATGTATACATTTTATTTGTATATGACAAGATCGGAAGTGACCTTGTTCTAGGTCGTGAATTGTGAGATGTGCGCAGACGCGAAAGTATTGATTTTTTCCGAGGAACAATAATGTCATTGACCTTGTGTAATCCCGTTAAACTTGGTATAACCTTGATTATTGAATACGACATTGAAAAACGAGATGACAAATTGAATTTATTTGAATATTATTTACAATTAACGCTAATTATTATAGTAACAGAACATAACCTTCCGCGACAGTATTGGATTTCCAGCCTCCGTAACTTTTCGCTAATTCTCTTTCGATTGCATATCCGAGAATAATCGATACTTGCGGTTTTATAACGGTACAAAGCTGACTTGTCATTGGCTGAAAACTCTCGTACTTTAATGAGTAGGTGTACTTTAATGACATGCATTAAAGGACTGCTACCAGGTGTATAATTACTACATTTCGGCATGGTCGAGCATAAAAGATTTTAAAGCACCAACTGCCTTGTTCACTAAACTCATGAGACAGGGAAGAAGTCAGAAATACATTAAGGGTGGTATTCATACTGTTCTCCAACCAGGAGATCAACCGTGAAAGGAATGTGCTTACTATTGCGTCATCTATTGGAGCGAAGTAGATAGATGATATTATCGTTATAACGTCAGTTTAAAGACCATGCGCTCTCCTGCATATGTATGGAGAGATTAAAAGACCAGGAGATTAACAGTGATCTAATTTTGTAACTAGGGTAGTATAAACACGTGTCTGTCAATGTTATTGTTTGTGCTGTGAGAGCTAGCCAATAGAGAAACGAGTACCCACGTGTGTGATCTTATGACATCTTATGATATCAACATTCATTCACAGCATCACCCCCCTGCGTTTAATTCCGGAGAGACTTTCTCGTGGTTGGAGCACAGTAGACATTTCGCAGCACGCGCTACGAGCGTACTAAGCTAGCCCCGGCGATCCACTGGTTACTAGTACAGAATTCAAATCATATCCTAGCGCTGACACTGGTTTATGAATACGAAAAACGCTGATAATCCACAGAAAGCCCGCGCTAAAAATGTCTATGAATACGGCCCTAAGTCGTTAAGGAGATGCGCTACTCAAATTCATAAAATCTACCATTTTTGAGCCAAGTGTTGAAATGTTTACTGAATACGCCTTTCCATATCATAACCACACATTGTACAAGATTTGTACCGTGACAAATCGTTCCAAAGTATTTGTCCCAACATGTCTGAGTCCCATGTTTATGCCAAATAAGTAATAAATAGACTTCGTTGAACTGCCACACGCAGCATGCAATCAGGTTGCCGATGTACGGTAGTATAGATGAGGTGAGCGACCGTAGTATAAGCAGTTCATGTTAAGAGTTGTGACCGGTCCAGATAGATAGAGCAGCTACAGCTAATGTATACTTATGTAAGCACTTGTTTTTGTATTACTGTGGTTGAAATAGTCAAAGCTTAACATTTGTTCAGTGCAGATAAGAATTCAATCAAACATGCTACAATGAGAGTGTTGCTGTTCCAAATAATTGCCCCTGGAATACCCTTACCCCCGCAGCCAGTTTTGACCTGTTGGGAAACGTTGTTGGATGCTGTTAATTATTATGCAGAACATTTCGGCAAAATAATGGAGGTAATTGATGCATTGGATAGCACAGACAGTTCCGGTGTTGCAGCTGTAAAATCATTGCCTTCTGAACAGCTATTGGAAGATATTCTGTTCATTGATTCTAATTTTAAAATCGTGTCCAAAAGCACCACCCTGTTAGAATCGTCTAAATTACAACTCTCAGAAGCCCTTAATATAGTGTATAAAGTATCATAAACCGTTATCCAAAATAACAATTTACTAATTTCAGAAAAAGTGAAATATAAGTTGAGAAACGTTATTGCTAAAAATTCTGCCTATTCACAACTTCGTATTATAAATGATGTACCATCAGGTCACGGCAAGACGTCTGAAGTTGGTGTACTAAAAAGTAGTGACTTTCCGTTCTTCAAATATGCACGTATCACATCGTGTGATGTTGAACGTACATTTTCCCAATATAAGAACTGTTTGAGTAACCATCGGAGGAGGTTCACTTTGCAGTCGCTCAAAATGTACGTAACTCTTCACTGCAATTCACATATTCAAGGATGATGCGAATATATTACATTAAATTTTGAGTTAATATAATCTCACTAAAAAATAATTGTGTAATGTTTAGACATTTCCTACTTTAATGATCATCATATTTCTTGAATGCAGGATACAGGTTTTATTGTAAACGGAGTATACTGCTCACTGTTTACATTAGAGGCATACTCTATCCTTTCCACGCCCCCTTCTCATACAGTCTATACTGCGTGCATAGTAAACCTTACGATTCTCGTGGCAATTCTACGAAGTCTAGTAATAAATATTGCCAGTTTACTGTCTGCATTGAAAGAAAGCAGCCACCGTCTGCCGTTCTTATCAATTTGGAAACGGTCTTGTATGACTTCCAATTCATCCAGGGATTTAGGATCGGGAGGTAAAATTTCTTTACTAACCCTTTGCACCAAACGATTTATGGTTGATTTTTTTTGGAAGTTTTAAGTACGTCTCACTTGACACCGCACTGAAATGACGATTCACTATTGAAGTTGTTGCTTCGTTGGATGACTGCGCTGACTCTTTGATCTCTGCTAAAACTTCGATTGCTCTGCACTTGCCCCAATCAGGAGCATGCGTATGATCACTTTCTTTTTGAACTTGATGTGACTCTACTTCTAAATGAACTCTAGCAGAACATTCTCCTCTTTTTTCACATAAACATCCTGTTTCTCCCTTCTTTCCCTATGTTTGGTGTACAAATACATTTCCAAACTAATCTGTTTTTGCCTTTCTGAGATATGGCGAGATGTGGACGTTCCATGATGTTTAACCAATTTGCACAACGAATTTTGATCTTGTTTTAAATTTTCGCTTTGGGACAATGGAACAATATATGTGGTATACTTTATTTTTTTTCATGGAGTGCAGTTTCATAGAAAGGACTTTCCAGACAGACCTTCTACTGCCCCCTACTAATTGATTGTCATAAATAAATGTTTTCCTTACTATGACGGAAATCTTGTCTTCTCTTGTTAGTAACCAAACACAACCCTTTTTCAGAAGAATTGACAGGTGCCCATCAAATCCACGCGAAGGCAGAGTTGCCGCATCTTTTCCGAATTTCAAGAATCCCGTCAGTTTCACTGTATAATTTCGAAGGTCACCAGGATTGTGGCAACTGTGCAATGTTGGGACGAGGGGACAGGATGGAATTGTCAGAGTTGTTTGTGTAGGAAGTCATAAATCTGTAAGTGGGTGTTTAAAGGAGCCACCGAACTGCACTCCTTGAAATAAAATAAGGTATACGTCGTAGATTCGGGACGAAATATTCTTGGAACAATTTTACGTGGGACGATTTATTATTGTTGGGACCAATTGTCGTGGTACAAATTATCTTATTCTTGGGACGAATTGTCGCGGTACATATTTCCCGGTACGATTTGTCGGGCTTCCGAATTTTACAGCAGGTGTTCAAAATGTTGACCATGCGCTTGAATGCATCTCTTTAGTCTTCTCCGCAAAGACTTAAGAATTCGCTGGAGCAATCCTGGATCATTCTTCATTTGCTGGAAGGTATCTACATTCCGATGCTGTAATTCTTCAGACGTGTTGATATTTGTTGTATAAACCGCAGTGGCGTAGCGTCAATGTAAGCTAAAAAGCTCAGCTTCCACAGTTAATAATAATTTCATAAAAAAAACCGGCAGTCTATGGACAAAATTATTTATTAATTTTAATAGAATCTATATTCACGCGTTAAATATTGTGATGCGGCAGCTCAGGATGATTCGTGATGCAGCAGTAAACAAGAAGCCTGCACATACCAGCTTCCAAGCAGACTAGTTTCTTACACTCATTCTTCTGTGTAACCCACCCCGCAGATTTTCCATCTCTTTCTAACTAAACTAACCTGGTCGCAAGGCTAGCAATTTCACCTACAGACACATCCTCCAATACTTGAGCAACTTTACACATTTTTCTATATCCACTGTTTTGCTAAACACATTTTGGAATTTGTCCCTTAGTAATTGTGCTTCTGAACCTGGTAGCGAGTCTAGTTTAATTTCCACTGCACGCACCTCCTTGTTTCAGACAACAGGTTTTTGGATGTTTCGAGTTTTTTATGGTGTCACACAAAAAGCTTAAATTCGCAAATAGGAAAGCCAAATCGTTTTTTAAATAACTATATTTTAGTATATCTTGAAGGATATCGATTGACGAAGCCCAATAACAGGGAATCACAAGATATATTGCCTTACTTGATATTTATGAGCGAGAGGTGAGAGATTTGTTTAAATCAAATAATGTTCATACCCGAGTTCTTATCTGTTGTTTTTCACAAACAAAGCGCGGAATGAAATCATCTTCAGCAACAATAAACATTCTTAATTACTGTATGTGTTGCAAGATCTCTCCTCCTTGTCCATGTTAATTTATTCTCTAATAATAACACTGATATGCTGCCTAGCAGTTCTCAGAACTTGAGGCGATACTATTACGAAAATGGATCACGGATACACCATGGTGGAAACATAGTAAAGGTGTGGGACTGCGCATGCTGTTGCGATAGCGGCCGAGGCGTGTGACGTCATCTTTACTGCAGACAGCGATCGCAGCTCATTGCGTTGAGTACATTTTCTTTAATAAACCTAACTAGACATTAATTACAATACATAATTTGAACTGATTGTTGCCAATGTTATTCATATCCTTTTCATTGTGCGTTTAAGTTCATGTACTCTTTAAAGAGTTATGAATAAAATTTAAAAAACATATAAAAAATTAACAGTAATAGCTTAAAAGTCGCTCCCTCAAATCTGCCGTCCTAGGCAGCTGCTTAGTCTGCCGAGGCCTAAATACGCCCCTGATTGCATGTAGGCTACTGTACCTATTAACTTTCTTTCACTTCAGCGCAACAGGAGCATCCAGCACTAATGTAACAATGGAAAATCGCGGAGCCACTGAGTCTACTGTCACAGAGGAATGCCAAATACTAATATAAAGAATTCAAGAATTAAAAGAGAAGAATTACTCCCTAGAAACGAGGATTAAGGAATTGACAGCTGCCAACAGGAAACATGAAGAAGACAAAAGAAAATTACATGAGGATGTAATTTCATTGAAAAACATTAGACAAACAGAAGTTAAATCTAAAGTGGCTGAAATTTTGAAACCATTTTTCACTATTGGGCAAATTGATGCTCTTTTGAATAAAAAGCGTAGGGTGAAATGGTCTGTAGAAGATTACGGTACTGCAATAACACTTCGAAACCTAAATCTAAAAACATACCGATACTTAAGAACAAAATTAAATTACCCGTTACCTGATTTGTCAACTCTGAGAAAATGGGCAGTAAAACAATTATCGCTTGAGGAAGGGGTACTTCATGATGTCCTAAAATTAATGAAGGCGAGAGCTACAAATATGTCGGAGTTAGATCGTGTAACAGTATTAGCATTTGATGAAATGTATTTAAATGAGGAGGTTTCTTTTGACAGTAGGGAAGAACAAATAATTGGACCTCATAAGGCAGTGCAGGTTGTTTTTGCACGTGGTTTGTTTGCAAGGTGGAAGCAGTCCGTATACTATAAATATGATCAGACAATGACAAAAGAAATCCTAACAGACATAATTTGCCAGTTAGAAGCAGTGGTTTTCAAGTTGTGGCCACAGTTTGCGATTTAGATGGAAGTAACAGAAAATTGTGGCGTGATTTGAAAATTTCTACCAAACTAAATTGCAGTTTTCCTAATCCAAATGATTCAACTCGAGAAATATTTGTTTTTTTCAGACGCTCCACATTTATTGAAATTACACAGGAATCACTTTCTAGATCTGGTTTCAACTTGAACGGATTGAACATTTCATCAGAACCAATTCATGAACTTTTACGTGCATCCTCATCTGATACAAAATTAGCTTACACGTTAACTCCGTTACACTTAAGTGTCCGTGGTACCCAAAGACAAAAAGTTAGTTTGGCAGCACAATTATTTTCCAACAGAGTTGCAAAGGCTTTGAAATGGTGTGGTGAAAACGAGCTGTTGAGATCAAATGAATGGAAAGAAACTTCAAAGGCAATAAAATTAACAAATTGGTTTGATTTATTTAATACCGTTTCTAAATTCGGTACCCACCGTGGGCTGCATAGTTACGGAATAAACCTTCAAGATCAGAATATTATACTCTCAGAAATGAATGACTTCATGACCACAGTTAAAGTATGAGAAGCAAACAGGAAATTACCTTATCAGGAGGGGATTCTAATAAATAATAAATCATTAACATTGTTGTATGAAGCAATGAGATACAAGTACAAAATTGAATACATCATCACAAGAAAACTTAACCAAGATCTGGTAGAAAACTTTTTTTCGGAAATTAGAAGCATGGGTAGAGCAAACGATCATCCCTCTGCTTTAGATTTTAAACATAGACTGAAGTGGTACATACTAGGTCGAAATCCATTATCTCAGTTTTGTGAGAACAAAAACACCTCCGATTTGCTTTCGGAAGAAGAGGCATTAATAGTGGGTCCTAGTACAAGCCAATCAGAAGTCAATGATAATCTGCAGAAAGAACTATGTGCAACGGCAGAATTTCTTAAAGGCATTCTGAAACCGGTTAAATTTACCAACGATCGAAATCCTGAAGAAAATATAGGCCTCCCAGAAAAAAATATATGAAATCTTTGCAAGACAGCGGATATCCCAGGAAGGATTAAAATATATTGCAGGATATGCTGCATCAAAACATATGGAGCAATACCCGAATCTTGGAATTCCCACAAAATTGTCAACTTCTGCTAATCAAAAAGACTGGATTACTACAGTGTCCCGTGGAAACTTAATTCTCCCTTCTAAGGATCTACAATTGGTTGCCATGCTTGTTGAAGTATATTCTCAGATGTGCACGGAGATTATGTTTCTTGTGAGAAATTTATAATAAAAAAGACTGTAAATTTGGTTAATTCTGCCATGAAAAACGAAGCAGAAATCAGTTCTCCTCTTCCGCCAGAAGTAATTACGACATTGGTTAGAACAAGAACATTTATTAGAATTAAAGAAATTAATAAAATAATAAAAATTTCTGGAATTTCAAAGAGAAATATTATAAATAAAATGAAAAAGATTGCATAAGAATAAGTATTTACTTAACAGAGTGGGATATATAATGATGAAATTATATTATGTCGTGTGTGGAATAATAAGGTAAATAATGAAGTAGACTATATTATGTCTCCAATAGCCTGAATATATAAAAATATTTGTTTACTATAATAACAAATTATTCCAAGAAATTCATATAAATATGTTAATGAAGATTCAAAAGTATTTGAATTCATGTACAAAATAATGTATGTTATAAATAACTGTATAGATCTAAGTATGTATATATTTATTACACATTGTATTGTAATTATTATAAAACCACGTGTATATTACAGAAGGCAATATTATTAATGACACACTGCCATATCACATTGTTTCTTGAAACTTGGTTTAATATGTAATAGATCATAATTTTATTACGTTATCATTTCAAGGTAGTTCCTATTGTACTTGAATGCATGTGTAATATAATTTGTGTGATATATGGGCCTAATTTTGTGCATATTTGTAGCATAATGTATTATAATTATTATAAAAGTACGTGTATATTACAGAAGGCAATTATTAATGTTGCACTACCATATTATATTATTTCTTGACTCTTGAATTTAATTTATTGTTCACTATTTTATAATGTTATCACTTCAAGATAGACCCTATTATAGCCTATATTGTCAATATTTACTGAATACACAAACCATGAGTTTTATTTATTCATTTAAATCTATGGACGCAGATCTAACCATCAACAATCTGTTATGTTGACTGTGTCATTCGAGTGCGGCTTGCAGTAAAGGTGACGTCATGCGCAGACTGAACGAAAACACGCACAGCTTGTCCCACACCTCTACTATGTTTCCACCATGGGATACACCACACAGTGCTTAGAAACACGAAGCAACTAAGAATTCTTAGAAAAAAGATAACGTACTTCTGAGTGACATAATTGATTTAGTTTTAAAATATTTAAAAGTTCTTGTAAAAAATTATTTAAGTAAAAGTACTCCTTGATTTATGTGTTTGTGATAGATTTCCTGAAAATATGTATTTACATAATTTGTTTGTGAAAATATGCGTTTTTATGTGAAATAAAATTCGGGTTTTAAACTAGAAACTTCATGTTCGGAATTTTTAACTTTATTAATTGTATTTCATCACACGCAAAAAGAATATTTAATTACATAGGAATCCGCTCCATAATAATGATTATACTGAGCAAATGGTATATATTTAATACATACAGAGAACATCCTGGTCGTTCTAAACGTCGTTGACTATGTTCTTATATCTCCCCCACACATCTTCAGTTATTATTGTTGTTTGCATCCTCTCTCCCTCTCTCTTGCTTCACTTTCAACATACCTGCCCTCTCTCTTTCTCTTGTACGTATCGTTATAGTGGATTGAAATAATTAGGATGTTATCAGAACGTGACTCATTGCAATAATGGCTGTTTCATGCGGCACGACATACTGTGTGTATTGTGTACCGCAGACGTATGAAAACATCACAACATTGGTTTTCAAGTACTGTATACAGAATTTAAACAAAAAAGTATCAGATGTAAAGGACCAACTGGACGACAACTTAAAATATATGCCGCAGTGACAAGAGATCTCCCTCCAACGAGCGAGCTGGGAATTATATAGAGCGAAACGTTTACTTTTTGCCATCTGCAATCTTATGAAAGGGGAATATAATTGAAATAAACAGAGCACACTTGACATGCAAAGCTGCAAGCACAGGTACTGCTCGGGTTGCATTCAAGAGCTTTGTTCCGTAGAATGGAATAAAATCGCTACACTAACAACATAATAACGAAGGATTGGAGAACGTAGATTATTCCTAGCAGATATTGTTAGTGAATAAAGCCGTTGTTAATCCATAGATTATTTTTTGCGAGTCTCATTTTACTATTACTCACTGTCGTCATCATCTCTATGTGTCTAGAAATATAAGAGCGATGTTAATCATTACAATTTTAACGATCCTTTTAAGGGGAGACGATGGTATTTTTTTTTTAACTTTTTTCCTATTTGGTGTAAAATATTAATTTTCTGTATGTAGAGAGCTCATAGCTGTGGCAACTCAACCAAATAAAAATATTTTGAAAAAAATATTTGGGGGCCCAAATTTGAAAAAAATATACCAATGCAGGATTGTACTAAAACAGATATATCTAAATATATCTAAATCAACTTTAGTTCCTTTTTCGTTAACAGCTGCCAGTGTTCAAAATTTAAAATTTAGCGATAAATATAGACTAATAATACACAGTGAAAATTGTTTAGATCCCAAAAGTTGTAAATGTCCTACCACCATTGTCAAATATCTGGGTATCATTTTTGATCAAAATTTAAAATGGCCTCATCACATTACTTATCTTTGTAAGAGGCTTCGTAAAACAATTTATAAATTCGTTAATCTTCGATGCTACTTACCCATTAGAGTTCTACGAAATGTTTATTTGGCCATTATTCAGTCTATCATTCAATATGGTATAACTGTTTGGGGTGGAAGTACAAAAATTAATCTTAGTCCGTTAAATTTACTACAAAAACGAATAATTAAAATTTGTTTGAAGAAATGTTTCGATTATCCAACTAAATTAATTTATTCTGAATTTAATGTATTTAATATTGAACAAATTTATAAGTATACGCTGTTAAAATTTTATCATAAAAATCGTAATAAGTTTGTATTACAGACACATAATTATGACACACGACGAAATATTAATTCAACATTAGTAGAACCTAAATGTCTCACATCTGCTGCTCTAAAGCATAGCATACATTTTGGCCCTCGGTTGTACAATGCTTTAACTAAATTAAACCCAGAACTTCTAACATGTAACCCACTAACATATAACAAGAAAATTAGAAACGTGTTAATATCTTCAATTTGATTAAATAAATTTATAGCCTACGTATACGAATTAATCAACCTATATTATATTTGTATTCTATAATTTTGAAATATATATTAGTCCTACTTTTCACGTGCGATATTATTCTTCTCTAGTGTTAATATTATATTATATAATTCCATTGCCGCTGTAATTATATTTCAGTTCCTATTTTATTTTACTTATTTATTTATATTATTATTATTTTTTATTTTAATATTATATCTGAACTGCGACCGAGCACGAGCGCTACTCATTCGGTCTCAAATTTTGTTAATACTACTGTATCTTCTTTTTATATTGCTTGCATTATTTTATTTCTATTTTGTCTTGTTTGTTTTGTAATTATATTCTTTATTCTGTAAATTTAAATAAATAAATAAATAAATAAATAAATAAACCATTTTTAAAGATAGATTCAAACAGTTTTTTGCAATGTATTTGCAAAAACATGTTCTACAAACTGTCTCTAACAGAATTTTGATATTAGTCCCTACGTTTGTAAAATAAACAATTAAAATTTAATAACAATTTTCTGATTTCCTTTCTTGCAAACAAACGGACGTATTTTTAAAATAAAATCAAGTAACAAAATTCCGTTACAGAGAAAAGTTTCCTAATAATCTAAAGAATGTGTGTTCTAAATTTCATGCATGTTTCTTTAACAGTTCACAAAATATATCCATTTTTGTCTGGCAATGTGGTAGCAAAAAAAAAAAAAATGAAGTTACTGGAAACCGATAAAAGTGGGCGTGTGATTTAAAAATCCATAGCGCAGGAAGTTTAAAAATGACGTCTCAACATCCGATAAGGGCACAAATACCCACAAAATATTATGCAATGCATTCCACACATATCAAAGGGTATTTTAAAGAAAAGAAAATTTTTTGAAAATTTAATTTACCGGAAACAACAATAAAAGTGGGCGAGTGATTTAAAAATCCACAACGCAGGAAGTTTAAAAACGGCGACTCAACATCCGATAAGGGCACAAATACCCACAAAATGTTATGCTGTGCATTCCACACATATTACATAGTATTTTAAAGATTTTTTTTTTAAATTTGCTTATTTTTCACCAAAAAAATACCATCCTCTCCTGTTAAAGAAGTATAAATAAAATGTACTGATGGCAGTTCAAGAGATCGAAATCCTGGGGGATGTAATTGTGATTCGCCGAAGCGAAGCACGTGACCTACTTACAAATAACAGTGAGAATATTATACAGGATGCGGAAAAACTCTGTGCACAAAATTTAAGCGTGAAAAGTATGTTCAAAATGGAGTATTTTGAGGATAGGGACCGGGGGTTGCAGAAGCTTTGTTACGGCGCTACATGAGTCAACTTACAAATTGTAGTTTTGTGAAATTTTATGTAGGCAGTCTAATTAGAACGAAAAAGGACTGTTAACTATACCTTGTTTTTATTGTCATTAAAAGCTTGTATTAACTTCTTGACATTAATGTTAACAAACAAAACAGGATTCAAAATATTGTACTGTACTGAAGTTCAACCTTACTGCTGAAAACGAAGTTGATCTAAGCACCTATGTACTACTGTACATATTTTAGTGGTTCAATACCAGCTTAAAATGTAAACACTGTCTTTGTTATTCTTCGCGCTACGTACGCATCACATTGTACTGTACAGTGTTGCTATTTCCTGACGGTGTACTTTACATTTCTCTAACAGATTCAGAAATCACCTGAATGGAACATTCAGCGCAAGGTGGATTGGGCGTGGTGGACCAGTAGAATGGCCTGTGCGTTCACCTGACATGACACTTTGCAATTTTTTCCTCTGGGGTGCCATGAAAGAAGCAGTTTACGACACATCAGTTGAAAATGAAATCTTGTAGGCCTAACTCAGAAACAAAATTTATTTCATTTCTTTATTGCTAGATTAGATTAATTTAAATGCATAATAGTTCTACAGAAAAGTACACATAAAAGTAAATTTAAAAAAATATATATTTCTAGCACACCACTGAAAGAGCAAATTCGTGTTCAGTGGCTTCAGCAACATAAGTGAATGTAATAAAATAGATTACATTCTTAAGTTTAACACACAACAAACATTATACTATTAGCTGCAATATAATGAAATAAACTAAAGAAAGAAGAAAGTGATAATATAAGATTATTTAAAATTAATACATGATAACAATAAGAAAAGTAGGCTACTCAATGGAATTATCGTACCGGCACTTTTCCTTTTAAATCTGTGTTTAAATTTATGAACATTTGTGTTTTCAAAATAGGACACTTTTCAATGATATTATTATATAGGCCTAATGTTGGACCAAAACTGGTTCTGAACGACACATTTCAGAATACATAACGTGTACACATAACGAGATAACCTATTCATAGGCAGCTGACAACATTAAGTGTGGAATTTCACAGAGGACAGGTACATATGAGGGGGTCAGAAGTAGAGAGGTATAAGTGCACTTAAGGGTATATGTACGTGAACGACCACAAATTTTATCAGAAAATGCCGGCTCTAAATTTATAAAATTTTATAAGGAATTGAACTCACAATTGGACAAAATTGACAAGGTACCACAACAAGACTTATTAGAACTTAAATATCTGATAAAAGTATAAAAAGGTTACTAATAATATTTTTTGAAATTCACTTTTTAATTTAAATTAAATTTTCCTAAATTTGAAAATTTTACATATTATTTCATAACTCCACGACCATTAGAGATAGAATTCTGAAGTTTTGTGCACTGATTTAACATGCATTTATGCAAACGGTAGACTACAATAATGCTCACTTCTTTGAAAATAGAAAAATTAGGTCACAAAATATTATGTAAATTTTAATATATTTTATATAGGACAAATAAATCATTAATTTTATTAAAATAAACAACTCTACATGTCTCAGAGTAGTCTACTTTTCAGAAAGAAGTGTCTATTACATGCAGGAAAAATGTTAAAGATGTCAGAGAGACCATAACAAATGATGTAACTGCAGCATTTTTTATATTTTAATAATATTTAAAAATATTATTAGTAATCTTTTTTATACTTTTATTAGATATTTAAGTTATAATAAGTCTTGTTGTGGTACCTTGTAATTTTTTTTCCAATTGTGAATTCATTTTCTTATAAAAATTTAGAAATTAAGAGACTGCATTTTCTGACAATATTTGTGGTCGTTCCTGTACATATACCCTTAAGTTACGTGCTTTCATAAATTCCGTGAAGTTTTTTATTTCAATTTTAGTGTGTGATGCAGACATCAGATATATCCCTTTGCTACTACAATTTCAGATGTTATACCTAGCCTTGGATGCAATTAACTCATGTTCCTAGAAATCTCGCTTGTATCCCTTTGCTTCTGACCAACTCGTATGCTAAACCAGGATAACCTAATGCCAAAGCCAGAATTCTGAAAATTATAATTATGACGTAAGAGGCAGAGAGAAATTCATCTAGTATACAGCAATAGGAAGGCAAAATATTATTAGTAATCTTTTTTATACTTTTATTAGATATTTAAGTTATAATAAGTCTTGTTGTGGTACCTTGTAATTTTTTTTCCAATTGTGAATTCATTTTCTTATAAAAATTTAGAAATTAAGAGACTGCATTTTCTGACAATATTTGTGGTCGTTCCTGTACATATACCCTTAAGTTACGTGCTTTCATAAATTCCGTGAAGTTTTTTATTTCAATTTTAGTGTGTGATGCAGACATCAGATATATCCCTTTGCTACTACAATTTCAGATGTTATACCTAGCCTTGGATGCAATTAACTCATGTTCCTAGAAATCTCGCTTGTATCCCTTTGCTTCTGACCAACTCGTATGCTAAACCAGGATAACCTAATGCCAAAGCCAGAATTCTGAAAATTATAATTATGACGTAAGAGGCAGAGAGAAATTCATCTAGTATACAGCAATAGGAAGGCAGTTACTGACGGTAGGCTAAATCAATTATACATTTATCCAAAACAATGACTATACATTGAAAATTTGGATTATAAATGATCGAGTTCTGTACAATAACACAATATTTTGAAATAAAAAACCAATTATCCCACTCGCGCCCCTAATTCATTAGGTCTACTCTGAAACCATGTATACTACTCTTTTTGTAAGCTATTCCATCTCAAATCGACCGAAATACAGAGAAAATTGGCCTTGCAATTTTTAAATACAATGGAACTTTTTTTGTATGTAGAGAAGTGTGATACAATGCTTTGTGCAAAGTTTGAGGCATCAGAACTTCATAGTGTTTAAATTAAAAATATTTAAATTTATCGTATTTTCATAAAATTAGCAAATTTAAACTGTTGTAGCTCCGAAACCCTTTCACCCAATGATCAAAATCATGGTTTATTTTGATGCTGAGAAATTAAAGTTTATATCGACATATAAACAGATTTTATTACTTTTTATGGAAATGGAGAAATTTAGATTTTTCCTCATTCCTTTGGCTAGGAAAAAAATATTTTAAAAACATATATTTAGATTCCGCATTGAAAGTACAAATAAACACATATTTTTTACTGATGGTATGTTGATAAGAAAGTATTGAAAATATCAAAAAAAGAAAATAAATAGTACGCGCGTGAAGTAACCAGCTGACTGTGAGGCGGGAGCTAGCCGAGACAAGCAAGGCCAGGAGACAAACACGTAATGTGTCATCTAGCAGTCATGGCTGTGCTAGCTTCATCACAGGTTTTCATAAACACAGGAGTAAGATGACGCCCAACGCTCGCTTATCTTCAGCTTTCGGCCAGTGCGTGCGGTACTGCGCCGTTCAAGTCTAAGCGTGTGAAAATAATCTATTTAATATCCTCGAAACGTATTGCCGTACCACTAAGCAAACAATGCCGAATCCCTCTTAATAATGCAAGGTTTTATCTCAATATTTTTTTTTACATTTTTACAAATGGCCAAAAAGCCTAAAAGCAAGTAAAATCAGATTATCTGTCTCTCTGTGTACAATAAAAATAAGGATTACTTCCTAACATAACGTACCAAATGTCAGCTTCAAAATAAGCTCTCGTTCAATGTTCTGCAGTAAATGGTTCCAGAGTTCTGAGCGCTGAAAGAGGCTTGTTTTTATAAACGCTAAATTTTTCGCTCAACAATACGAAAACCGTTTGACTTGCGATAATATATTTTTTTAATGCACACTCCTCAGCACCTTATATAAGTAGGGAAAAAATTAGAGCATAAAAAAGCGAGGTTTTTTACTGATCGATTTCATATGGAATAGCCCTTACAGAGTTGCATAGTTGGACGCTTGTAGTTACAGTTACAGTATATCGGACAAGCTCTTCAGAGAGATGTCTCTGAGATTAATTAGAGTTCTTTTTTTGTTCCAACAGTTCACTTAAAAATGGAATGAAAACAGTTAGTTGTATCCATTAAGTAATCATAGGAAAATCACTAGAGAATTTAATAATTTATTTAATGGACTATCCAGTAGACAGACGAAGTTATTTTATTTTCATTATCCGAGAACGAGTTTAGAAACGTTTTAAATAAAACAGAACATAACTAAATCATGTTTTGCACAGAACACGATCCAGAAAGAGTAATTTCAGAGCCATTTGATATCTGTTTTATTTAATGATAAAAGAGTAACGTTACAGGATCACAGTTCAATGCAGCTAAAACTGAGAGAGGTATTTTTACAATAAAAACAACTTTCGTCGGGAATGTCAATAATGTATAAAAACTGAGATGACGTTACAGTAGACAAATGAAATCAATAAACAAGATTTCAAATTATCGCTGATTAAATTTAATTGCGTTCCTATACGTATTTAATAATTAAACATCTTCGTCTAGAGTTTTCACTTATTCCATTCCAAAGTTTCTTTAACGAAATAACTTCCGCAATGAATATATTGTATCACTTCAGAAATGTCTTGTCAGTAGGTGCCACATCCTGAAATTTCCGTTTGAAGGCACGCTGAACTTTCACTATACTCCGTGTGCTATGGTATTACAATACACATCAACTACGTAACTGTGGGTTCGCCATTTCGTTATAAATCTCTATATGCTGCAGAATTCACTGAGTTGAAATGTAAACATTCACACCAATTAACACAATTTGCCTCTACCCAACAATGTCACAATGGCAAGCGAAAGGCAGGAACAGCGTCTTTTTTTTTTCTTATGGTTCCATTATTATTATTATTATCATCATCATTATTCTTATGCAGATGACACAGTTTTACTTTTTGGTGGAAAAACCTGGTATGATGCATATAACAATTCAAATAATGGACTTAAATTGATAAAAAATTGGTTTGACATAAATTATCTTTCTATCAACGAAAATAAAACCATAATTATTCTATTCTCATTATCTGATAAATGTAACAAATCTCCTAAATCTATATTAAGTATTAAATTACATAATTCTGAATGTTATCTTACACAGTGTAAATGTCCGATTTATTGAAGAGTCCTCTGAAGTTAAGTATTTAGGCATAATTTTCGACAATAATTTAAAATGGAATCAACACATTAATTACCTTTGTAATAAATTACGTAAAATAATATATTATTTTGTTTTATTGAGGAATTATTTGTCAATAAGTTTATTACGCACAATACACTTAACTTTATTTCAAACGGTAATTATGTATGGAATTACAGGATGGGGTAGCTCATTTAAATCCAATTTTAATCCACTTTATTTATTACAGAAGAAAATAATTAAAATATGTCTTCATAAACCTATTGATTTTCCATCTCAAAAATTGTTTTTAGACTTTAATGTTCTTAACATAAGACAAATTTATCATATTGTATTAATAAAATTCATACATAAGGATCGAAATAATTTTGAATTGTATTCTCATAGTTATGATACAAAATGTATGAATTCTGTAAGATTGTTTGAACCAAAATGCAACACTGCTACATTATTTAATCATAGTAGTAATTAGGCCCAAGAATATATAACAAATTTAGATTTAAATATCCTAATCTTCTCAATTCTAGTAGTTCTAGTATTAAATTTAAAAAGTTATGTATGGATTTTATAAAAATTGAAAAAATGTAAATTTAAATTTATATATTCTAATTGCATAGTAGATATAAGACAAATTGTATTATATACTTATTAATTTCAATTTAGGAATCCGCCCCTGAGCACGAGTTCTATTCTTTCAGGGGCGAGCTGAAGTTTTTCTGTATATATTATATTTTATGCTCGACCATGCCGAAATGTAGTAATTATACACCTGGTAGCAGTCCTTTAATGCATGTCACTAAAGTACAGGTATTTAGCCAATGCAAAGTCAGCTTACAGGTGTTCAGCCAATGACAAGTCAGCTTTGTACCGTTATAAAACCGCAAGTATCGCTTATTCTCGGATATGCAATCCAAAGAGAATTAGCTAAAAGTCACGGAGGCTGGAAATCCAATACTGTCGCAGAAGGTTATGTTCTGTTACTATAATAATCAGAGTTAATTGTAAATAATATTCAAATAAATTCAATTTTTCATCTCGTTTTTCAATTCTAAATCAATTTTCAGGTTATATCAGAGTAATGTTCATCTTATTCTGTGCCAAGGTCAATGAAATTCGGCCTCGGAAAAAATCAATACTTTCACATCTGCGCACATCTCACAATTCAGGTCAGTTCGCACATAACCATAATTTTGAATACTTTCAAGTTAGAAATATGGTCGAGCATAAAAAATCGTATGAAACTTGCGTATAATGGTAATTAAGACGCTCGTATGAAAATTATGAAACGAGCTTGCGCTCGTTTCATAAACAATCATACTTGCATCTTAATTACTACCATTATAGGCTCGTTGCATTATGTACTATTATGTTACAATTATTAGCAAAATAAATAAATAAATAAATAAATAAATAAATTTATTTTCCGCCAACAATTACAATTACACATCCCCTGAAATTCTTTGGACAGTTCTATTGGCATCGGTATTAATTTCGTAATACGTATAGTTAGAAAATTATAGCACTTTATAATCGCGGAATGTTTTATGGACACACTGTATTTCTGCGTAACATAACGCTTCGTCTTTAACAAGATAGTAATAGCCAGTAAGCTCCTTCTCAGCCGCCTTCTAAACATTTCTATTGCTTACAGCTGAATGTAATATCGTTGTTCATAGTGTTTCTCAATATACTAGGCAACTCCAAAATTCCAGAGAGAACATACCGTACATTCTCCGACACGTGGACATCGCTTCAATGCTGCACTGTATTAGGTTATTAGTTAACAACAATACTAAATGAAATTAGATAACACAGTTGAGCGAACAGGTCGCATCCAAGTGTATTCAATTGTTGTAGGGTTTTGTGAGCACACAGCAATGGACACTGACATAGGATGTAGTTTTATGGTTGTTGACAGTCAATCGGAAAGCCAAAAGGTTAACAACAAATAGCTGGGACTAATGCAATCAGTGATATACAAAGTGATGCAAACGTTTTGTAATACATCACATTGTTTGTACACAACATTCCATTTGTCCCGAAGCAAAAAGGACATCGCTATAGCGGGACGCAAATATTACTGAGGTGAGCAAACAATTAAACCGAGAGAGCTGCAGAGGTTGTAAAATACACAATTTCATCGCTCTGGAACCAAATTAAAAAAATCGACGGCCTCTCTTTATAACAAACAGCTTTTTTATTGCCAGCGGGACTCTGAATAATGGACTTTTGTCCACCTGGTCTTAAACATTCCTAATTATTTATCTATCAATTTTATTCCCTAACTTTGTCTGGTGTTTTATTGTGTTATATTTAACAGAGGAAAAAATAACTAAACAGTAATGCAAACTCAACTAAAGGAAGTGGATCAAAACGAAAATTTCAAATTAAAATAATGCAATAAATTTCTTTCCACCGCATCAACCAACTAGAGCTCGGGACGGAGCGAGTAGAACTGTTGAGTTACTCGGTTCTACCGGTTTATGTGCTTGGCAGCGGAGCACCGAAGTTGCTCGGTTAACCGTAGCCGTTACCGGTCAGTTCAAACCTTCGAACAGAGTTCACGTGTTTTACTTAATTCTAGCAGACAACATAGGTACTGTTATATTTAAATATTTTCTGCTGCAGGACAAATTATTTCCTTATCCCCAAGGCGGACTGAAAGGCCTCTAGTATTGAAGAGGAGTTCATGCTATTATATGACCTGTCAAGTGGGCCTAATGAACATTGACAGTCTGAACATATTACTGTACATAATAATTTTATTTATTTATTTATTTATTTAATTATTTAATGTGCTGTACAACAGCCAGTGGCCAATTACAGTTCAGCACAAATATAACAAAAAACATAAAACAAAAATAATTATTACACATAAATATAATTACAATTAATTACAATAATGACGATGAATGGATAACTAAGAATACTATGAGACAATGTTAATTGAATATAATGCCTAAAAGAATACATAAATGATAAATCGTTGTCAAGAGCAAACAAAGTCTATACATTGAAGGGATCGAATTCGCAGCCATGCATGTTGGCATTTTTAATGCATCTGGAGACTGGTGAAAGAAATTTCGAATTTCTAATATAGAAAAGTTTGTGGGCTCTCATACCTTTTGTTGGAATACGTAAGGTAATATTGTTTAAGAAAGAGTCACAGGATATATCACCTTTGAGGACTTTACAAAAGAACAGATAATCTAGCTCATGGCGTCTAGCATATAGATTTTGACAATTAAAATATTCACATTTTCTCTCATAACTATACCCGGAATTAATGGGCAGAAATCTGAATGAACATAAGGATATAAATTTTCTTTGTATATTTTCTAATTTAGCCGAGTCCGTAGTTGTAATCGAGTTCCAAACTACAGATGCATATTCGAGTTTCGATCGCACCAATGTATAGTATAGCATTAAAAGAGAATCGGGCGTGGAAAAAGAATAAGTTATTGACCGTATTATTCCTAGCATTCTGATCGCGTGATTGTAAATGTAATCAACGTGACTATGAAAATACAATTTACTGTCAAAGAATATTCCCAAATCTTTTACGCAATCCGTTCTGTTAATAATAATAATAATAATAATAATAATAATAATAATAATTATTATTATTATTATTATTACTACTACTACTAATATTAAAGCCCAGGATAACAGAGAAAGTATGGAATTGAACGAGTTACATCAGCTTCTTGTTTATGCCGATGACGTGACTATATTAGGAAAAAATCCACAAAAAATTAAGGAAAACTCGTAAATTTTACTTGAAACAAGTAAAGAGATAGATGTGAAAGTAAATCCCGAAAATACAAAGTATATGATTATGTCTCGTGACCAGAAATGGAAATATAAAAGTTGGAAATTAATCCTGGAAAAATTGAAATATTTTGGAGCAACAGTAACAAATATAAATGACACTCGGGAGGAAATTAAACGCAGAATAAATGTGGGAAATGCGTGTTATTATTCGGTTGAGAAGCTTTTATCATCCAGTCTGCTCTCAGAAACGCTGAAAGTTAGAATTTATAAAACAGTTATATTACCGGTTCTTCTATATGGTTGTGAAACTCCGCAAATAATTGTAGTCACGCAAATGAAATTTGCAACCGCCATTTTTCAATGAAGAGAAGCATTTTTTTTCAGGTCAACTGGCAAAGCGAAAGCGCTTTACTACAACGCTTTTAAAACACGCTTGGTTTCACTTTGAAAATACGTTCTAAAATCGACTCAATCTAGCTAAATTTTAAATCTGCCGCCACAAATTTGTACTCGGTACTGTACTCGGTTCAACCGAGTAATGACGTCGCAATAACTGCTCCGAACCGAACCGCTCCGTCCAACCAACAACCAACAACTTCGCGATTTATTGTGGATCAGTATTACACCTTTCTTCCCTAACATTTTTTGAAGATATTCCATTACTGCCTTTCGAAGACAACATTTCTCCCAAAAATATTTACTCCATTTGTTATTTTGCTGTTGATTCACTGATAGACTCAAACTTCAGTTTATTTTTTATGCATTCGTTTTGAATGGAGTATATTTGAGACACTCGTGACCAAAACATAGTATGAAATGGAAATATAAAAATTGAAAATTCATTCTTTGAAAAGACGGGAAAATTCAACTACCTTGGAGCAACAGTAACAAATATAAATTACACTCAAGTGGAAATTAAATGCATAATAAATATGAGAAATGTCTGTTATTATTCGGTTGAGAAGCATTTATTCAATAAATTTGGATATTCAATAAAAGTAATCATTTATTTATTTATTTATTTATTTATTTATTTATTTATTTATTTATGTATTTATTTATTCGAATGGCAGGTACATAGATAACTTATCTTTTACCTAAACACAACCTCAAGATTAAAAAAAATTAACTTAATATAACTTAAAATTAAATCTAAAGAAGGAACTAAACAAAATCCTTAAAGAACTAAAAACTACGAACTAAACAGAAGCATGAGCCTTCTCGCTTCCCAGTATCTGGCACATTCAGTCAGTGATTTTAGAGCTGGGCAGCGTTGGAGATGATCCCTATTCATCGCTTCTTGAAGGTGTGTCATTTTGTAGATCTTTTTGTCGCTAGTAAGCGTCCAGGGTGCACCACGAGGAGGTATAAAAGTAATAATAAATACTAAATTGTTTGTTTGTTTGTTTACTTGCTTATTCACTTATTCGTTTGTTCATTTATTTATTTTATACATAGAAAATGAAATTAATTTGTATTAACGTTGTATCAGATTAACTTTTATTTTAATGAATTAACAACTCTTAAATATCCATTCCCGTAATTTTTTACTGTTCATAATATTTCTCGACTATCATGCTCTACCTAAACATGATGCTTGCCGATTGCAGGGGACTTGCTGAGCGTGTTATATCTAACTAGGTAGACATCGGCTTTCTCCTATACCGACGGAGCAGTGTATAGCAGTAGTGTCAGGAAAATGACTCCGCATTTATAGAGTTCTCTCTATAGTGAGGATCACGTAAGTGTAATTCCTAAAAGGCTAATTTGGCCGTCTCTTCAGTGTTACCAACTAATACCAGATATCACCAAAGAGGGTAAAATCACAATGCTACGTACTATAATAATAATAATAATAATAATAATAATAATAATAATAATAATAATAATAATATAGTGTTAACAATAATAATGTCTTGCTTATTTACCATATCTCATCTTTATGTTGTGAGGTGTTTCCTAAATGGTTCAATAATTTATTTATGAAATATTATATTTTCCTCCTGGACTTCTAGCATATTTGTTGGTAATTACGAGGAATTAATATGATCTAGTAATACAATTTATTTTGTCCGGCAACATGAAATTTATTGCTTTCACTAAAGAGTTTAAGATTCATGAGACCTAACCTAAAAATGTAATTACTTACTTGCATTTTCATCAGTTTGCTTTACTGTAAACTGAAATCATTGCTGCCAGCGCAACAGTTAGAAAATACTTGCCAGTTGTAGTATCTGTCAGTACCCGAAATTCGACACGAAGTTGGTAAAAGAAAATTCAACCTGAGAGCTAGAAAATCACTATAATCCACTAGCATATTTAGTAATAGTGGAAAAATGACTAGGTTTCACCCTTAGGGTATTAAGTAAGCTGATCCGGACTATTTATTGATATTAACTATTCCTGTTGCATTTCAATTTCGCTTGTACATTTTTAATCATAATTATTCTCATGTTATTGATGAGCTGTTTCATTACAAAACCCAGGAACTTCACAACAAATCAATCCTGGTGGAAGAGTAAAATCCCATAATGGCAATCTTAATCTAAAACAGTGGTCCTCAGCATTCGCTGAAATGGGTAAAGGGTAAGCGGAGCCGTCACGTGTGCCCCGTCGTGCAGCAGGAACAGGTAGAGAGCATACCCCCTAGCAGCTACGAGTGCATCATAGTGCAGCGTGTTCTCCGCGGGTAAGCGACGCTAGCCCCAGGGTTCTCTGTGCTGATGACCGCTGATCTAAAAGATAGTTAACAATTGAAGTCAACAGTAAAAGGAAACTTTTTTCTTTATTTATGTTCTTTCATTCTTCTTTGAGGGTAATAAATCTCAGCTAGGACCCAAAAATGAGGAAAATTAATGTTTACTACAAAAATTAGTATAGGGCCATCATTTTATTTTTACTAACATTTTTAATATTAACCTGGCTATACCTTTAGAGAACCGGAAACACAGTTTGCTACCCCCTTCCACAACTTTAGTTCGATGATACTGGAGTAAAAAACAAACAAATCACTTTACTAGGTATAGGAGGGTAGAAAAGTAGTCCATCCATTTACGTAAACTAGGAAATATCGCGATTTTCAGTTCGATAATTTTCATTAGGTTTTTGTTTAATCAAAATACAGTACTGTATTAAGAATAAGTGTTCTTACTCACGAACAGAGTTATTCATGCGAACGTATTCATTATGCAGTGTATATTATACTGTCTACAGCACATTAGCGTACAATATAGAGAATGAAGTTAAATTGAAAAATAATCATAATATGGATATTTAAACACATTTTTTAAAATGGTGGCCGTTCATTCCGATACAGGCTTCAGTTATTTTGTGCATATTATCGCACTATAGACTATTGCATCTATTTCCAATTACCAGTTTCGTCCTTCGTACTAGTAACTCATGTGAAATAATTCTGTACCTACTCTATAAAAAAGTACCTTACGTACTGTAAATTCAATCTTCACTTCTGGCCTACCAGCACAGATAAAATTACTCAGACATGCTATCTACTGTCCGTCCATGTGGTTATGCCGCAGGATCATAGAAAGGGGGGAAATCATGTGACTTAATTGCTTAAGGAGGCCCTTTTATTTAAGTTATTTTAAACAGTTGTATAATATTACGTAGACGTCCAATTCCTAACAGAAATTAATGTTTTCAGAAGAGCTAAGACAGCCCAGCTCTTACAGAGGGGAGAGCAGAAGCAGGTGGGGGAAATCGGGATGCGACGTAGGCAAACGGACAGTACCTGTGCGAAAATATGATTCAATATTGAAAGCTCTTTCGTCACTGGAAAACGAGAACATATTTCTGGAACGTACTATACTCACTAACTCAGCAGTGTTTACATGCGGTCTTGGATCTGTGTTGAACTTCATTAGTAGAAGGGGTGGGAGTGAAGTACATTCAAAAACTCAGGTACAATAAAAATTGAAGTAAAAATAAAATGATGTCTCTGTAGAACTAATATTTTGTAATTGCAATTCGCTGGTAATTCGAAACACAAATTACAGTATCGACTTTATGATTTTTTGCACCATGATTATTTCTAAAATCAATTCCTCAATAATTGCTAATGAAATAAATCCTGGACGGTGTATTATTAAACAACAAAAAAACATTGAAATTGTGTTACATAACCCTACTTTTAAATTTTTTTTGAACCTATCACAATCTTCATTATATGGAAAATTGTGTACCTTTATCAGTGCATAATTTGGTACTGGATAGCATAATAATTCAATCAGAAATCATGAAAAAAAACTGTTGATGGAATGACATTTATTTGATTTTACCATTAATACCGTCTATATTCTAGCTATCCTTTATACATTACAGCATATTACCCCGAAACGGTACTAACGTATATCTGAAATCACTTTAAATGAAAACAGAGACAAAAGGATCACAGCCAATTTTCCTGAAATAACTAGAGATAATGGAAGCTTTTCACTTGCCATAAATAAATACAAAAATCAGCGAGCCGGATATTCACAGGACCAAGTGTAATTAGAAAATTCCACATCTACTATCTCTCTGTCTGTCTGTCTGTGTGTCTGTCTGTCTGTCCGTCTGTTCTGAAGCAGGCGAATTGTATGTCACTAATACCAGACAACAAAAGCAACTTTCGTTTGTACGTGCAATAGGTTAGTTTTTTTTTTTTCGTTATTTATTTTCATCGTCTCTGTGGTTCAAAACAGTGTTTGATGGTAGAATGCGTATGGCTTGTTTGATATGCAGTAAATTGTACAGATGTGTCTGCATTCAATTGGAACGAAAATAAATTAATTCTAACGTTCGTATCTTCATTTGTGAAGACAAATTATCGTATTTCGTGGAGAGAAACAAAGTAGAAATAAGAATTTGTAATTAAATTATATTAGATTAAGAAGAGATACATGCCACAGAAGAGGAAAAAATTAGACGAAGAAAAACGTAATCATTACAAGCATATTAGGAACGTTTTAAATAAAACAGAACATAACTAAATCATGTTTTGCACAGAACACGATCCAAAAAGAGTAATTTCAGAGCCATTTGATATCTGTTTTATTATTTAATGATAAAAAAGTAAAGTTACAGGATCACACTTCAATGCAGCTAAAACTGAGAGCGATATTTTTGCAATAAAAATATAACTTTCGTCAGGAATATCAATAAATAATATATAAAAACTGAGATGACGTTACAGTAGACAAATGAAACCAATAAACAAGATTTCAAATTATCGCTGATTAAAATTAATTGTGTTCCTATACGTATATAATTAAACATCTTCGTCCAGAGTTTTCACTTATTCCATTCCAAAGTTTCTTTAATGAAATAACTTCCGCAATGAATATATTGTATCACTTCAGTAGGTGTCACATGCTGAAATTTCCGTCTGAAGGCACGCTGAACTTTCACTATACCCCGTGTGCTATGGTATTACAATACACAACAACTACGTTCCTATGGATTCGCCATTTCGCAATAACTCTCTAAGCTAGCTGCCCCAAACAATGATGCGAGCTGTGATGTGGTAAAATAATACTAGAATAGCATAAAATATACCCAATTATATTAGCCTCAGCAACGACGTAACTAACTACTGGGTGTTCATTTCAAAGTGTGTCATGACGTCACCGTTGATGAGTCAACGATTTGAAGAGAGCTTCAGCTTTGGTCTCAGAGAAGTTGCCTATTAATCAAGGCGTTCAATCTGAACTTGAGAACGTGTACGATAGGCTATAACTTGAACGTGGTAGCAACAGATGGCGGTCTGTATGGTCTGTGTGCTACCATTACTTCTTTCGAACTGTGTTTTGCGCGGCCAAGTCGTACGCAGGGTATTTGTTATCATCGGTTGCGTACGGCAACATTCCACAACACAAATCAAATGCTCCGTGTCCATGTTGACCGTCCAAGTTAATGTCAACAAATACGTAAGTAATCGTCTTAACCCTCCCCCATATCCCGACAGTAAGAAAAAACTCACTTCAGTACATATTTCGAAACAGTTCACATTCCTGCCACTACAGGCGTTACGGTACGTATTGGTAAGTACTCTTCTGAATGAACGCCGTACTTGCTAGGCAACTTCTCTGGCAGATAAGTAATACACCTCTGCGGAAGTGTACGAAGATTGAATTCTCTACAGTTCATTCCAGATGTCCTGGGAGAGAGAGTGACAGACATTACGTGACCTTCAACTGAATGTCGCCACGCCATTGGCTGTCAAACGGGAGATAAGAGTAGAGCATGATTCACTGTAACTCGCTTGTCTTTCCAGCGGTTGTGTTTCGACGCTGTTATAGATTGAGTAAAATAAATGTTCACTATTATTGTTATTTTAACAACAACGTGTACAAGTGTCATTGATTTGCGTTAAGCATTGAACTGCAATATTGCAAAGTGCAGATTAGCTTTATATAATTTTATATAGTGTGTTGTGCATAACTGAATGTAGAGTGCTGACATGAATGACGATTCTCAACCAGGATGTTCTGGACATTCGCCAGTCAAGAAGCACAAGCGGGGGGAAGGGTTTCATACGAGAGAAAAAAATTCAGATTATAAATGTGTATAAGACTCTTGTGAAAGATAACCCTGAAGTATCTCTTATAGACGTAGTTTCAAAAGTGTGTTCAACTTTGGGAGTAGGGAAGTGCAGTGTGTATAGAATATTAAATGAATATCGATCTACGGGCCAAGTAAAAAAAAAAAAAACTATATTAAATACAACCGATGATTTTACAAAGGCTGTGATAAGGAGTACATTATTTTCCATCTATCTGATGGTGCTGCAGTTCAGTTTCGAACCTTGGTCCCTCTATTATATTATTTTACTCTATATTAATATTCCAGACAATGTTCATTAATAATTTCGCAAAGTGAGTTTGGCAACTTGTGAACTGCGCTTTTTGTCTCTGTCTGCCTCTGTTTACTTGCATTCCCAACACATCTGGAATAGAGTATAGGCTCATCGACTAGCCATGTGACGGCATAAAGCGAGCCATGACACACTTTGAACTGAACACCCAGTATTATGACACCTGATAATGCAGGAAGAACGTCCAAATAAGCTGTCTAAATCTATAAATTAAAGTACGCCTGCAACTGTTGACATCTAAAAAATTTAAACTCAAAAAGCATTTAAGGAAATACCTTAGTCGATTTAAGTAAGAGCGAAATATATAGGAAGAAGGATGAAAAATTCATAGTAACTCATTGTTCCCAAGGGCAAGAGAGTGTATTACCCTGGTTTGAAGAAGGCACCCGTTCGAGAAGTGGAAATGCACGTTTCCCTCTCCTCTTGGCAGGCTATTACAGGGGAGGCAATACGCAGTCAACTGTCCCAAAGGCGTTTTCCTTTTTGAACACATTCTGTAGGTCTCCAGGGCTAACAGACAGTCGGGGAAGAGTTGCGAGATGTTACTCCTGGCGGCACAACTCTCAAAGAACGTTACCAAAGGAATACACCCACGAGAATACTTGGCCCATTCATTCTTACTGTGTATTCTTCATGAAGTCGACAACTTCAGTTACTCTTCGAGACATCCGTGCCAGCGAAATTTCCTTCGGGTTCTACATTTCATTTTTTTTCTATAAGAATAGAATACTTTATCATGATTTCCATAATTCCCAAGTGTACATTATATGCTTCTTAAGCTCAACGGTTGAATTTTATTTTGTTCACAAGCAGAATGGATCTTTTGAATTACACTATATATATTTATAACGTGAGGGGGGGGGGGAATCTATTGATGGATATGCAAAACGTGTGTGAAATGCACAGATACTGTTTGAAACGAATAGAAACTCAGCAACACCTGCTCCCAAGCAAGCATGACAAACCAAAAAGTGTCTCAAGAATATTTCTGTAAATTAAATGTAAACATACAAATTAAAACGCAGTTCACAGCAACCTCAATAAAATAAACTACACTCGAAACACGCTGAATTATTCTGATGCAAGAGTATGCCTACTTTCAAAATAGTTCATAATTCGCGCTAATATGTAGCAGAAAAATAATGAGTGCGGTAGACCTATATAGGAAGGAAGGATATCGATAGTACATAATATCATATACATGCTGTACTTTGATACTAGTTTTCTCGATTTTACAATATGCAACAATTCGTAATATTCAAAACGCTCTAATGAATGCAGTTTTTCTCCAATCTCAGTGAAATTTTGCATGGAAGTCCATAAAAGCTTGTGAAGTAAACTGACACGTGTTTTCTTCTGCTACTGCAAGTATTCAAACCACCATGTGTTGAGAATGTGATAAGTTTTAAAAAATTGAAAAATTAACAACTGAAAGGGTAAATATTTTTGGAAAAATATGAAAAGCAGGTGTCATATTTTATATACATCTTACTTACTTACTTACTGGCTTTTAAGGAACCCGGAGGTTCATTGCCGCCCTCACATAAGCCCGCCATTGGTCCCTATCCTGTGCAAGATTAATCCAGTCTCTACCATCATATCCCACCTCCCTCAAATCCACTTTAATATTATCTTCCCATCTATGTCTCGGCCTCCCCAAAGGTCTTTTTCCCTCCGGCCTTCCAACTAACACTCTATATGCATTTCTGGATTCGCCCATACGTGCTACATGCCCTGCCCATCTCAAACGTCTGGATTTAATGTTCCTAATTATATCAGGTGAAGAATACAATGCGTGCAGCTCTGCGTTGTGTAACTTTCTCCATTCTGCTGTAACTTCATCCCTTTTAGCTCCAAATATTTTCCTAAGAACCTTATTCTAAAACACCCTTAATCTCTGTTCCTCTCTCAAAGTGAGAGTCCAAATTTCACAGCCATACAGATCAACAGGTAATATATACATCTATCAGGAATAAATTAAATATAAATTTAAAGAACAACTATGTAAACTTTGAGAATTGGGACAATTATAATTCAGTATTTAAAAAAAATAATTATAAGTAAACTAATTGGAATATCGAAGTGAAAATTTGTGTATTGCATGTCCACATTGTAAGAAATATGTGGTAAAAGGTTCAGATTAATTGGTGTAAAAATGTAGAAGTTAGAAATTTCACAGATTCATAACCTTGATATAATATTCATCGCGGTGTAAAACGATATGACAAAAATAATGGAACAATATCTAACTCAAATGCAAGGTCAGAACTGGTGAAAGATAACTGCATTATCCACGTGAGTATGGATGACGTATTGTGCACGTCTTTTTAAATTACGCTCCTACAACTACATTACTTCTAGTGGAATAAAATTTCGGTAAAATATTTTAATTATTTATTTATTTTATTTAAACTGGTAGAGATAAGGCTATTACCGGTTGTTCTGTATGGTTGTGAACCTTGGACTCTCACTTTGAGAGAGGAACAGAGACTACGGGCGTTTGAGAATAAGATTCTTAGGAAAATATTTGGGGCTAAGAGGGATGAAGTTACAGGAGAATGGAGAAAGTTACACAGCACAGAACTGCACGCATTGTATTCTTCACCTGACATAATTAGGAACATTAAATCCAGACGTTTGAGATGGCCAGGGCATGTAGCATGTATGGGCGAATCCAGAAATGCATATAGAGTGTTAGTTGGAAGGCCGGAGGGAAAAAGACCTCTAGGGAGGCCGAGACGTAGATGGGAAGATAATATAAAAATGGATTTGAGGGAGGTGGGATGTGATGATAGAGAATGGATTAATTTTGCTCAGGATAGGGACCAATGGCGGGCTTATGTGAGGGCGGCAATGAACCTCCGGGTTCCTTAAAAGCCAGTAAGTAAGTAAGAGATAAGGCCATCAGGCCTTCAATTCCCCTCGACCAGGGGATTATAACTACAATATTAAGAATACAATTACAATTATAATTACAATTAATATTAAATTTACAAATACAATAAAAATCAACGTACTAAAAGATTAACTGATTAATACAAGCTAGACAGTTTATTGTAAAAGTTAAGAAGAGAGAAATATTTTTTTTATTAATTAAGTAAAAATTAAACCTATTCTACGTAGTAAGAAAATGCTTAATAAGCGTGCTTTTGAACGCTACTCAATTCCGACAGTCTCTGATGTCACTGGGTAGGGTATTCCACAAGCGCGAGAGCGAGATTGTGTATGATGATGAATACGATGTCGTCTTATGTGTATCAGGGGCGTATTTTGCGGGCTACCGGGGCTACCGGCGGTAGTACAAGGAAATTACAAAAGAAAAAGTTTATAATATAACATAATGTAATAATTTTGTATTATTAGTTTTACCATAGTAATTAAAATTAAAGTAATTGTTAGATATATTTTGTGTAATAATAGGGTCAGCGGTAGCCCAAACCCTTTAACCAGTATACGCCTCTGAATTGTGTTGGTATGGCTAGTATGAGGCTAAAATATAAAAATGATAAGTGCTTTTTCTATCCTTAACTATCGAGAGCGAGAAACTATATTGCATGCTCAGAATACACATATTGCCTTCCAATGGCAATAAACAAATGTTCTTTCATTTCGTTTGGAAGCGGTAATTTGAGAAAACTCAAACGTTTAAGCTGTCATTTGCGGTCACCATTATCGTGGACATCTATCACATTTGCGTGGATTAAAATCGTATTCGTATAGGAAATACATATGCAGTTGCATGCGATGAAGCGGTTTTATTCGTACACGAGAGACTTTGTTACCCCACCCCTGCCATGTAGCAATAATTGTCTCACAATCGGTCACTGAAATTCCAGTTATTTGTACACGAGGAGAGACATAAGAGGTCTTGTGATTGCGTGCGATGCCAAGGAAACACATGCCCCAGACTAACAACACATCGGCGCCATATTCCTCAGCACGAATCTGTCTCTAGGGACTATTCTGGAATTGTGGGAAATAAGTAGTCTTTCGACTACAAACGTTGAAACAAATTTAATATCGACACAATTGCTTACAACGAAGTGAAAGTGTACATTTCCACGAAATTCTTTAGCAGCTATGATACAATATTGTCCACACCTGTGGAGTAACGGTCAGCGCGTCTGGCTGCGAAACTAGGTGGCCAGGGTTCGAATCCCGGTCGGGGAAAGTTACCTGGTTGAGGTTTTTCCGGGGTTTTCCCTCAACCCAATACGAGCAAATGCTGGGTAACTTTCGGTGCTGGACCCCGGACTCATTTCACCGGCATTATCACCTTCATCTCATTCAGACGCTAAATAACCTAGATGTTGATAAAGCATCGTAAAATAACCCAATAAAATAACAAATAAATAAAAATGATACAATATTAGTAATAATGGGTCCAAAAAGTGAAAAGAAACTGTCGTCAAAGAACACGGAGATGGAGGCACAATTTCTGTAAAAAATACTTGAAATTTTATATCCTGGAGAAAGAACTAAGAAAGAGACTAGTGAAGTGCTTTGTGTGGAGTGTAGCACTGAATGTGGCAGAAACCTGGAGACCAAGTAAAGAGAAGCGAATGGAAGCATTTCAAATGTGGATATGGAGAAGGATGGAGTGTGTGAAGTGGACAGACAGAATAAGAAACATAGGCCTAGCTGTGTTGGAAAGAGTGGATGAAGAAAGAATGATGCTGAAAGTGATCAGTAAGAGGAAAAGGAATTGGCTGGGCCACTGGCTGAGAAAAAACTGTCTTCTGATAGATGCACTGGAAGGAATGGTGAACGTGAGAAAAGTTCGGGGAGAAGAAGATATCAGATGATAGACGACATTAAGATATATGGATCATTCGCGGAGACTAAGACGAAGACATAAAATAGAAAAGACTGAAGAATGCTGGGTTTGCAGTGAAAGACCTGCCTATGGGCAGAACACTATGAATGAATTAATTTTATATCAATATAATAATAATAATAGTCTACTTTCAACATACTTGAACTCTGACGTACGTGAAACTTAACATTTCTAACTTAATTTGTTTTTGAGATGTGTGAACTGGACGATATTTTTTTTTCAAATAGCAAATAATAATAATAAGTAATAAGTAAAGAAAAAATATGTTCTTGAAAGCTATGTCACCAACCTTACAATATCAACCTAAATGGTCTATTAGGAGGCTGCAATAATTAATAATATAATATATTTTTTTGCTCGACCATACTATAATACACTGATTACATGTGACGTAACTGTATTTTAATGACACACATTAAAATATTGCTATTCATTATGTTATTACAACTATCGATTTCCAACTAAACATATGCGATATTGATTGATGTCGTACGCGGAACATCCCGCAAGCCTTGAGAGCACCAATCCAAAATGGCAGGCTCGAGTTTTGAAAGTGACATTGATCGAATCACTCAAATAAACATTAATCCAACTTCAAACATTTCACTGGGAGCCAATATCAAGATAAATTTCACAAACTGCACAATAAAGAACATGTGTTCAAAATAAAATAAAGTCTGTTCGTGTCAATTTTAATATTCTAATAAATTGAGTTCGTCCCGCGCCGTGGCGTCGTGGTCTAAGTCATCCTGCCTAGGACTCGCGTTACGGAATGCGCGCTGGTTCGAGTCCTCAAGGGGGAAGAAATTTTCTCATGAAATTTCGGCCAGTGTATGGGACCGGTGCCCAACCAGCATCGTGATGCACTTGGGGAGCTACTATAGGTAGCGAAATCCGGTTGCGAAAGCCAGTTATAACGGCTGGGGGGATTAACGTGCTAACCACACGATACCTCCATTCTGGTTGGATGACCGTCCACCTCTGCTTCGGCATGTGGGCATGAGACCAGCAGCCGGCTGGTCGGTCTAGGCTCTTCACGGGCTGTAGCGCCACGGATTATTAATAAATTGAGTTCACGCCTGCTAGCTGTCATTTTCATTTGACCTTCCTCAGCTTAATTATTATTAACACATCTCAAGCTATTTTAATCACGGAGTCTACGTGCTTTTTAAGTTACTTGAAATAACAGGAGTTTCTTATACGTAACTGTTAAGAAGTAGATGTAAAGTATCATGGTCTACAGTGCAAATCCTGAGCCGAACATTAATGTCCGTTTGATTTCAATATGCTATCCGAGCCATACAACGAGTCCTACTATATGTCTTCTGAAGTCTAGTACAATGTAGTTAGTCGGCGATATAGGCAATGGAAGGGGAAAGGAACTGGCCACCTTAACCCGTTATCTCCTGGCCTATTGCCTCATAAGTGGTGCCTTCTTGGTATCTCTTGCGAGGTTCAGACCTGTCTTCGGACAATTGACTAAACAACAAGAGTTATACCAGTTTGTAGCTTATAGAATATAAAGACGGAATTATTGTTTTACGAGAGAAGCTAAGACCAAATTTTGATAAAGATAAAATATCGTAAAATAAAGAAGATGGGAGACGCATGGAAAAATATAAACAGGCTGGTAAACTTAATGTTGAGTTTCTTTAAAGTTATGGAAACGGAACTCAAGTGGCATAATCCATAACGTTCATGATACTTTCTGTAATTTATTACATCTCTCCATCTGATATGAACTGGCGGCAGTAAGAGAAGAGGAGCGTAATGAAACCTTTTCATCTTAATTAAAACACTGCTTCCAACTAGAGTAAATACCGGAACTGTTTGTATTACCAACATTAAAAACCCTTATATTGTATAGTAGGCCTATACTTTTGCAAAGATGTCATCGTCTTGCAATATACAGTACAAATTCTTTTTCATTCTGACTTTCGTAATTATCAACTTCTCAGTAAGAAATTCTCATGTTTATAAACTGACTTCCAGTTTTAATTATTTTCTACCCAGGTACATAGTCTATATTTTGTTCACTACATTATTTCCTCAAGCTCTAAACAGAACAAGTTATTGTCAACGTTACAGACTCAGGTATGTATTTGGAACAAATAATAAAATGTGAAAACTGTATTGAACATACAATATAAACATGCAGTTAAAAATAACAAAACTGTTGCATCATAATAATTCCAATGATTTTCCTCTCTCCCTCAGGTGCAGTATGTGATAGAAATTTTCTAGGTGAAACTTCCACATCTGACTCTCCAGAATGTCTGCCTTAAATTAGAATCGTACAAGTACCGGTAATTATTATATGTATTTATTTACACTGCAAGTGGGCAAGCACCCGGTGGCAGTGGTATACACAATATAAACAATACACAATAAAATTATAATACACAGTACAATTATACAATACACAATAAAATAAGAATACACAATACAATTTAACACAATAATTACAATTAATAATAAAACATAAAATAACCTAATTTTACAATACAACCTACATATGTATAAGCCCTACATAAGTTTCAATAGTCTTTCACTTTACTCTCATCTCACTCACGGTAGTGGCACTGTGACGCATTTCACTGACACTTTAGGACACATTTCACTGACACTCTATAACACATTTCACTGACACTATAGAACACATTTCATTGACGCTATAAATTATCACTGATCGGAACTATTCACTGCACTGTAGAACCATAACTTCACTGACTCACCTCGCTTCACTGATACACCAGTTCAAATGAGACAAATAATTACACCCTTATGCATACTTATAAATAGAACTACAATTTACAATTCAAACCAAGGGAGTAACTCGTCAGGCTAAATAAATACATTTCACCTTAAAAAATTAAATGTTAAATGTCACCTTAATTTTAATTTGCACTTCATACACAACTTTCTAAGTTATTTTTGAATCTCCTTAAGGAAGGACAGCTCTCAAAGACCGCTGCAGGTAGGTCATTCCAATCATTTATTGTTCTATTTAAAAATGAAAATTTACCTACATCCGTTTTCTGTTTCCTACATTTGATATTAAAATCATGATCGTTCCTACCATAGTACGTTGGCTTTTCTAACCGAGCTGTTATGTCTTCCCATGCTTTTTGACCTAGATGTACTCTATACAATGATGTTATTCTAGTTTTCCCACGTCTGTTTTCCAAAGTTTCCCATTTAAGTTCTTTTATCGTATCGTTTCCATCTTCTCTTTTACCTTAAACAAATTTAGCTGCCCTATACTGGATTCTTTCTAAGAAATTTGCCTAATATATTCTATAGGGATCCCAACATGTAGTTCCGTATTCCATTAACGCTCGCACTAACGTTAGATATGCTATTTCCCTCGATTTGGGGCTAGCCTTTCTCAAGATTCTCATAATAAAGTGAAGTGTTCTCCACGCTTTACCCGTAATATTATCAACATGCTCTCCCCAAGAAAGTTTGGAGTTTAAATACACTCCTAGGTATTTACAACATTGTTCTTGCGGAATTACAACACCACTGAATTCGTAATTAAGATTAGTTTCCTCTCGGGTTTTACAAAATGTTATAGATTTACTTTTAGAACCATTTATTTTCATCCTATGCATTAACACCCAGTTATAAATTTTATTCAAGTCTGTTTGAAATTATAACTACATCTAACCATTATCAGCCAATTAATCTCATTTTCCTACTTCCCACTAGTCTGTTTCTTTGACAGATCACACTTAAAGTAAAAGTTTAACTAGACTAGTGTGTACTAAGAAGTCCGAGCCCTGGGGCTAGCCGTATGCGGACGAGACCTGGCTCTATCAGGGGCTGAGGCAGGATGTCCCACATGTCAACGTCGCATTCACGAATGCCACCTGTCGAACTTGAACAATCATCGCATATATAGGATGATTCACGAGGAAAGCTAAAAAAAATTTAGGATAAGACATCTTAGGCCATTTTGAGTGAAAAAGTTCATATGAACATAGGTCCGTTTTCGAACGATGGCGGAGCTAGATGCATTTTTCTGGTAAAACGTTTCGCCCCAATGTGAATCAGACGTTACCATATGCTGCTGATGTGAGACAAGATCACCGATCTCAATTAATGACGTAACATTGAAATCTGCATTGTGAGCGATGTGGATAAGAGAAAGAAACCGGGTGGTGGGGCATTACAATGTCCAATCGCCTGTCCTTGTCTGATGTAATAACACAAATACCAGTATCATCAACTCACAGCAGTTCGGTCGGCTACCTACAGTACAGTAGTTATACAGGTACAGTTATCGGAAGTGTTAAGTTGTGTTTTTCAAGATGGTTTATTAATTTTCGACTGCAGAATACGCCGATATTGTGTATGTTTATGGTTTGTGCGATGAAAGTTCCTTGCGTGCCGTCGCTGAATATGAACGACGCTTTCCGAACAGAAGGGTACCATATCGAAGAGTACTTACTGTCTATGGGATTGAATGAAAGACTTGATATAGCAAAGGCAGGAGGAAACGAGAGAGGCGCTAATCGACCGTATTTTGGATGCGGCGAAAGAACATCCACGTGCAACTCTTCCGAGCAATTAGCGCGATTCACATCCGAGCGCAACAGTGCATTGGAGCAGAAGGAGGTACCTTTGAAAATGTGCGAAAACATCGACCCCGACGTGTAGAATATTAGGTATGTATGCATTCGTGAATATAAACTTTAAATTTGTCCGTTATCTGTCTCTAAATGCGAGTTAGTGCAATGGAATATCAGAAGTTTTTGTGAAATCAAAGAGCCATATCTCAGTAACCGTTCGAAAACGGACCTATATTCATATGAACTTTTTGACTCAGAATGACTTGAGAATTCACATCCTAAATTGTTTACCTTTCCTCGCGAATCAACCTGTATACACGTAGGACAAAGCGTGCTTAAGTGTACGGACCCATCTCGGATCCAACCCGAGTGAAGTCAGCCACCCAGTGTACTAAGAAGTGTGTATTGTAGTGTCGTGGAACACTTGTGAGCTATTTCTCATCCTCTCTTAAAACAGAAACTTAACGAGCTAAAGAAAGACGAATACAATATGGTTATTTTTGGTCTACAGGCCTAGATAATAAGAAAACATGAAAGCACATGGGGAGCATCATTATTAAACACGTGTTTTAACAGCCTAGCAAAAGGATGAAAAAGTACCAGTTTTAAGCTATTTTAAACCTATTTTCTATGCTTTACAGGTCGTACTGGCTGGCAGCTACTTTACTGTATTTAACTCTTCTTTGCAGTGTATAAATTATTTTGTGCGAGATCGTGCGTATTTGCTTGTTTTCCGCACAGAACCAATACGCGGTAAGTGTGAAATACCACATTCAGTATTCCCAACGTAACACACATAACAATTTCCCTCTTCTTACCGCTTAAGCGCGACATTCATTTTACTGCTTTAGGCTTTTAACATATTATTTTTAGAGATGTTTAACATAGTAATAATTATAAATTGGAAACTTACCACTGCGATTTCACCTAAATTGCAATGTTAATTATTGTTTTTAAATATTTGCAAAAATTAAGTAAAGTCTACTACTCCACGAAACTTATTGCATTCCTGATACAAGTAACATTAAGGAAGCCATGAAAAAATCAACTAGATTCCAGATGCCGATGTTATTACTGCAATATGTTATATAAATAATATTGTTAAAATATTAAAATGAAAAATAAATCATTACATAACCTTACAGTTTGTTTTACGTTCGCATTTATAGACTGGGGGGCAAAAAAAAAAAAAAAAAAAAAAAGACAGACGTATATCACGGCCTGCTGGAGTATAGTAAACACAGAAAACATTTTATAGCAACAAGATATTTTGGTTTTCCGAAGTTGCCGTCATTAAACAGAAACCAACATGGAGATTTCATTGCAACTAATTAGAAATTCCTCTTTCAGGTATGTAATAAACGATCTTCGCACAAAATAATGTACGATACACGAGCGGTATGTTTGTTTTCATGTTCTCGGAAATTAAAAAAGCTCAACTACGTTTCGCTTTTTCAATCTTTTCCTCGAACATGAAAACGTCAACATACCGCTCTTGTAACGCATATTACTATTGTGCGAGATCGTGCGTATTTGCTTGGTTTCCGCACAAAACCAATCCGCGGAAAGTCTAAAATTCCATGTTCAGTATTCCCAACCTAACACACATAACAATTTCCCTCTTCTTACCGCTTAAGTGACATATTGATTTTACTGCTTTAGGCTTTCAACATATTATATTTAGAGACGTTCAATATAGTAATAATTATAAATTGGAAACTTACCACTGCAATTTCACCTAAATTGCACTGTTAATTATTGTTTTTAAATATTTGCAAAAATTAAGTAAACTCTACAACTCCTCTAAAGTTACTGCATTCGTGATGCAAGTAACATTAAGGAAGCCGTGAGAAAATCAACAAGATTCCAGACTCAAAGATCTTTTCCATTTCTAAACATCTCCTTGACCGGCAAAATTAAACTTGCCGATGTTATTACTGCAATATGTTATATAAATAATAGCCTATTGTTAAAATATTAAAATGAAAAATAAATCATTACAAAACCTTACCGTTTGTTTTAAGTTCGCATTTATAGACTGGGGAAAAAAAAGACAGACGTATATCACGGCCTGCTGGAGTATAGTAAACACAGAAAAAAATTTTAAAGCAACAATGTTGAAGATAGATATTTTTGTTTTGCAAATTTGCCGTCATGGAACAGAAACCAAGATGGAGATTTCATTGCAACTAATTAGAAATTCCTCTTTCAGGTATGTAATAAATGATCTTCGCACAAAATAATGTACGATACACGAGCGGTATGTTTTCTTTCAATTCTCGGAAATTAAAAAAGCGAAACGTAGTTGAGCTTTTTCAAACTTTTCCTCGAACATGAAAACTTCAACATACCGCTCTTGTAACGCATATTACTATTAGGAGGGATTTTGCCTGATGTTCCTTAGCAAGGAAAAAATAAATAATAACGAAACTGCATTAATTTCCGTCCACAAAAATTTTAGTTTGAGAAAAAAATGACGACTATCTAAATACATTGGGTGTACTATAAGCAGAAACATGAGCTGCTGCCAGGACGTGAAAAGGAGGATAGCTATGGAAAAGGAGGTTTTTAATGGAAAATGGAGCATCTTCTGCGGACCTCTGGAAAAATAACTAATGAAGAAACTAGTGAAGTGCTTTGTGTGGAGTGTGGCATTGTATGAAGCAGAAACATGGAAATTACGACAAAGTAAAGAGAAGCGTCCAGAACCTAGAAGCGTTTGAAATGTGGATATGGAGAAGGATGGAGCGTGTGAAATGGACAGACAAAATAAGAATTGAAGCTGTGCTGGAAAGAGTGGGTAAAGAAAGAATGATGCTGAAAACTGACCAGAAAGAGAAAAAGGAATTGGTTGGGTCATTGGATGAGTATAAACTGACTACTGAAGGAGCAATGGAAGGAATGGTGAACGGGAGAAGTGTTCGGGACAGAAGATAGATAATAGACGACATTAAGATATATGAGTCATATGCGAATAAGATTAAGGCAGAAAATAGGAAATATTGAGGAATGCTGGGTTTGCAGTGAAAGACTTGTCCTTTGGCAGAACACTGTGTATGTATATATCTACAGATGTTCAAACAAAAAGTAGAGTGAAAAATAACATTAAAGATCAAGAAATCTAAATAAATTGCTCAGAAAAATTAACAAAAATCTATCCGTTTATGAGGGAACTCCGTTACTGAAATATTTTAGCATTTATTCTGCTATCCTGGATATACTACTCCAAATTTTTTGTAATATTATTTTCCAGCAGTTCTCATTTCATCTCTTATAGAAATACTAGTTGTTGGTTACTTGTCAGATATTTATTTATTTATTTATTTAATTATTTATTTATTTACTTCTTTACTTATTTATTTACTTCTTTATTTATTTATTTATTATTGAATATAACAGGTAAAGCCTAATTGCAATGTTCAAGACTGACAAACTGATTTATAAAACATAAACAAGGAGAAGAAAACATCCACTTATTACAAACTGAAACAAGATGTGAAAGTAGCTTCAAATTAACTAACAACAATATTCTGTAAAATATGATAACAAATAATTCTGTATCCAGAGAAATTCATATTGAAAATATCAACATTCGGATGAAGATGTAATTTACTGTAGTATAACTGTAACATTTGGAAAACTGGGGAATTTTTGTGGGATTCAGTATTTGCCCTTGGTATGTATAATAAATTTCGAAATTTTGTATTAAGCTTAGGTGCATATAATGTTATATAATAAAATATATCAATACAGTCCAAGTTATTGTTAATCATTTTATAAAGAAAGTTTAAAGATTGACAATTTCGTTTAATCTGCAAACTAGTAAAATGTTATGCTTTTGAATTATTTTTAATATATTTCCGCCACAGCTTGAATTACAGTTGAATTAATATTTGAATTTTCACATTGTATAATTAATTGAAAAAAATAAAAGACAAGTATTATGTACAAGTATAAAAATGTTCCTCTCTTTTTCCTGTGATATTCTGCTATCATCGAAGCTGCTCTGTATTTTCTTAGGTATGGAATCTCTGTTGAAATTCAATTCGCAACACAATGCTGTTCTCCGCGTTTGAGAACAATACCTGTCAGCTCTCCATCTTTTGAGCTCCATCACAAGGTAGCTCTAGGAGACATTTCATCCCGGCTAGTGAAGTACACAAGAGAACATAAAAACTTCCTCTTTAATAAACTTTCCATGAAATTCATATCTCATTTCTTTTGTCTCAGCCAGAATCATGTTCAAATTCTAGCCTCTGGAAAAGTCTGCGCAACGACTAAATTATTACATTCAGAGCTGCTTCACTAAAGAATAAAAACGTTCTGTCTAAGTATTTCTTTTTACAGAATCGTCCGCACGCCCTGGAGAAAGGGTATTAAATTAACTTCAATTTTTTTTTTCACTTCATACCCTACTTCAGAATGTTTACTCCAAACTCAGAAGTCGGCAAGAAAAAATTGTGATATAAAGTAATCCATTTGCTTCATTGTCCAATTGTTTCTAGGTTTATGTAGATAGGAAAGCTTTAGAAATTGACGCAACTTCAAATAAAGAATTCTCATTAGATATTAACAAATGAAAAATTACAAGAAAATGGAAAAAGGGTAGCTCGATACCAATTTACGACTTGGAGCTAACTGGTTAAGAGGACACAAACGTGGTGATACAAAAATATTTTGGCCTCAGTCTTGAATGAATGAATGAATGAATGAATGAATGAATGAATGAATGAATGAATGAATGAATGAATGAATGAATGAATGCACGAAAGAATGAATGAATGAACAAACATGAATCTGTCTCGACAGCCTATAAAGACGGCCAAAGCAGCCGACTGTTGACCTAAATACGTTAGCAGAGGTGAACGATCATCTAACCAGTATGAAGTAACGTGTGCTTATTAGCAAGATGATCTCCCCAACCTTTTATAGCTAGCTTTCGAAACCTTTTCCGCTATTCACTGTAGTTGTCCAAATTCATCACAATTTGAGATAAGGAACCATGTTCCGGAAATGACTAAGTCGAAGGTTATAAGCAAAAATAGTTGTGTGGAAATGGAATTATAATTTGGCACCACGTGCCCTCCTTCCCTTAACTTTTGGAACAGTCGTGGAAAAATGGTATGGGCCGGATGTTTCCTACGTGGGTACTTGTACCGATACAATCTGTGAGCTTGTCTACTGTTCCCATTGGCTCATCCATATTCGAAAATCAGGTCTGCTTATTCCGCTCTCGTGTAGTCCTCCATTTCACTAGGACTGATCGACTGTACAAGTTGCAGTGAATTAATTTTAATTTGTATGTGTTTTTATGTGAATATTTGAAAATATGTATTTACATTAAAAATGCCATATACCGGTATGTGTGTTTATGTGACTTTTATCGAATATTATTTGATAAAAACTTAATTTTTTGTGTTTTATGTGAATATTTGAAAATATGAATTTACATTAAAAATTCAAAATACCGGTATGTGTGTTTATGTAAAATTAAAATTAAAATACATGCTCAGATGATCTTTTCCGAAACTTAAAACACAATTACGAGTTTCTATTACAGTGCAAATAAAATATTTATTTACCTAAGAACCATAGCCCTATTAATGTGTACAAAAATTCACAGACAATAGAGTGGATGAATTGATAGTCGTATGAAAGTACAACGAAGTCAGTGATGAGTGAACTAGAATGGATAAATTGAGGACGGGTGTGGAGGTGAGCGAGTTGAATGAATGATTGAAATGGAGGAGTAAATGAATAATTAGAGTGAATAAATGAATTCAATGAATGAACAGTTGAGATAAATGGACAAATGAATGAATGATTAATAAATAAATAAATTGTGGTAATTTCTAGCTTCAAAGCAATGTGCGTTTGTCGAGAATCTAGGCTCGTGCACGCAACTAACGCGTTGCGTTTGCCCGAATCCACCTGCACACGTGCGGCGTCGTCATAGCGTGATGGTGGCGTCGCGGTGACGGCGCTGGGTCAACTACAAACTAAACTGCGAGGCCAAACATGCAATTAACTAGACATTATCATAATTACACACTACACGGGTTATATAACGCAACAAATACGTGCGTGAGGTGTGCGCACCACCGAGCGGGCTCGCATTTTACCCTCTCTCTTCCCTGTATCACTCTCATGCAATAATGTGTAGTACTGACCCTCCCGGGACGTTTTGATGGATGGCTGTGTGTGTGGCACAGGTAGCAATTTGCAACTTCTGCTCACGAATCTCTGCGTTTCCGTGTTTCAGGTGCGATCACAAAGTTACGGGCAGATTATAAAGCTAAGAATTTACTCAAATACATTAGTTACATATCAGTCTATCCCGAAAAATCGAGTGTTGAATTCAGACACTTCCTTCAGAAAAAGAAACACAAATCCATCATAGCGCGTGGACTCTAAATAAATACAATATACTGGAAAAGTAAATATAATATACAGAAAAACTGGGATACAACTATCGTCACGGACAATTAAAGTAAGGTTCAAAATATCTACATTATAAATTCAAAAGAATACCATTTTCATTAAAATTTCTATTCTTAAAGTTTGTGAGTAAAAAGAAAAATTTCCAGTAACTGTAAAAGATACATAACATAAACCAATATGCAACATAAAGAGTAAATAAAGAGGTTTCTATGTAATTTTCTTTTAATACATTAACAAACACAACTGTTAAGGAATTACTGAAAACACACAACAATTTTCGCTTATTCCTGCATTCAATCGCTTGCTAAACAGAGAGATGATTTTTAAAACTTCCAAAATTTGTTAAATTTAAACTAATTACATAAACAGGCTTACAATACTACCACCTGTAGAAAATTTTGTCTTTAGGGCTAACAGTTTTTAAATTATATTTTTTTTAAATATATTTTATATTGACGTTGCTAAAAAGGCTCCCTCCAAATTTTTAGTTCATATTTGCTCGAAAGCTTGAAAATAGTTATGGGAATAAAAATTAGCTTTTTGAGCTCAGTAGAAAGATAAATTTAAAATTCTTTTTTTTTAATTTCATGAATTTACCATTACAACATATTTTAATGTAAGTGCAATATGAATATGCTCCGAATGAACGTGATATTAATATTTAATACAAGTTCTAATTAAATTTTATCTCATTCATTCATTCATTCATTCATTTATTTTATTCCATAGATCTTACATGAGCAATGAAGCTTTAAGATGTGGAACATGTCAACATTTTACATTATTACAATTACAATTTTTACAAATTTTTATAGTTTTACAATTTAGTAATTTTCTACAATTTTTACAATGTTGTACAATTTTTTTTTACATTTTGGCGAGATGTAGTGAGATGAAATGAGGTCCGAGGATTCGCCAAAATATTACCCGGCATTTGCCTTTTCGGTGGGGGAAACCTCGGAAAAACCCAACCAGGTAATCAAATCAAAGGGGGTAATCAAATCAAAGGTGTTGATGCCAAGGACTCGCCATAGACCATCCGGCTTCAGTCCCACGGCTGTGGAAAACCTCGGAAGAAACCAAAGTCCAAAGGGGGACTACCAATATTTAATTGAGAAGTTTCAGACCAAACTGACAAGAACTGTTGTACAAGCTTTTTTGTATTCAAGAAACTGATTAGGATGTTAATGTCGAGAAAACAGCATTAAAAAAACAAAAACACATTTACCTCAACTCATTCACCCAACGCATATAAGGCCACATTTGATTTTATGGCTAGATCATCAAAATCAAAAATAGTTTGAAATATAATTACGATCATAAAAACAAAAGAAACGGATTTCCTTAATTTTTCAGCATTATTTCACCACACTGCTCTCTTAAATTAAGTGAGCACATTGGGAATTAAATCAATGACTTTCCCGGAACACGCTATGAAATGTTTAATGTCAAACAATTTTTATCTCGAAAAGGAAGCAAAACCGAGCAAAATTGTATTAAACTTTTTGGTTTTAATATCTCAAAGAATAAAACAGCTGGCAAGCTGGATACTGATAGTAAATTAATATCTGTTAAATTTTAGATTCTATACGATTTACATTTTATATTTCTAGTCTAGAAAAAGCAATCTTCTGTTAAAAAAAAAAAATTGATCTACAATAAATCAAAATATAATATTTTTTCTGTTTTTCATACGAATCCCTATTCCACTATATTCTTTCTTACAGTTATGGAAACAATTCTCTATACAGGAAACACCGTAAGTAATATCATTAATTTCAGGGGTTTATACTTTGAGATATTTCATACAAAAAATTTTTAATACAATTTTTCTCCTTTTCGAGATAAAAATTGTTTTATATGGAATATTTCATAGCGTGTTTTAGGAAAACCATTCATTTAATTCCAAATATCCTCAGTCAATTTAAGAGAGCAGTGTATTATGATAATAAATGATTAAAAGATTTTTTGTGTTCTCCTTTAGGTGTGCAGAAATTTGATCCGAACAAATTTAACTTGTCGTTGTGAAAAAGAATTTTAAAATGTTACATTTGTTCGGATCAAATTTCTGTACATTTAAAGGAAAACACTGAAATTCTTTCAGTCATTTATTATCATAATACACTGTTCTCTTAAATTAACTGAGCATATTCGTAATTTAATCACTGGCTTTCCCAAAACACGTTATGAAATGTTTCATATAAAACAATTTTTACCTCGAAAAGGAAGCAAAGACGAGCAAAACTGTATTAAGTTTTTTTTTTAACATTTCACTAAATAATCCCCTGAAATTAATTATATTACTTACAGTTCACTTTGTAAACACGAAGGACTCTCCAACAGCGAATGGCGCGATGGCATTAAAATGGTTGGAAATGTTGCTGCAGTACGTGCTGTGCCGGGAAGATCTCAGGACAACCGTTCCATTGCCACAACGAGATTGAAACTCTTGAACACGTCCTGGGATCCTATCCGCACGGCGAAGGTCTGCGAAACGCTAGACACCACCAAGTACGATCAATTACAGCCATTGCCCTTAAAGATGCCGATTACAACACCTTTTAAGAAGTACATGGTCTCTCCGTCACTGGCAGTACATGGCGCATAGATCTAATAGCTTTCAAGGAATCTACAAGATCTGGATTCATAATTGATCCCACTGTGCGTTTCGAAACAGCCAGCAGAAGTGGATGAGGAAAAAAAGAATATCTACAATCCTACCATTCCCTATTACCTCCAAACGTACCAGCTAGAAGAGCTTGAAGTAATCGGACTTGTGGTTGGAGCAAGAGGTACCGCTACTCTCTTCATGAAAGATGTGTTTAAGAGGCTTGGAATACCCACATCTATTACTCCGATTGTAACTTTAGCTGCATTGAAAGGATCAATTGCTCTCCTGAAGCATCACCTATATTCGAAATGAAACCAAGTTCTTTAGCATTCTTTACTTTTTTGTAACACTTGCCTCTCTAAAACTAGGTACATTTCCACCAATCACAAAATGTATTTGCAGCTATGTACTTGTAAGAGTTTCATTGTCAAAACAAAATTAATGGTTTACTGAACTTGTAAACATTTATATGGTTAAGTACTCTTTGTCCCTTGTGGAAGCTCACGAATAGTGAGAAGATTTCAAAATTAATTAATTAATTAATTGTTAATAAAGATGCGAGATAGGCAAGATGCCTGTTTTACTCCTTTAAGTAGATACTCTTAAATTAAATCTTAAAACAAACTGTACTTATTTTGTAATCCCATCACGTAACACTCCAATGCATGTGAGACTCGCCCTGACTTTAATTGACGCACAGTTTGATCACACTTGTTACACAACGAAATACAACTGCTTTTATGGAAGGTTGAGTGTAGCTAATATTCAGCACGTGCTATCCTAGTCTTTTTAGAGTAATTACCTTATTTATAAGACTTGTACCATTGTATATACTGATCTGTATCGTTTATTTCATTTTTTACTTAATCCCTCTATCACTTCTCACATAATATACCTGCTCATTAGTTCCACCCCAGAACGTACTATGCAAATCAGTTACTGCTCACACAAAGTTTCTCCATTACTTTTCGTGATGTGCATCCACGTTGTTTGCCTGGCATCACGTAGGGTTATAAACGTTTATTGGCAGTGTGTATATTTCTGAAGTGTCTAAGGTCGAGGTTGTTTAGAGGAAATATTTCCAATGTAAATTGTATTAACACTTCTAAGTAATAGTAATATGCGTTACAAGAGCGGTATGTTGTAGTTTTCATGTTCGAGAAAAAGTTTGAAAAATCTCGTGTATCGTACATTATTTTGTACGAAGATCGTTTATTACATACCTGAAAGAGGAATTTCTAATTATTTGCAATGAAATCTCCATCTTGGTTTCTGTTCAATGATGGCAAATTTGGAAAACAAAAATATCCATCTCCAACATTGTTGCTTTAAAATGTTTTCTGTGTTTACTATACTCCAGCAGGCCGTGATATACGTCTGTCTTCCCCCCCCCCCCCCAGTCTGTAAATGCGAACTTAAAACAAACGGTAAGGTTAGGTAATGATTTATTTTTCATTTTAATATTTTAACAATATTCTTTATATAACATATTGCAGTAATAACATCGGCATCTGCAATCTTGTTGATTTTTTCACGGCTTCCTTAATGTTACTTGCATCACGAATGCAGTAACTTTAGTGGAGTTGTAGAGTTTACTTAATTTTTGCAAATATTTAACAACAATAATTAACAGTGCAATTTAGGTGAAATTGCAGTGGTAAGTTTCCAATTTATAATTATTACTGTATTGAACGTATCTAAAAATAATATGTTAAAAGCCTAAAGCAGTAAAATCAATATGTCACTTAAGCGGTAAGAAGAGGGAAATTATTATGTGTGTTAGGTTGGGAATACTGAATGTGGAATTTTAGACTTCCCGCGGATTGGTTTTGTGCGGAAACCAAGCAAATACGCACGATCTCGCAAAAAATACAATTTACGTTACTGTTTGACCTTCCCTCAATTCAAAAACGTTTATCCAATTTGAGTATATAATATGGACTTTACATCGCTAATAAAAGTATTGTAAACACATTCATAATTACGCTACTATAGGTCTCGCAAGCAGGGAATACCGATGGAAGGAATGCGAATGAAACAATGCGATAAGGAAAGGTCACGAGATAGCTTGAATGATATTCAAGACTATAGTCGGAAGAGAAATGACATAGATAGAATCAGTCTTGCATTGTGGTAGTTACATTACGATATTAGTTTGTTCCATTGCATGTGAATACGTGTCTTGTATCGCACGGTATTATTATTTCATTCGTAAACATACGTTTCGCGTTTAATTAGCTTCGAATTTCTCCCTTGCTACGTTCTTTATTTCCACAGCGATGTCCTCATTTGTTCATCTTCTTGGAAGAGACAGTTGTTGTGTATATCAATTCTCGATGCCCGTGCGTCCTATTTTAAACGGTTCAAACCTACCCGCGCAAACTAGAGTCGCTGCTTTCTCTCTCTCAGAAAGCAGGTTGGCTCGCTTTTTTTTTCCCTCTTGTGAGGGAGAAAGCAAAGATCGCGCGGCGACGAGTCACGTTGGCAATAGAAATACCCCCAGGCACTGTGACGTCAATGGCGTCCTCAACCACCATTGTTCCGAGGGGTATAAATATAACGCATCACTGCGACTTGAGACACTCGTTCGTCAGATGGCAAAGAGGTAGCTCTAGCGCGACCTCCGTCACTGACAGCAGTCTCCCAACCAGGCCTACGCTATGGTTGTCTTTTGTTCGGACGTGTCTGCACACGGCCACCACTCCGGGAACAGGGAGCCAAGCTGCGCCCCTGTCTCCTGTATTCTTTCCTACACTAGCCTCACTTCTTACGTAATCTAAACTTATTTTATTCTAGTCTCGCTACAAGCCTCATCACCACCTCCAACCCGCACACTTCTCTCACCATCCTGACTTCGACTCCCAGCTCTTATCCCGGCTTGTTCGATTAAACACAACCATCTCCTCAGCCCCCCCTCTAGAGTCGGTAAGTCGCGAGTGCGCTCTGTTGATCCGTCGATGATAGAGGTCCCCTTCCCCGCTCCTGAAGTCGGTAAGTCGCACAGCACGCTGTGTTGATCCTCCGATGCCAGGAGCTTGTTCTCGAAGTCGGTAAGTCGCACAGCACGCTGTGTTGATCCTTCGAACTAGAGAACTAACCTTCTACCTCATTCCATCTCTCTCGTTATCCTACCCCCCACAACACACCTGAGAGCAAGCCGATTTTCCCCAGGCACTCCCGTTACCCCTACCTTCCTCTCACTCAAGTCGCACTTTACTATCACCCATCATAACTCTCCCCGCATCGAAGCCTCAGGACGAATTTCTAAACCATCAATTTCTATCACGACTCCCCCGTTACCCCTACCACAGAACTAGGAGGGAACCATAGTTACACTTTCACTGTTATTTCTGTAATAAACAATGTTACTTTAAAAACAGTCTTTCCTTTAAACTTCACCACAATTTCGTATCACCCCACCCACAAACCACAGCCATCTTGTCACGTCACTCCCGTTTCCCCTCCCCACCTCGACAACACGTCGGAGAGCGAAACGACCAAGAGTCCGGCGTACGACAATTGGCGCCCAACGTGGGGCCTTATCTCAGTTGGTACTGAGACGAATCCACATACACCCCATAGCTCTTCACTCTTCCGAGAGGAGTAATTTTCTCGGTGGCGCCCAACCATGTTTACACGCACCAGAGACCAGTGCTGCCAACGGGGTTGCCCCGGACGCGGGCAATACTACGTGGACTGCGGCACCTGCCCCACCTTCTACCACGCAGTGTGCCTCGGGCTCGAGGACGAGCCCCAGCTCCGAGAAAGCAACCCGTACATTTGCGACTGGTGTCACAAGAAGAAGGACGAAGATAAGATGGAACTCGAGATGCTGCGGAGACTCATGCGCAGTCTTCGCCCCGCCGAGGTTCCACAACCACTTGTGCTCCCCGAGTTCCATGGATTGGAGCACGAGGATCCGGACGGCTTCATCTCCAGATGCCGCGACCTACTTACCGAGGCGCACATAGACCCCTCCCAGTGGTCACGTCTCGTTCAACAGCAGCTGAAGGGACCAGCCAGGGACTGGCTACTGCTCTTCAGTGGCATTCCTTTCTCCTGGGAGGAACTGCAACAAAGACTGACCCACCGTTTCGACAGCCCGGCTGTAAGGGCTACTCTCCAAGCTTCTCTCTACGGGAAGCTCCAACGAGAAAACGAGGCAGCCGATCAGTTCATCACGGGAAAAATGTTCCTTTATCGGCGACTTTTTCCTAATGCCGATCCCAACACGATCATTCCAGTGATCATCGAGCTTCTGCGGCCACAACTTCGGCCGTTTCTCAGACATCCGGTTCCGACAACTACAATGGAACTGATACATCGTGCTGTTCCTCTGGAGGGCGACATCAAGCACACCGCTGCCAAGCATCATTCCACTTCATCATCAAACGCTCCACAGTGCCACTACTGCCCGGGGTACCACTGCAATCGGGACTGTCCGGTCCGACAGCAGAGACGCACCGATCCTGCTCGCCACGTCCCGATCTCCAGCCCCGTCGCGCAGATGGCCCTAGCTCCCGATGAAGAGGAAACGGTCCCGAGGATTGACATCCGAATGGGACCCCTCGCAGCCACAGCGGTCGTCGACAGTGCCGCCTCCAGGAACATCATCAATGCTGCGAAAGTTCCAATTGGCAGCACCATACGAGCCCGACAGGATATCATCCATCTTGCCCAATGCGAGCAGACAATGGCAACCCAGGGCGAAGCTGAGATCCCCGTCACTCTTGCAGGCACAACGAAGCCCATCAACTTCCTCGTCGCACCAGAGTTGCGTGCTGATGCGATTTTGGGGACCCCATGGTTGCGAGACATGTCAGCGCAACTAGACTATCGACAAGGACAGCTGAGATTGGGAAGCGGTGCAGTAGTACCGTTGATCAACAATCCCAGAACCGGAGAGGGTACCAAGCCAGAACCATACAGGGACACTGCTCCTGGCGGAAGGCAACAACCACTGCCCCCTGTCAAGCCTTTAGCAGGAGATCCCGCTAAGGAGAAGCGGTACCAGCATCTCTCCGGCCATGTCAGTGGCCCTCCCTCACGGAGCGGATGTAAGGAGGTTCCTTCAATTCCGAGGTCACTAGAGCTCCACCTGTTGGAGAGAGGAGTCACGAGCGACAGCCACGCCCCCACTGCAGCTGAGGAGATCTGTTGCTCTAAGGAGGTACCACAGGTGGAGGACCCACTTGAAAAGGGAGACCCTGGCGGGTCCCAGACAGTGGCCCAAGATGTCGCTGACACCAGGCACAAACTTACTGCACCCACTGCTACAGAAGGGATGCCGGATCAACTCCGAGGCGGCAACCCGATATCAGATGGCCCATATTCCGAGGTCACAAGCAACACCGACATCCCTCGGTACATCCGGTCTCCCGAGACCACAGGGACGACCAAAGAGCTCAGCGGTCCAGGATTTTGGCGCGCTGTGACCACCTGCAAAGAGGCGGAATCTTCCCCGCCTAGTCCAGACCGACCTGCGGGCACACCAAGACCCTCCCGGACGACGCCGGAGGCTGCTAGGAGCGACGCTGCCGCACCATTGCCGGTGTTGCCTCCAGAAAGGAGAAAACGCAGTGGCCAACCTGATCAGATCGCCGTGTGCGCGCTCGCGATGTGTGATCAAACCGAACGAGCTATTGATGCGAGTGTAGTGGTGCCGCAAGACAAACGAAACAAGATTGTTGACACGCGATCGGCGTTCACAAACCATGATCCAAACATACAGACCAAATATGATAAGCACAGATTGGGGCCGAGACCTCCATAGCTTAAGAGACACGGACTCTCGGACTAGGCAACCTTAGCCTTTCAATTTATTGTATTCATTCATTGTATTTTCTCATGTTCAGTGTATTCTTTTCTTTTGTGATACTCCACTTCTGTTCATTGTATTTAATTGTCTTGTTGTAAGGGTTATATTACATAACTTACTAGTAGTACCGCACGGGCAAAAACAGGAGGGGCGATTGTTGTGTATATCAATTCTCGATGCCCGTGCGTCCTATTTTAAACGGTTCAAACCTACCCGCGCAAACTAGAGTCGCTGCTTTCTCTCTCTCAGAAAGCAGGTTGGCTCGCTTTTTTTTTCCCTCTTGTGAGGGAGAAAGCAAAGATCGCGCGGCGACGAGTCACGTTGGCAATAGAAATACCCCCAGGCACTGTGACGTCAATGGCGTCCTCAACCACCATTGTTCCGAGGGGTATAAATATAACGCATCACTGCGACTTGAGACACTCGTTCGTCAGATGGCAAAGAGGTAGCTCTAGCGCGACCTCCGTCACTGACAGCAGTCTCCCAACCAGGCCTACGCTATGGTTGTCTTTTGTTCGGACGTGTCTGCACACGGCCACCACTCCGGGAACAGGGAGCCAAGCTGCGCCCCTGTCTCCTGTATTCTTTCCTACACTAGCCTCACTTCTTACGTAATCTAAACTTATTTTATTCTAGTCTCGCTACAAGCCTCATCACCACCTCCAACCCGCACACTTCTCTCACCATCCTGACTTCGACTCCCAGCTCTTATCCCGGCTTGTTCGATTAAACACAACCATCTCCTCAGCCCCCCCTCTAGAGTCGGTAAGTCGCGAGTGCGCTCTGTTGATCCGTCGATGATAGAGGTCCCCTTCCCCGCTCCTGAAGTCGGTAAGTCGCACAGCACGCTGTGTTGATCCTCCGATGCCAGGAGCTTGTTCTCGAAGTCGGTAAGTCGCACAGCACGCTGTGTTGATCCTTCGAACTAGAGAACTAACCTTCTACCTCATTCCATCTCTCTCGTTATCCTACCCCCCACAACACACCTGAGAGCAAGCCGATTTTCCCCAGGCACTCCCGTTACCCCTACCTTCCTCTCACTCAAGTCGCACTTTACTATCACCCATCATAACTCTCCCCGCATCGAAGCCTCAGGACGAATTTCTAAACCATCAATTTCTATCACGACTCCCCCGTTACCCCTACCACAGAACTAGGAGGGAACCATAGTTACACTTTCACTGTTATTTCTGTAATAAACAATGTTACTTTAAAAACAGTCTTTCCTTTAAACTTCACCACAATTTCGTATCACCCCACCCACAAACCACAGCCATCTTGTCACGTCACTCCCGTTTCCCCTCCCCACCTCGACAACACGTCGGAGAGCGAAACGACCAAGAGTCCGGCGTACGACACAGTACTTCCATCGGCCCGCATCTCTCGCCTCTCGGCGTGCCTACATACACACGTCAAAACAGACAGCAACGCCACCATTGGTTTTCGGTAATCGTTCCTTGCGCGAGCTATAGTTAGGTAATGATACTTCTATTATGCAACTAGCTACGTAATGATACTGCTATTACCTAACTTGTTGCGTAATGTAAACCACCAATCTTCAAATTTTTATATTCCAGTTCATATCGTATGCGGAATTTGGATGGTATTAAACATTCAAATGCAGAATTTGCAGCATTTTCAATATCTGGATTCTCGATTGAACTCATTTCAATAATGTCTGTTTATTTCTCCTAGTACTGCTGTTCTTCTGTTATAAACATAAACCTATCGCGTTCGAAACTAATAAAACAAACAAAAGAATCGTCTCTCACAGGAAGAAACTAATAACAATACAATCAGCTCTCCACAAAAACATGTTGAAAACTAATAAAAATAATACAATATTTTTTATAAAGAAGTTAAGTTTATCAAAGTGGCTAAAACGTTGTACGATATACTTATCGTAACTTTATATTACAATACTCAATTGCGTTTGAAATGTTATAGTACTCATATCGTAAATAATTATTGCTCGTTGTTGTTGAGTCAACTGTCCGAAGACAGGTCTGAACCTCACAAGTGATACCAACATGACACCACTTATTAATGAATGGAATAGTGCTTGAAAGTGCAATTTTTCACATTATGCCCAAATTAATAAAAAAAATTATATAAGACGAACTATCCGAAGTATTCAGCAACTGTTACAAATGAACATGCAAAACTAAATTGAAAATTATCTACAGTATACAGTTAAGTATCATGATCCTGATAGTTCCACGTATCGGTTTAAAGGACATCCACTGTTACGGCGAAGGTATAATTTAACAGTTAATGTATATTTATATTTGAATAAAAATTTCATAGATAATGACAATAATAAAATCACTGATGGAAGCATTCAATTAAGTTATACTTCATAGGCCTACTACTCTTAACATACATTCTTTATTAAGGACTTTTTGCACCGTTTATATATCACCGTTTATATTGTAACATATTGATTTCGAAAACGTGTGACATGATTATTGCACGAAATTCTTCATCTGATGGATGGATGGACATGGGAGGGTGGATGAATGAATGAATGAATGAATAAATGAATGAATGAATGAATGAATGCATAAAAGAGTAAGTTTTGAATAAATGCATTAGTTAATATTGTGGAAGGACAGATAGAGAAATAAATAAAAATATTAATGCAAGAATGAAGAAATAAACAAGGAGCCAAAAGAACGATGGGAGGAATAAATAAATAAATAAATAAATAAATAAATAAATAGATAAATAACAAAAGTGAATGGATGTACGGAACACACAAGTGAATCAAGGAAAGAATAGATTAATGAAGAAAATAAAAACAAATTATCAAATGAAGGCACAAATGAAAGAACGACTGAACGGATGATGTGGAAGGAATTGAATTAACGAATGCACGAGAAAATATGTAAGCGAGAAAACAGCGAGCAAAATAACGTAAAAGTAATTTTTAAAAACTATATGTAGTTTTCATAAGATTTTCCGAACACCTTACAGAATATATCATACGTGTTTTATATGGATTAATTTCTGCGATATTCATTTTGCGTCATCATTGAGAAGTTGTGAAAAGTTTCAACTACTCTGTAACGGATAAGTCAACATTTAACTCTTCTCCAGGGTAAAATACTTAACGATTATCAATATTTATGATTCTTATGGAGAAAATGAGACTCTGCAAAGAGAAAACCTGGGGCGTTGTTTTCAGTACTTCCTCCTGAATAGTGCGTCGGAAATTTCAAAGTGCATTCAGGTAGGAGAAAACTTTACTTGCACGGGATAGGTTGAAGTTGATCAATATGTGCAATGCTGCTTCGCTCAAAGCGATCGTACCCCAGGGCAGGCTGCATGCACATGACACCAACAGGGTTCAAGCTCTTTGCCGATGTCTGACTTTAATTGGAGCACCCGATTCTTCAAACAGCACAAAATGTAAGGATCATAACCACCCCTCTCATTTGCCGTGAGGGACTTCGTATCCTGAGTTTTATTGCATTTCATATGCACACTAATGAATCATTTCTATCCACTCTATTCTATGTTCCTTACATCCCAGTCTGTAATTCCCACATCTGCTCTTTCCTGTCATAATCATATTCCACTGGAGATTTCAACAACCTTAACTGACAGCTATTAAAAAGCCAAAAGCAAGACATCCTTAGAACGAAAATTCTGAGATTTGCTTAACTTGCAAAAAAATAAAAATCATCTTCAGACAATTTTTTTACACGTTGTATTGTATTGTATTTATTAACATTCCATGGTATTCATACATGCTTACAGCTTGAATATGGAACAAGTCAAAAAACTTAATACTATTATAAAATCTTAATCTATAGTCACAGTCTAGATGAAATATATACAGACGAGATTTACAATATAGTCTACTAGTACAAAACACAGTTTTAGTATCAATTTCATGAAGCGTTATTGAATGTCATGAATTCACCTTCAGAATAGAAGGCGTGAGAAATTAGGTACTTCTTTAATTTGGCCCTAAATAATTTTATGTTTTGAGTTTCATTTTTTATATCGATAGGGAGGCTATTAAAAATTTTTACTGCCATATAACGCACTCCTTTTTGATAGCACGATAGACTTGCCGATGGAGTATGAAAGTCATTTTTTTGACGTGTATTTATGCTATGAACTGTTGAATTAGTTACAAAGTTTTCACGATTACATACGAGGAAGACTATTAATGAAAAGATATACTGACAAGCCATGGGCATTATTTGTAGTTTTTTCAAAATAGTCCTACACGACTCCCTAGATTTCGCACCTACTATTATTCTAATTACTTTTTTTTGTAATAGAAATATATTGTTACTATCTGTGGAATTTCCCCAGAATATTATTCCAAAACTCATTACCGAGTGGAAGTATGCAAAGTATATTGTTTTTAAGGTATTGATATTTACTATCTTTTGCATAGATCTAATAGCTAAACAAGCCGAATTTAGTTTGGGGGTAATTTCTTTAATATGATTTTTCCAATTTAACACATCATCGATTTTTAAGCCAAGAAATTTGGTTGTTGTTGTTTCTAATAGGGATCTATTGTTAATTATTGCGCTATAAATTTGCGACGTTGAATTTGGACAGGATTTAAATTGAATTATGTTAGTTTTGTTACAATTTAATACTAATTTATTGACTGAGAACCAGTCACATATTTTGAAGAGAATTTCCTCTGTTGAAGATTGGAATGTGTTGGAGTTATTGGCTGTAAGTACTATACTTGTGTCATCTGCAAATAATATGGGATGACCTACATCTTTTATAAGGGGGGCAAGATCATTTATAAACACTAGAAAAAGTAGGGGACCTAATATTGATCCTTGAGGAATTCCATTATTAATAGTTCCCCATGTCGATGTAGATTTCATAGTTGTATTGATTTCAACTTTCTGTTTCCTGTCTATGAGATATGAGTGAAACCATTGGTGTGCAACACCTTTAATTCCATAATAATCTAATTTATCTAGCAGCTTCCTTCTTCTCCCACGTTCATTCCCCTTTCCCCATCTTTAACCTCGTTGTTAATAGTTTTTTAACCCTTAAATTCGCAAAGTATCCTATAGAATACAACAGGTTAATAGGCTATATGCTACAATTTTAACAGAACAACAGAAAAAAAAAATTGGTAGGAAAATTCTGTGATGTTTGGGTAAAGGGAGAAGTCATAAAAATGAGTTCGGAGATAAATAGAACCCTTATTACAAATAATTTTCTACACAAATAAAACACATCAACTGCTAGTATTCTTTGATTTTTGCACACTCACTTGTATAATTTAACTTGTGTGTTCATCTGGGGAACAAAATTCTACCTGGACAAAAAAATGATTCATACCCCTTTACCCGAACACCACAGAATTAAAGTTTCACAATACTATATTACTGTATAACATAGAAAATATAGACATTGAGATAGTTATTTACTTTACAGTCCGACACGGTTTAATAAACTAGTGTGAGAAAGAAGTTTTGCCAATTTGAAAGTTAACAATGTTTTTCAATCGTTTATTCTATTATCCTCCATTTATACAACCAAATTTATCGTGTAATTTCAGTCAATACTTAAGTTAAAAATACAACTACAACGTATTGTATATAGAACTGATAATAATAATAATAATAATAATAATAATAATAATAATAATAATCCGCAGTGCGAAGTTCATAAAGGGCTAGGGCCCATCATCCGACTGCTGGTCTCACGTCGACAAAACTCAGCGGAGGTGAACGATCACGTAACCAGAACGGGGGTAACGTGTGGTGAGCACGATGATCCCTCGGTCGTAATAGCTGGTTTTCGGAACCGGATTTCGCTATCTATTGTAGCTCCCCAAATTCACCAATGATGCTGGGTGGGCACCGGTTCCAGACACTGCCTGATATATCATGAGAAAATTCCTTCACCATGAGGACTGGGATCAGAGCTCATTCCGTAACGTGAGTACAGGCATGATGCCTTTGACCACGACGCTACGACGCAAATGTATAGAATTAGTCCCCTAAAAATTCTACGGGTGAAACAGAGTTTCAAATTTATGAATATATAAAGTCTTTTGATAGGATAATTCGCCTTTCCCAGCAGCATCCGGAATTTCTCACATCTGTTGTTATCCAGATCTTACAATTTATGTCAATTGGTAACAAATGGAAAGCAATGGAGAGGCTCCACGACCATTCTCATATGTCACTTTTCCTTCAGTTCTTTGCTATTCGTGTTCATGTGATGATAAAAATGATTGAGGTCGACATTTAAAAATAATTTAGAATGAAATATCCATATATTGACAAAAATTCCGTAAGGATTTTAAAATAGACATTGAAAATATGCTATGAAGAAAAGCGAAAAGTTAGGTTAGTGACGATAATTTGTCATTATAAGCTTAAAGGTTTAAAAAAAAAAATACATAAATTTACGACCTTTCTGTTCCCCATTTTAATGCCAGTTTCTTTCAGAGGCTTGTCGAAGGTTCCTATACGATAGAGGAACAGTATTGAGGTATCCCTGTTCCGTCCTTCTCTCCCAATCAACTCAAGATATAAAACAAAGATGGCACTCCTCCTCTAAAGAACTTATTACCCTTGTTAAGTTTTAATCGGAGTAATGTGTTATAAAACTAGTTATCAGTTTTAACGTTCGTTACACTGTAGCATATAAAATCCAAGGATGGGAACACCTCAGGCGAGACAAATTTATATTATCTGAAATTAAGTTACAAGGATGAAGGCTCGATAAATCTCGAACTTACATTGGATCCTGAGAGTAGAATCTCTCGCAATATTCTCGCGCATTAAATTACTCGAAGGAGAACTAAGGACACTATTGCGTCAACCAACGGCGTTCTGAAGTTAGTAGAGGAAAGGAAACTGACTTTATGGCAGATTAGAATCGTATAGTGAAAATCTTTCTTTCCCATTCGTTTTAAATTATTTAAAAGCTGATGTAATAACTTTGAAACTTTCCGGTAAGAATATCTTAAATAGCTCACACTATTCAACCTTAATGAGCAGATATAACAAAAACAAGACAGATAAAAACACATATACCCAGTGGACACGTGTGTTGACACGCAAGAGATATATGAACCCCTGAAGTTGAAATAGTCTCAGAAAGTAGAAACCTTTCGTTGATAATAGTTTTAGGATGTAAGAAATCTTATACTGAAATAATCTCAGACGGTAGAAACCTTTCTTTTGAAACAGTTTCACAAGTAGAAATCTTTCTGTTGAAAAAGTCTCACAGGAAAGAAACCCTTCTCGTCAATATATCCACACGGTAGGAAAATTTGTGTTGAAATAGTCTCACAAGGTAGAAACGTTCCTGTCGAAATGGTCTTACAATGTAGAAATCTTCTTGTCAAAATAGTCTTACAATGTAGAAACCTTGTTGTCGAAATAGTCTTACAATGTAGAAACCTTGTTGTCGAAATAGTCTTACAATGTAGAAACCTTGTTGCCGAAATAGTCTTACAATGTAGAAATCTTCTTGTGGAAATAGTCTTACAATGTAGAAACCTTGTTGTCGAAATAGTCTTACAATGTAGAAACCTTGTTGTCGAAATAGTCTTACAATGTAGAAACCTTGTTGTCGAAATAGTCTTACAATGTAGAAACCTTGTTGTCGAAATAGTCTTACAATGTAGAAACCTTGTTGTCGAAATAGTCTTACAATGTAGAAATCTTCTTGTCGAAATACTCTTACAATGTAGAAACCTTGTTGTCGAAATAGTCTTACAATGTAGAAACCTTGTTGTCGAAATAGTCTTACAATGTAGAAATCTTCTTGTCGAAATAGTCTTACAATGTAGAAACCTTGTTGTCGAAATAGTCTCACAAGGTAGAAAGCTTTATGTTAAAATTGTCTCACAAGGTAGAAACTTTTTCTGTTGAAATAGTCTCACAAGGTTGAAGCCCTTCTGTTGAAGCACTCACAAGACGGAATCCCTTCTGTTGAAACAGTCACAAAACAAAAATCTTTCTAGAATAACTCTTCTCGGGTTCTCAGCCAGGTGAGTTGGAGATTTGCTTCCAAATCTCCAACTCACCTGGCTGAGAACCCGAGAAGAGTTATTCTACATCAAACGCCGGGAAAGACTCAAGTCAAAAATATTTCTGTTTAAAGTGTCACAAGGTATAAATTACAACTTTCTGATGAAATAATCTCACAAGGTGAAACCTTTCTATTGAAATAGTCTCACAAGGTAAAGCCATTCTGTGCAAATAATCTCTGACTTCTCTCAAATAAATCCCAGATACTAAGAAATACAGGTATTGTGCAAAATTTATGTGGTACATAAGATACGGGCTTAAAGCAAATTTCAGATTCAATAGGAATTAGTCACAAGAGTCCAATGGTCCTTCGTCCTTCGGTTTTATAATCCATTGTTACTTTTTTAGTAATGTGTTCTTTCCACTTTTGCTTTCCAACGTTTCTTTGACATTTACTGCTCTGACAAGAAAAATATTTTTTTGTTTTTAACATGGCGCGACCATGAATATTGTCAACAATATCGCGCCTGTGTAAATGCGTTTTACGCACAATATCTACACAGAATGGGATTCCTGTAACGTAAGGTCTGCACTACGGCGAGCTTTCACAGATTTTACCGGGAGTTTCAGAATTATCTTCAATATTTATTTTACTGCGAACTATGCTAGAAAGAATTAAGACATCTGTAAATCACTTTCTACAAATACAAGCTTTTTTTGCTGTCTTAATTTTTTCTTGGTTATTTAAAGATGCATTATCAATTACTGGGTTATTTATCGTCGATGGAATTGGTGATAGAGGTAAGGTATTTGGCTAGATGAGGCCGAGGATTCGCCATACATTATCTGACATTCGCCTTGAGTAAAACCTCCCAAAAATACCCAACCAGGTGTCATACCTGCACAAGCACCTTTCGGCACTACACTTATTTCGCTGTGAACTCACTCACTGCACTGATTCTACCTGATTTCACTAACACTTCTAACCATTTCACTGTTCAAATACTTTGCACAGCCACTTCACTGACACCAACACACTTTACTTACACAATAGACTTCACTGACACTACACACTTCACTGACACAACACACTTCCTCACTGATAGAACACTTCAAATAACAAGATATCAATTACACCCACAGGTGAGAAGGTATTTGGCTAGTTGAGGTCGAGGAGCCCTGTCACACTCGTGGGTCTTAGTTCGAACTTAGAGTTAAGATACAAATTAGATTTACTTTAAATATTATTTTAAGTGACCATGCTTCATTTAATTTAGGATGCTCCTTGTTATTATTATGTTATTATTATTATTATTAATTATTGTTTTTATTAGTTGTGTTTATTATTGTCATTATTCATTGTAATTAGTTACCACTGCCACCGGGTATACACCCATTTGCAGTGTGAATAAATACATACATACATACTATCACCAATTCCATCGACGATAAATAACCCAGTAATTGATAATGCGTCGTTAAATAACCAAGAAAAAATTAGTTAGAGCTAAGACATTAACTAATTGAAGTAACAAATCATGCAGTCACTATAAGGGTTTTTGGATCCTTAATTAACGATTTTTGTAGGCAATTTCACGTAACAAAGCAAAACAAAAAATGGAATACTTGTGAAATTAAAATACTGAAGTCAGAGCTAAGACATTAACTAATTGAAGTAACAAATCTTGCAGTCACTATAAGGGTTTTTGGATCCTTAATTAACGATTTTTGAAGGCAATTTCACGTAACAAAGCAAAACAAAAAATGGAATACTTGTGAAATTAAAATACTGAAGTCAGAGCTAAGACATTAACTAATTGAAGTAACAAATCTTGCAGTCACTATAAGGGTTTTTGGATCCTTAATTAACGATTTTTGAAGGCAACTTTACGTCACAAAACAAAATAAAAATGGAATATTTAGTGAAATTAAAATACTGAAGTCAGAGCTAAGACATAAACTAATTGAAGTAACAAATCATGCAGCCACTATAAGGGTTTCTGGATCCTTAATTAACGACTTTTGAAGGCAAATTCACGTAACAAAGCAAAACCAAAAATGGAATACTTTAAAATTAAAATACTGAGGTCAGAGCTAAGACATTAACTAATTCAAGTAACAAATCATGCAGTCACAATAAGAGTTTTTGGATCCTTAATTAACGATTTTTGAAGGCAACTTCACGTAACAAAGCAAAACAAAAAAATGGAATACTTGTGAAATTAAAATACTGAAGTCAGAGCTAAGACATTAACTAATTGAAGTAACAAATCATGCAGTCACAATAAGGGTTTTTGGATCCTTAATTAACGATTTTGGAGGCAACTTTACGTCACAAAACAAAATATAAATGGAATACTTGTGAAATTAAAATACTGAAGTCAGAGCTAAGACGTTAACTAATTGAAGTAACAAATCATGCAGTCACTATAAGGGTTTTTGGATCCTTAATTAACGATTTTTGAAGGCAAATTCACGTAACAAAGCAAAACAAAAAATGGAATACTTGTGAAATTAAAATACTGAAGTCAGAGCTAAGACATTAACTAATTGAAGTAACAAATCATGCAGTCACTATAAGGGTTTCTGGATCCTTAATTAAAGATTTTTGAAGGCAACTTTACGTCACAAAAAAAAATAAAAATGGAATACTTAGTGAAATTAAAATACTGAAGTCAGAGCTAAGACATTAACTAATTGAAGTAACAAATCATGCAGTCACTATAAGGGTTTCTGGATCCTTAATTAACGACTTTTGAAGGCAAATTCACGTAACAAAGCAAAACAAAAAATGGAATACTTTAAAATTAAAATACTGAAGTCAGAGCTAAGACATTAACTAATTGAAGTAAGAAATCATGCAGTCACTATAAGGGTTTCTGGATCCTTAATTAACGATTTTTGAAGGCAACTTTACGTCACAAAACAAAATAAAAATGGAATACTTAGTGAAATTAAAATACTGAAGTCAGGTGATCAGCCCAAGCGGGAATCGAGCCGAAGTCCCGAGCGCAACTACCGATCAGCAGGCAAAAACCTACCGCCTGAGCTACCCTGGTGCATAATTACAAGCTTCTTAAGTAATGTTCTCTAATACAAAACTGCAATTCACAAAGCTTAACTACATCAGAAACGGCAGCTCTAACGAACGTGCTTCCACCGGAGAACGGTCTGAAATGAAGCAGTGTAGAGCTTGAAAGGGAAAAGTTAGGTATTTCTTGAGAGGCGCAGAGGATATAAAAAGGCTAAGGGCTTTGCAGTTGGAGGATCTTCGTTTACGAGCTAGTTAAACCGTAGTAACTACGGGCTTGGAACTCGAGAGTTCTGCTCAGGTAAGACCGGATAACAGCCTCCACATCGCGAAACACCCGAAGAGCAGAACTGCCTAAGCCAACGGCCTACGACCAGCGATAATGAAATTGGGTGCTCGTAAAGCAGGATTTATACCCGACAAATATCTACAAATGGTTAAAACACAAAGACACTTCAAATGTGTGGAGAACGGTAACGCCAATTTTGTGGAATGACGAGTGAGATACAAACAACACGAGCGAAATGCACGATGTGGCTACAAACTAGCCATAATGGCCTTCATTCGCTAGCGAGTGTATGTGCTAAACGTAATTGTATTGCTGTTTCATATAATTAAAATTTAAATTTAACGTACTGGAAAATTGGTATGTTTATGTTGCGAGATTCTACATATAACAATTATATCAAAACAGTGAAGTACTGCTCATCGTGACTTTATTACCGCTATTTATAATTAAAGTTCTCAACATTTTACATAAAAAATTCAGATCTTGTTCATACCGCGTTACAATATATATGACTTTCTCCAAAATAGCCCTTAAAATTAGGTGTGGTTCAACGAAAACTAAACAGATCTTCATAATGTTAGAATACTCGAACGATTAAATTACGATAATATGAATATGGATCCGTAGTTTAAGAAAACTAAACAGATCTTCACAATGTTAGACTACTCCAACGATTAAATTACGATAATATGAATATGGATCCGTAGTTTAAGAAAACTAAACAGATCGTCACAATGTTAGAATACTCCAACGGTTAAATTACGATAATATGAATATGGATCCGTAGTTTAAGAAAACTAAACAGATCGTCACAATGTTAGAATACTCCAACGGTTAAATTACGATAATATGAATATGGATCCGTAGTTTAAGAAAACTAAACAGATCGTCACATTGTTAGAATACTCCAACGGTTAAATTACGATAATATGAATATGGATCCGTAGTTTAAGAAAACTAAACAGATCGTCACATTGTTAGAATACTCCAACGGTTAAATTACGATAATATGAATATGGATCCGTAGTTTAAGAAAACTAAACAGATCGTCACATTGTTAGAATACTCCAACGGTTAAATTACGATAATATGAATATGGATACGTAGTTTAAGAAAACTAAACAGATCTTCAGAATGTTAGACTACTCCAACGATTAAATTACGATAATATGAATATGGATCCGTAGTTTAAGAAAACTAAACAGATCTTCAGAATGTTAGACTACTCCAACGATTAAATTACGATAATATGAATATGGATCCGTAGTTTAAGAAAACTAAACAGATCTTCACAATGTTAGAATACTCGAACGATTAAATTACGATAATATGAATATGGATCCGTAGTTTAAGAAAACTAAACAGAACTTCACAATGTTAGAATACTCGAACGATTAAATTACGAGAATATGAATACGGATCCGTAGTTTAACGAAACCCAAACAGATCTTCACAGTGTTAGACTACTCCAACGATTAAATTACGAGAATATGAATATGGATCCGTAGTTTAACGAAACAGATGTTCACAATGTTAGACTACTCCAACGATTAAATTACGATAATATGAATATGGATCCGTAGTTTAAGAAAACTAAACAGATCTTCATAATGTTAGAATACTCGAACGATTAAATTACGATAATATGAATATGGATCCGTAGTTTAAGAAAACTAAACAGATCTTCACAATGTTAGAATACTCGAACGATTAAATTACGATAAGATGAATATGGATCCGTAGTTTAAGAAAACTAAACAGATCTTCACAATGTTAGAATACTCGAACGATTAAATTACGATAATATGAATATGGATCCGTAGTATAACGAAAGCTAAACAGATCTTCACAGTTTTAGACTACTCCAACGATTAAATTACGAGAATATGAATATGGATCCGTAGTTTAAGAAAACTAAACAGATCTTCACAATGTTAGAGTACACCAACGATTAAATTACGATAATATGAATATGGATCCGTAGTTTAAGAAAACTAAACAGATGTTCACAATGTTACACTACTCCAACGAATAAATTACGAGAATATGAATACGGATCCGTAGTTTAACGAAAGCCAAACAGATCTTCACAATGTTAGACTACTCCAACGATTAAATTACGAGAATATGAATGCGGATCCGTAGTTTAACGAAAGCCAAACAGATCTTCGCAATGTTAGACTACTCCAACGACTAAATTACGAGAATATGAATATGGATCCGTAGTTTAACGGAAGCTAAACAGATCTTCACAGTTTTAGACTACTCCAACGATTGAATTACGATAATATGAATATGGATCCGTAGTTTAACGAACGCTAAACAGATCTTCACAATGTTAGACTACTCCAACGATGAAATTACGAGAATATGAATATGGATCCGTTATAAACAGAAGTTCCAAGAAACAGCGTGTACATAAAACAGTACAACAAAAATACACAACAATAACTTTGAAATCAATGAACATTATATTTATTCCGTTTATTTTGAAAGGTTAACATATGTTCACAGTTTTCACATGCGTACCTCTTGTCCTGATGTGTAATCCGTAATCAATTTCGGTCCAAGTTCTTTTAAACATATCTTGTATGTCTGTTGATATGACGTATATGATTATTTCAGATAAGACGTGAAAATTCTTCAGGGACTTTCTGTAGACCTTGTCCTTTACATAACCCCACATAAAAAAATTTAGCGGAGTTAAATTTGGCGATAAATATTTGACGATTAGCGCGTAAAATTAAATGTTGCTTGATCAGAAAACACCACTCTTTGCAAGAAATTGTCTTGATCTATTATGTTCAACATATCCACGGCAAAATTAATTCCTTTATTTTCACGTCCCCTGTTTAAAAATGCCTGCAGAATTTACACTTTATATGGATAGAATTTTAAGACCTTTCCGAAGGATTGTGAAATTTTCAATTCTCGTGATACACGACGAATCGACTTTGGGACTGTGATGGGAATATTCCAGCAGTGCTGCTGAAACTAGTTTCAGAAGGCCTTCCTGGGCTTGTCGCCTTTCCTACGCTACCAGTCTCCACAAACCGTTCACAACTTAATATCATGTCTAGAGGATACATGTCGCACATTCTCGACTCTCCTGAAGTTTCGTTGCACCTATGTTGTGAAATTTGTCTTACTTAGCCACCCGAATCGACATTATCGCCTTTAAACCCATGAAGTCTGTTGACAAAGGTCAGATAGGAAGCGAAATAAAAGTTACTTTAAACTGTCTTTCCAACCACTAGGCAGTGAGACGTATTTGACTGTTTCTGCTTACTTTCAGATATAGGCCTACTATAATGGCGATGTTACAAGTCCATGCAAAATTTTCTATCACTGTTATTATAAGAATATAAATATCATTTTACATATTCCTCTATAAATTTGCAAACCTGTATTTAAAAGACGTATCATGCATATTTCTACTCCGAATTATCTGTTATCGCGCTTTCAATTTCTTACAACTCTTCGAAACCGACATCAAGCACTTCTTTCTATCCCTTATCATAGAACGTCTTTATACTCATCTTCCTATACTGTAAAAATACCTCGCCTCTGGAATTCGTTACCTAATGACGTCAGGGACTGCCGGACTTTATCACAATTCAAAATTAAATTGGAAAATTTTGTCTTAGTTAATGTTTTTAGGTATTGCTAGAAGTATCGATTTGTGTTTTTTTCTTTTTCTTTTTAAATCTAGATTAAAATTGCAAGTTTCTTGTTTATGTTAGTTAATTAGTTAGGATACAATTAATTGTGATACTTAATCTCTCATTTGAAGTTTGTGTGACTGCAACCTGTGTATATTTTTGTCTGGCTTTACTTTGTTTATAGTGTTTTTTCTCTCTCTCTCTCTTTATTTTTTGTGTAGCTTTATTTTGTATAGGCCTATAATGCATTTTTCTCTGTTTTTCTATATTACTGTATTTGTATTCCTGTTGTTGTGGCAGAGAAGGCCTGATGGCCTTAACTACACCAGAATAAATAAATAAATAAATAAATAAATAAATAAATAAATAAATAAATAAATAAATAAATAAATAAATAAATAAATAAATAAATAAATAAATAAATACAGTAGAACTTGGTTATAACGACATCCAAGGGATCTTAAACATTATGTTGTTATAAACGAGTGTCGTAGTAACCGAGATTCACATTATCAATCTAGTGAGGTGGAAAATGAAAAATAACAAACTTAATTACGCTTATTTTAGATTTATGTATTCACTTTTCAGCCTACCATGAACATAATAAAGTGCACACACAATAAATAAATACAGTATTCTGTATTAAAACAGTTTGTTCCGTACTCACTAAACTTCTTTACATAGGAGTCAAGTAATCAGTCATTTTACTCTGTTGTCACCTACTTTCCGAATACACACTTTCTAAATTACGTTCTACGAGTATGTTCATAATTTCAGTTACAATTTCACTGCTCCCTCCTCTAGTTTCGATCCATTCTGTTCAAATGCAGCAACAATTTTATCCTTGCTCTTCCAAATCGTTTGAATTGTGAAATTAAGTAGGCCAAACTCACGACACATGTAAGCTTTTTTAATTACTTTCTCAATTTGATGAATTACTTTCACTTTTTCTTCCAATGTTAAAACTCTTCTTTTAGTGGCCATACTGCGTTAAAATGCGTCAATTTAGTGAAAACTTCCTATCCAAATTGATCGCAAGCAGCTACCGTTAATACCACATGAATTCGGGCGGTTTACAATGGGGTGGGGAATCTCCTTGCATTCCTGGGGTCTATGGCAGAAGGGGACAGTAAATAATATGCCAGGTTACCAGATTTCAACAAAATCTATCTTAAAATACTTTGGTTCTTAGAAAATCGTATTCCAAACCGAGGTTGAAAATGACGTTATATGCGAGGTAGACGCATATACGTTTGTTGTATTAAGCAAGGCAGAAAAGCTTATGTCTTATGGGGAATTAGTTGGGACCACAGAATTTTTGACGTTACAGGCGAGGTGTCTCACAAAATGAGGTCGCTATAACCAAGTTCTACTGTACACAAAGGCGGGAGTGCCGCAGGTCTCCGTATTAGGACCACTACTTTTCTCTATCTACATTAATGACGTATCAAAGAACTTACAGTATTGCCGATATCACCTCTATGCCGACGACCTACAACTTTACATACATTCCAGACCCAATACGATCAATGAATCGATTGACAAGTTAAATTGTGACCTAGCCACTGTCTCCACTTGGGCGGCCAATTTCGGACTCGCACTTAACCCAAGTAAGACTCAAGCCATAATTATTGGACATAAGCGTGTAGTTAACTCCCTTAATAACAGTAATCTTTCAGTTGTTACCCTTAACAACACGCTAATCCCTTATTCATCTGTCGTAAAAAATCTTGGCTTCTTTTTTGATAATAATCTAAGTTGGAATTTTCAAGTTAAAGAAACGATAAAGAAAATCTGTTCCTCCTTACACTCTTTGAGTCGCTTGAGAAACTTCTTGCCCCAGCAACTAAAACTTACCCTAGTACAAACCCTAGTAATGCCGCACTTCGATTATTGTGACGTTTTGTTAAGTGATCTAAGTTCTGAACTGTCAGTCAAGTTACAGCGAGCTCAGAATATGTGCATCAGATACGTGTGCAACATCCGACGATATGATCACATATCACCGTCCTTCGCAAGTCTCTCGTGGCTCCGACTTAAAGAACGCAGAACTTTACACTCTTTGTCTTTACTCTTTCGAATTCTGCACACCTCAACACCAAATTACCTTTCGTCTCGTTTCTCTTATCTATACTCTAACCACGACGTAAATACCAGATCACTTATCTGTGGCACGCTAAATATACCTCTTCATAGAACATCTTGTTATTCCTCATCTTTTACAATATCCACCTCGCGTCAATGGAATTCCTTGTCACAAAGTATTAGGGGCTGCAAGACAACAAACACCTTTAAGAACAGCTTAAAAGATAACCTTATTAGCATTTCACTCCAATCATACTGATTTAAAATATTACTGACTACACTGTTGCTTTTTTTCTTTAGACATCATCCTGATTGTGCTGCATTTTCAAAATTGTCTCATAATAATCTCTTTCTATTATCTAATATAATTTGAAATATATTAACATTCTATGTATTTTAGTTTAATTCTGCTACCCAGTTTATTTCAGTGTTTAATTAATAGTTCATAGTATTTTGTTGTTTAATTCGTAAATAACTCTTGTATACATGTAACTCTCATCTAAATCAATTTGTTGAATTCTTTGTAAGTTCATGCATATGTATATACACTTTTTGCTGGTTGTGTGGAAGAGAAGGCCTTACGGCCTTAACTCTGCCAGCTAAAATAAATCATTATTATTATTATATATATAAATATTTTAGTACTAAAAACATAAGGGAAAGTATGTGTGTCACTTCACGAAGACGCTGTTTATTTTCTTTTCGTGAACCTCTGGTATATTTCTTTGAAGTATAAAATCCCTTTAGGATACATAAAAATGTAATATCCACCATTTTTTTACATTCTGCCATCGGTGCTAGATCCTGCCCATGTCACGCCTACCTGGCTTCGTAACAGAACTACAACAAGGTTGTGCTTCAGTAGCTTTATCCGTCGTGTGGCGGCAGGAGATAACTGCAGATTCTAATAGCTTTAACCGAAGGTAAGAAACCTAGAACCCAGTTACACCCCGGATACAACGAGAATAAAGAATAATGTAAAGTCAGGGGTAAGAAAACCCAGTTGTGACGGCTGTTCGAAATTATTGTTGAAACTGCATACAAGAAAATGTCCCTGTTCAAATAGCCGAGCCGATATAGTTGTGCCTCCCTTCTGCAATTCTTCCAAGATGCTACCAACTTGCACAACGGCCGTACCAAATGTACCGTTTCAATTGAATGAGGCTGGCAGAACTGACTGCTTGTAGTTAGTGACGAAGACCAAGAGAGTCCCCCTCTTCTGGAATGGGTTTCTTAAAAGAGATGGGGCGTTGGATTTCGCGATAAAATTTATTTTCTGTAGGACGTTTTACCTTCCTCAATAAATAAAGAGGGATTTTTATGCTATTTATGGCTTATTAAATCAGAAGAGGAGAGTATCTGAGCTGCCGTGCAACGTTCGGAGCATTTCGAGATATCTGTACGTTCTTTTTGGATATATTTCATCACTATGAAAAACTTATTAAAGTATAACTTAATGCATTCCGACCAGATGCTGCAGTAGCAGCTGGAAATTAAGTTCTTCAATTCAGAATCATATACATTTTATTTATTTTTATTGCTAGTAAGTTTTAAATGAATACAAGTTAATAATACAATGAAAGATAAACTAGCCCACTACTGAATGAGTAAGACTCGTGCTCAGGAGGGGATTCCTATACAGACAAAAATAAAATTAAAATTTAGAGTGAATACAGATTAAATAGTGTTTAATATGTTTAAACCCAAACTATAAATCCAATATAATTTTTTATATTTTTTTTATTAATTTGGAGAGGATTCGTGGTTGAAATATTATTGGAATAAAATTTGTTTAATAATCTGGGACCTTGACTCATGCTATGATAAAAAGCTGCATTGGTTTTAAATTTTGGTTCAGATAAACGCAGAGAATTCATATTTTTAATTCTATATTTATGTATATACCTTTCAAAGTTATTAAAATTTCTATGAAAATATTTTAATAAAATAAAATAATACATTTGTTTAATGTTGAAAACTTTGAAATGTTTAAACAACAATTCAGTTGGGTAATCTATCTGCTTTTTTTAAACAAATTTTTAATACTATTTTCCGTAGTAAAATTAACGGATAAAGGTTGGATTTATAAGTTCCACCCCAACCTATAATACCATACATAAATTTAGACTGAAATAATGCTAAATAAATTACACGTAAACAGTTAATTGACAAAATATTTCTTAGAATAACAAAGTAACATAATGTTTTACATAATTTATTACAAATATAATGAATATGATTATTCCATTTTAAATTATTATCAATAATTACAGACGTGGACAACTTATTAGCAAAATTGAAGATTTTTATTATATATTTGTACAAAATATGATTTTTCAATTTAGACTACAGTTGACATTTTTGTGTATTTCCAAATAATTAGCCAAATTGAAGATTTGTATTGTATATTTTTAAAAATTTAACTTCTCAAATTGGACTACATTGGATATTTTTGCATATTGACAAATTATTAGCAAAAGTGAAAGTTTTTATTGCATATTTTTACAAAATTCGATTCTTCAATTGGACTACAGTTGACATTTTGGTTATTTCCAAATTATTAGCAAAACTGAAGATTTTTGTTTTTTATTTTTACAAAATTTGACTCTTCAATGCAGTTGATATTTTCGCTAATTTAAAAATTATTAGCAAAATTGAAGATTTTTATTATATATTTTTACAAAACTTGAGTCTTCAATTTACACTACAGTTGACATTTTTGCATATTTCTGTCTACTGTAATGATGGAAATATGCAAAATTGTCAACTGTAGTTTAAATTAAAAAGTCAAATTTTGTAAACTGAATTATCATAAAAATCGTCAATTTTGTTAATAATTTGTCCACGTCTGTATACCTAAGTACTTAACATCATTAACTTCATTAATAACTGAACAATTGCAGTTTATATCGGAACAATCAGAATTATGCATTTTAATTCGTAGTACAGATAAATTGGTTTATTACCTTTATTGTTTAAACAAAATGGGATAGCTATTGTTTTGTCTTTATTAATTACAAGTGAATTCAAATCGAACCATTTTTTTATTAATTTTAAGCCGCACTTTGCATTATAATAAGCATCAGTCCAAGTTTTTCCACTAAAAAGTAAAACAGTATCATCAGCATGCGAATATAAATCACCTTCATAATCTTTAAGGTTTATCATTAAAAGGTCATTAATGAATCATATTCATTTATGTGCTTATTTGTGTGTTTTCAGTAGTTGTAGGACTCTTAATTGACGATTTTAAAGGCAAATTCACATCACAAAAATAAAAAGATTATAGAATAGCCTACTTGTGAAATTAAAACACTAAAGTCAGAGCTAAGACACTGATTGAAGTAAACATATAATGCAGTGACTATAAAAGTGGTTAGATTCATAATTAACGATTTTAAAGGCAATTTCATATTAAACAATTAAAATATTATGGAATACTTGTGAAATTAAAATACTCAAGTCAGAGTTATTGCACTAATTGAAGTAAACATATCATGCAGCCACTGTAAGGGTTTTTGGATCCTTAATTAACGATTTTAAAGGCAACTTCACTTCACAAAAACAAAAAATAAAAAAATAGAATACTTGTGAAATTAAAACACTAAAGTCAGAGCTAAGACATTAACTAATTCAAGTAACAAATCATGCAGTCACTATAAGGGTTTTTTGATCCTTAATCAACGATTTTTTAAGTCAACTTCGCGTCAAAAAGCAAAATAAAAAAATGGAATATTTGGTGAAATTAAAATACTGAAGTCAGAGCTAAGACATTAACTAATTCAAGTAACAAAACATGCAGTCACTATAAGGGTTTTTGGATCCTTAATTAACAATTTTTAATGGCAACTTCACGTGACAAAGCAAAATAAAAAATGGAATACTTGGTGAAATTAAAATACTGAAGTCAGAGCTAAGACATTAACTAACTGAAGTAACAAATCATGAAGCCACTATAAGGGTTTTTGGATCCTTAGTGAACGATTTTTTTAAGTCAACTTCAAGTCAAAAAGCAAAATAAAAAAATAGAATATTTAGTGAAATTAAAATACTGAAGTCAGAGCTAAGGCATTAACTAATTGAAGTAATAAAACATGCTGTCACTATAAGGGTTTTCGGATCCTTAATTAACCATTTTTAAAGGTAACTTGACGTCAAAAAGCAAAATAAAAATGGAATACTTGTGAAATTAAAATAATTAAGTCAGAGCTAAGGAATTAAGTAACTGAAGTAACAAATCCTGCAGTCACTATAAGGGTTTTTGGATCCTTAATTAATAATTTTTAAAGGCAAATTCATGTCACAAAACAAAATAAATAATGGAATACTTGCGAAATTAAAATACTGAAGTCAGAGCTAAAACATTAATTAAATTAAACATATCTTGCAGTCACTATAAGGGTTTTTGGATCCTTAATTAACGATTTTTAAAGGCAACTTCTCGTGACAAAGCAAAATAAAAAAATGGAATACTTGGTGAGATTAAAATACTGAGCTAAGACATTAACTAACTGAAGTAACAAATCATGCAGACACTATATGGGTTTTTGGATCCTTAATTAACGATTTTTAAAGCAACTTCACGTGACAAAGCAAAATAAAAAATGGAATACTTGGTGAAATTAAAATACTAAAGTGAGAGCTAAGGAATTAACTAATTGAAGTAACAAATCCTGCAGTCACTATAAGGGTTTTTGGATCCTTAATTAACAATTTTTAAAGGCAACTTCACGTCACAAAACAAAATAAAAAATGGAATACTTGTGAAATTAAAATACTGAAGTCAGAGCTAAGACACTAATTAAAGTAAACATATCTTGCAGGAACTATAAAAGTTTTTGGATTCTTAATTAACGATTTTTAAAGACAATTTCATGTCAAAAATTTAAAATACGTATTCCACAAGTATTATGGAATACTGGTGGAATTAAAATATTCAATTCAGAGCTAAGATACTCATTGAAATGAACATAACCTGCATTCACTATAAGAGTTTTTGGATCCGTAATTAACTATTTTTAAAGGCAACTTCCCGTCACAAAACAAAATAAAAAATGGAATACTTGTGAAATTAAAATATTCAAGTCATAGCTAAGACACTGAATGAAGTAAATATATAATTAATTCCCTATCTTCATGCGGAGGAACCATTGTGGATAACAACGAACTGAGAAGTATTCCTCATTCATTTCCCGTAAGAGTCGATAGTTCCTTACACTATGCAATGCCCTCAGTCGAATGTGAAGCTACGGATTTCGAGTCCAACGCCAAGCATGTTAACTGCTATTCCTATTCTACCGAATACACCAGAAAGGAGTTCTGTATGTTTTTCACAGAGGCTTTATAACACTTGCTACGTTTCAAGATAGAGTTTTTATAACGGAACCTGAAATGTTTTAGTCACTCCTGACCCGTGACTCACGACTTCATGTTGAATATGCAAGGGAGACAGACACGAAAATGTCTTTGAAGTATCTTCCTCTTACTCACAAAAAATGTTGAAAATTCTTGACTATCAGTGTTCCAACCCTTTCGTAAAAGTAACATAAAATCCACTACACTAAATTTATAGGATTTGAGATTGCTGAGGGATGCTGCCAAGGAGTTCCTGAGAAATGTAATATAACCTCTAGCAATAGAGATAAATAAAGAAGCAGAAATTGGATGGAGTGAAGAAGCTGTTTCTTTTATATTTGTTTTCTTATATACGTGCTTTATGTTAAAGTCAATAGGAAATTCTCTGCGATGTGTACCCGGAATAGAATAAATGAAGCTTAAATTAATCAGGACTCTAACTTGCAAGATAGAAAAACTGTCTCATGAAACAACTAAACGAAATTACAGGAAATGAAATTGTTACGCAGGGTAAACAGCTTTCAAACACAATATAATACACATTATGTATAAACGAAATAAATTCAGACAGGGTTTCACATTAATGTCTGCTCAAAGGTTAAGATGTATCTTCGCTGTGCATAAAGTCATTGCCATAAGTTTAGTTGTCTTAATCTCGTTGGAATATGGATGGTTATCAGTTGCTAATGTTTTCTAAGATTGTGCTTCGACGTCATGTTGACCCCCGAAAGTTTGTCTAGGATTAGGCAGAGGAAAAAGTAACATGTGAATTTATTTCTAGACTTACATTAGACTGTAAAATCTGGATTTAAAAACGAAACGTTGAAGATAAAACGAAAATTTAGAGTTAAATATGAGCACAGAAAAAAAAATTTAAAAAATAATGAAAAAATAATTATTGCATATCCGCAGATTATTGTACAAACCAAAACCTATTTCGGGCAGTGAACATGGATATTCAGAGAAAATTTAACAAGCTAGAAAACTAACCACATAAGCGTTTGACCAAGGTAACTTTTAAATACCTGAACTAAGTAGCAATCGTTACGAGCAAAGACATACGAATTTTTTATAACAAACATTATTAAAATTATGTATTGATTTGCCGAACAAATAATAAAACTAACAATGGATCACTGTATCTATTAAAATTCGCTTAATCGATCCAACAATCAATTACTCCTTTCATCCATCCATCCATCCATCCATCCATCCATCCATCCATCCATCCATCCATTTATCCATTCATCCATCATTAACCAATCAATCACTGTAAACATTTATTATGCAATTATTAATCTACCCATCTATCATCCATTTATTACTCGTTTGCCATGCTGTAACTATCCCCCACTTATCAAACAAACTCATTAACCATCTAGTAACTATCGCCACCTATCAAACAACCTCATTAACCATCTAGTAACTATCACCACCTATCAAACAATCTCATTAACCATCTAGTAACTATAGCCACCTATCAAACAATCTCATTAACCATCTAGTAACTATCGCCACCTATCAAACAATCTCATTAACCATCTAGTAACTATCCCCAACAATCAAAGAATCTCATTAGCCATCTAGTAACTATCCCCACCTATCAAACAATCTCATTAACCATCTATCGTCAAATCATCAACTACTCTAACCATCTGTCATTCAATAACTTTACTCGTCTATCAAACATTCATTCTACTCATCAAACAACAATTTTACTAGTTTATGCACCAGTCGTTCTATTTGTCTATCAAACGATCACTCTATCCGCCTAACAATGAATGGATTCCATCCACATATCAACCAATCTCTCTACTCATCTACCAATCAATCGCTCTACTTGTCTATCAACTAATCGCTCTACTCGTCAATCAGCCAATTATCTACTGGCCTATTAACCAATTACTCTATTCACCAATCAATCAATCGTTTTACTCGCTTATAAATCAATCACATTACTCGCCTATCAACCAAGCGGTCTACTCATATCAATCAATCAATCACTCTATGCTACTCATATATTAATCAATCACTCTATGCTACTCATATATCAATCAATCACTCTATGCTACTCATATATCAATCAATCACTCTATGCTATTCATCTATCAACCACTCGCACTACGCTACTTATACATATATCAACCAATAATCTACTTATCTATCGAACTAATCACGATGCACATCATTCAACTTATTCTATCCATTTATTCACCTATTCATCCATTCATTCAACCGATATTTTTTTTCATACTCTAATAGGGTTTCATCAGTAGTGACCGGACCAAGTCCTGCCTGCACATGAACAATATGCGAGAGTAAAAGGTCCCAAAGCTTGCAATGCCAACTTTGCTCTCCTTGCTCGTGAGTTCACACAGGGAATCGTAAGAGCAGCTGAATTGGCCACCACTGGTTTACATGAAGTCCATAACAGAGCTCGTTCTACATGTCTACAATAAACGAACACATGGTGAAAATCTAGTGACGTGCACTTTATAAGACCGGACCTCTACCTCATAACTACAGGACATCAAGCATATCGGACAATACCACAGACGGCTTAAAACTAATAATGTTTTGGTTTTTCTGAATCGAAGTATGCGTCCATCTTGAGTCTTGAGTACACTACTTTTAACACTTTATTACAGAAGACTGACAAATGGGCAACTTACTAGTGTTATATATATATATATATATTATTTATTTATTTAATACTTTACACTTGAGCTACATTAGGCATTGCAGCCCGAAAGAGCAGACGCTCGTGCTCGGGCGCAGTTCAGATCAGTTATACAAAATATATCACAAAATTAAGAGAGTTCATTGAGCACAATAACATTAATAAATGGTAAAATAATACAGCATGTAATTTAATTTAATTTAATTTCTTCCTGTAACCACTACAGGTTGCCATCGACAAAGAGTACCATGATACAATAGAGTAAAAGCCTTGAGGCTTAGTGATAAATTGTTGTTAGAGTGAAAAATAAACAATTTGAATTATATTGAAACACATGATATTAAACGAAGTAACGTCAAGGAGATGCGAATTAGTCATGGTCCATATGTATGATGCCTGAAAATAGCTATTGAGACTATGAGTGCTGCAATTGTTAGATCTCTTAAAATACTTTTATGCAGGCCAAAAGATTTACAGAAGTCGCCTAGGAACCGGGGTATGGCCCCACGGGCTCCTATAATTAGTCCCGTAATGACGATGGATTCCAGATGCTATTTGTCCTTATAAAAACTGATGGAAGGTTCATATATATTCCTTTTTTCCTCGTGTACTTCTTCTGGCTGGTGTTCGTGCGATTCGAATCTCACAGTAGGATCTATGATGTAACCTTCAAGAGAGGGAGGTTCAAATGCAATTATGTCAATTCTTCGATTACTGCCCTCACTGGATATGCCGTGTACTTCTTCATATACTGAATAACCTTTGTTCCTTAAGGCAGTTGCTATTATAGATCTTACTGTATGATGCCGCGTATTTCGTAGAAGTTCACCGTGTGGACAGGCCACCAGGACATGGGCAAGGGTTTCAACCTCCCTGTCGCAACGTCGACAGAGGTTACTGCCCGAAGGCCTGCCAGGTACACTACGCACAGCTGACACGTTCGCATTCATCTTGATTGCTTCCCTCCACTCACTACAGGAAAGACCCTTGTGATTCCGGATCCACTTATTGGCCGGGGTATATAATAATAATAATAATAATAATAATAATAATAATAATAATAATAATAATAATAATAATATATTACAATAGGGTCTATATACAAATAGAAAATACAAAAGTACATCAATATTAGAGTATCAATTTTTAACTCAATTAGCTTAAACAATTAAATAATTAATCTGATTTTTTTCTTAAATCTATGTGTGTTAAGTGTACTTAGCTCAGGGTAAGCTCTAATTAATTCATTATATATTTTGGGTCCAAAACTTCTGCTGTGTATATATTTAAGCACGTGGGCTTACAACGACGATGGCGTATATCCTGAAACAGCTGCAAGCTCACATGCTTAAATATATAACACTAGTAAATTGCCAATTTGACAATCTTCCGAAGTATGCGAGTTGCTAGACCCAACTCGCACAAATCCGGACTACACGAAAGATGTGAGTGGTTTCTATAGCTGCGAGGTGCGAGGTCTGCGTACCTCGTAGTTATAGAAACCACTCACTATCTCTCGTAAAGTCCTGATTTGTGGGCCTCGCACCTCGCAATTCGCATGCGTCGGTTCAGAAAAACCAAGGCTTAAGCTCTACTACGTGACGTATGTAATTTAACAATTAAAATAAAGAATTTAATGGCGTAGGACATAAACAATGCTGCACAGGAAGGTATGGAAACATAAATATAAAAATCCCTGATTTGTTGCTGCACATTGCGTCATTAGAGGGAGGGTGGTAAAACTGACGCGACAAGACATGAATTCTTACGAGTGAAACACATTCCGCCCCCAGAAGATAGGGGAGGGGCAGAGTGTTTTGATATATAGAGAATAGTTCACCAGGGGTAACAGATGCGGAACATACTGCTTTAAACGCCCCCGCAATAAAAACACACGCACCGACAGTCAAGTCGCCTCCCACCCTCTCAAACAAAGCTATCCGAGCACAGCTTCATTTAGAGGCTTGATTTTGATACCGATCATAAAAATGAAAATAAGGTCGTTCCAGACATTCGAGGGTTCATCAAAATGAATTGGAATAGACGGAGGGGTGGAAACGGATCCGACCTAACTTGGTACGTCTGTCTGCATCGATCAGGGATGGAGGAGGCGAAGAACAAATTATTATATTTTTACATAAGGAAATGCTGGGGCGATTCCCATTCTGGTCACGGATGGCCTGGAAGTATGAGGCCGTGAATCCCCTGACGTGGGATTGGTCTGATGCAGGTGTAGGATAACAATGACGGGAATAAATCAGTCGGCTGCACGCACAACAATCGGGGCTCTTCTGCATCAGTGGACTACATTACCTTCCAAAAAGAAAAGAAGATACACACGTATCTTAACAACACACATCCATGCATGCCATATACATACATACATACCTACCTACATACATACATACATACCTACCTACATACATACCTACCTACTTACATACATACCTACCTACATACATACATATCTACCTACCTACCTACATACATACATACATACCTACCTACATACATACCTACATACCTACCTACATACATACCTACCTACCTACATACCTACCTACATACATACCTACATACATACCTACATACATACATACCTACATACATACATACCTACATACATACATACCTACATACATACATACCTACATACATACATACCTACCTACCTACCTACATACGTACCTACCTACCTACATACCTACCTACATACATACATACCTACATACATACCTACATACATACCTACCTACATACATACCTACCTACATACCTACCTACCTATCTACCTACATACATACCTACCTACCTACCTATCTACCTACATACATACCTACCTACCTATCTACCTACATACCTACCTACCTACCTACATACATACCTACATACATACATACCTACATACATACATACATACATACATACCTACATACATACATACCTACCTACATACATACCTACCTATCTACATACGTACCTACCTACCTACATACCTACCTACCTACATACCTACATACCTACCTACCTACCTATCTATATACATACATACCTACCTACATACCTACCTACATACATACATACCTACCTACATACCTACATACATACCTACATACCTACCTACATACATACATACATACATACATACATACATACATACATACATACATACATACATACATACATACATACATACATTTGTAGGACAGATAAGAGTAGGCAATAGATATAACACAACAGAATAACAGACCTACATACGCCTAGAGAGTGACAGAAACGAGACATAATGTGTTATATTGCAAACATACAGGTAGCAAGGCATGTAGTATTACCTTTATTGTAATGGGACATCCCCTTCAACTAATATTAAAAAAAATACTCACATACATACATACATACCTACATACATACATACCTACATACATACCTACATACATACATACCTACCTACCTATATACATACCTACATACATACCTACCTACATACATACCTACCTACATACGTACCTACCTACCTACATACATACCTACCTACCTACATACCTACCTACATACATACCTACCTACATACCTACATACCTACATACATACCTACCTACCTACATACATACATACCTACCTACCTACATACCTACCTACCTACCTACATACCTACATACCTACCTACCTACCTACCTACCTACATACATACATACATACATTTGTAGGACAGATAAGAGTAGGCAATAGATATAATGAAAGTCTCAAATTTTCACAACAGAATAACAGACCTACATACGCCTAGAGAGTGACAGAAACGAGACATAATGTGTTATATTGCAAACATACAGGTAGCAAGGCATGTAGTATTACCTTTATTGTAATGGGACATGTCCTTCAACTAATATTAAAAAAAATACATACATACATACATACATACATACATACATACATACATACATACATACATACCGTAACACACATAAGTTAGCGGTTTATAGGCCTACCTGCTGTAAGAAGGCAGACATCACTTTAGACATTCGCTCAGAAATCACGATACTTGCTTTTCATCCACACTTACCTGGAAAAAAAGAGAAAAATATGTTAAGGAATGCAGTCAATAGTTGATGAAACTATAAATTATGCATATGACACAAATAATTTCTGACTATACGTTTTAGGATTGAGCCTAAATGTCATACAAGTGCACCATTTAAACATGGTGCTACTTTCGGCCCAAGACTTGATAATAAAATTACAAATCATTCTTCAAATTTGGAATATTTAAAAAATGGACCTTTTAAAGAAGAAATTTATGAAATTGTTCATGATATATAACATTAATAAATGTTTTTTTTCTCGTGACCCGAATATTGTGCGAAATAAAAATATAAAAATTGGAGATTTATCCTTCAAAGAGGTGAAAAAATTCAAATATCTTGGAGCAACAGTAGCAAATATAAATTATACTCGGGAAGGATTTAAACGCAGAATAAATACGGGAAATGCCTGTTATTATTCGGTTGAGAAGCTTCTGTCATCTAGTCTGCTGTCAAAAAAATTGAAAGTTAGAATTTATAAAACAGTAATTATATTATCGGTTGTTCTGTATGGTTGTGAAACTTGGACTCTTACTTTGAGAGAGAAAAAGAGATTAAGGGGACACTCAACTTAAAAATTGGAGAAAAAGTGTCATAGAAATGAAAAATTAAATTTCTACACTAATTTACGTGACAGAACTAAATCAGTTCGTAGAATTCTTCCCCTATTCATTGAGAAGTCACAGTCAAATGCACAAAGCCAAAAAAATAAAAAATGATAATTAAAAGTGATATTTCAATTAATGGTTGATTAAAAATTGAAATATTTTTTATTTTGAAAAGTATTGGATCTAATGAGCTGAGATTTTGCATGTCACTTTCCATGTGTATATTAAACTTTTTCTCCAAATTTGAAAAAGATTGGTCAAATAGGAAAAAAGTTCCAAAATATAGTTGAGTGTCCCCTTAAGGGTGTTTGAGAATAAGGTTCTTAGGAAAATATTTGGGGCTAAGAGGGATGAAGTTACAGGAGAATGGAGAAAGTTACACAACACAGAACTGCACGCATTGTATTCTTCACCTGACATAATTAGGAACGTTTGATTATGGGCGGGCGTATCTCCTTACGCTAGTTACGGAGACAACGCAATATCAACTCGACGATTCGATGAACTACAAAATATTATTGTAAGCTATTATTAAATACGTGTAAGCATTTAAAACATCTCACCCAACTTAATAAAAGACACCCTACAACTGTTTCCTCGTTCTAGTTAACAGTAGGAATGTGTGGCCTCCTCGATCCCCCGACATAACCATCGGTGGCTTTTATCTCTGGGAAACTTTAAAAGACATAAGGTATCAAAATATTCCACACACCTTGGAAGATATTAAAAATAGTAGAGACAGCCTAGATTGTGAAACATCGGCTACATTTCTCAACGGTAACTACACCGAATGATGTGTTATTTCTTATACAGACGGACAGATAGAAAAACCACAAGCCGAAACATATCACAGACCCTGAGAATGAATAATTCCGTAAAAAAGAATTTAAATCAGTTTTATAGTGTTGCGATATTATCCCAATACGCTTTTTTTTTTTTACTCCATAAGAGAAACCAAAAAGAAACTATAAACAATTTTAATTGCTATAAAAACAACATAGAGATATTTCTTAACGTTTTCCTGTAAAGAAATTAATAAGCTATTATTTCAAAATACTAAGATGGGGAACGTTCATGAGAAATAAAGGCTAAATTACCATGAGTCATTCAATTGAAAACTTCTAACCGGAAAGAAATTGAGTGGGATCCTGAGCAAATTGGTATATTTGTGGTAGACAGTACAGTCATCTGCCAACGAGATACATGTTAAAATTTCAGCAGAAAATAATATATATAATAATGTTGTGGGATTCAAGGTTTTCATTACAGAAAGTCAAAATAAGTAAATTTCTTCAGAAAAAATAAATCTCAATACAGGATCATAAATAAATACTCTTCACAACAATATAACAGCAATTAAGATTCAAATATCGTACCTATTTTTATTGTTTATTGAAGCTTCTTTGCACTGCGAAAGAAAACGATCTCGGATATATCACGAAACAATTGACATCTATCCTTCACTGTTTTTACATCTAACATATGAGACACTGTTTAAACAAGAACGTACTGCATTTGAAAATAGGAGGACATCAGAGTGAACGATTGCCATTTGTCATAAACCGTCTCAGCAAGCAATGAATTATGAAACGCACTTTGATCAAACCTTAAAATACGCTGTACTGATAGTAGCACAACTCTACCGCGACTCAGTGAGAATTTTATCTCTTGCGAATATATTAATCGTGGAATACATGGGCTGTCATTCCCTTCGTGCAACGCGAAAGATTCAATGAATTACATGCGGTATAACGACTGATTGATGGACCAAATAACTTACAATTTTAATCTGACCGATACATTGTGCGAAATTATTCAGAACGGCGAGCGTGCGTGCCACGCAAGTCCTATAAACCATACGCAATTTGTGGTATTTGGAATTTGTTATCGATTATACATCAAAAGGTACTGGAAAAGAGAGAATATGTGTTTATTGTGGCACGCATTCATAATGCACACGGTTCTATCTTGAATTACTTGCACTTTGCTTTGAAATTTCTGAAAAATATGTATACAGAGCAACAAAAGAAAAATGTATTTGTATTAAAAATTTCTATTTGATGCTTTTCCAATTCACTGCGGGTTAAAGCAGAGAGATGCACTATCACCTTTACTTTTTAACTCCGCTCTAGAATATGCCATTAGGAAAGTTCAGGATAACAGGCAGGGTTTGGAATTGAACGGGTTACATCAGCTTCTTGTCTATGCGGATGACGTGAATATGTTAGGAGAAAACCCTCAAACGATTAGGGAAAACACGGGAATTTTACTTGAAGCAAGTAAAGTGATCGGTTTGGAAGTAAATTCCGAAAAGACAAAGTATATGATTATGTCTCGTGACCAGAATATTGTACGAAATGGAAATATAAAAATTTGAGATTTATCCTTCGAAGGGGTGGAAAAATTCAAATATCTTGGAGCAACAGTAACAAATATAAATGACACTCGGGAGGAAATTAAACGCAGAATAAATATGGGAAATGCGTGTTATTATTCGGTTGAGAAGCTTTTATCATCTAGTCTGCTGTCAAAAAATCTGAAAGTTAGAATTTATAAAACAGTTTTATTACCGGTTGTTCTGTATGGTTGTGAAACTTGGAGTCTCACTCTAAGAGAGGAACATAGGTTAAGGGTGTTTGAGAATAAGGTGCTTAGGAAAATATTTGGGGCTAAGCGGGATGAAGTTACAGGAGAATGGAGAAAGTTACACAACACACAACTGGACGCATTGTTTTCTTCACCTGACATAATTAGGAACATTAAATCCAGACGTCTGAGATGGGCAGGACATGTAGCACGTATGGGTGAATCCAGAAATGCATATAGAGTGTTAGTTGGGAGACCGGAGGGGAAAAAGACCTTTGGGGAGGCCGAGACGTAGATGGGAGGATAATATTAAAATGGATTTGAGGGAGGTGGGATATGATGATAGAGACTGGATTAATCTTGCACAGGATAGGGACCGATGGTGGGCTTATGTGAGGGCGGCAATGAACCTTTGCGTTCCTTAAAAGCCATTTGTAAGTAAGTATTAAAAATATCTGTCCTTGACATGGATTATCTTATATTCTTTATAAGATACATTGCTTCTATCACCTGAAGTGGGCCCGAAGATTTGCACCTCAGCCATAGGCTTATTGTGCTGAACTCCTTTAGATTTAAGTGATTCTGTGTGGTGCGTAGGACCGCATTCCTACAAGTATCGTGATTCACTATTCGGTGTCGTCTATCGATTCAGTCACACAACACCCAGGACCGACGGAGTTCGCGGCGGAAATTTTCCAAGATGACCCATCCGACCCCTGATGTTTTTGCAACCTCCATAGATTCGTGCCATTTATATACGATTCACGGTACTACATCCTGCTACGTTCTGTATTGACCTGAACATCGCGTTACTATAGCTACCTATCGTGACACACTACTAGGTGCCATCTATCCATTGAGTTGCATGTATCTGCTGTAATTAATATGAAATTCATTCATAATCCAGGCGTCTAATCCATATAATAACTTGAGAATATCATAATTTCATACAATTTGTTTTGAGGATCTTTCCTTGTTTCATTACGCAACATTCTTCTTATGGTTCCGCAGATGTATTTTCTGCATATGATATTTCTTCAAGCCCATAAAGTAACTTTGGATGAACATAATTTATAGTAGAAAGAAGAATAAAAGGCTCAAGATTTGCTAATGATATGGCGTTGTTAGCAGAAGAGGAAACGATACTAAGGAATATGCTACTGGAGCTAAATGACAGCTGTGAGCAGTAAGTATGGGATGAAGATAATTGCAAATAAGACGAAGAGCATGGTCATAGGAAGAAAAAACAAAGAAGATAAACGTGCGAATTCTAAATAAGGTAGTAGAGCAAGTGGACAACTTCATATACTTGGAGTGTACTATAAGCAGTAACGAGTTGCTGTCAGGAAGTCAAAAAGAGGATAGCAACGACCAAGGAAGCTTTTAATAGAAAAACGAGCATCTTCTGCGGACCCCTAGAAGAAACTAATGAAGTGCTTTATGTGGAGTGTGACATTGTATGGGGCAGAAACATGGACATTACGACGAAGTGAAGAGAAGCAAATAGAAGCATTTGAAATGTGGATATGGAGAAGAATGGAGGGTGTGAAGTGGACAGACAGAATAAGAAATGAAGAAGTGTTGGAAAGAATAGGTGAAGAAAGAATGATTCTGAAACTGATCAAGAAGATAAAAAGGAATTGGTTGGGTCACTCGCTAAGAAGAAACTGACTAATGAGGATGCGCTGGAAGGAATGGTGAACGGGAGGAGAGTTCGGGGCAAAAGAGATATCAGATGATAGACGACATTAAGATATATGGATCATATGAGGAGACAAAAAGGAAGACAGAAAGTAGGAAAGATTGGAGAAAGCTGAGTTTGCAGTGAAAGACCTGTCCTTGGGCAGAACACTAAGAATGAAATGAACCATAATTCCATACAATTTGGTATGGATATCTTTTATTGTATTATTGCATAATGTTTATTTTTATGGTCGAGTTGATATATTTTCTGTATAATCTTATGAAATCTCTTCATAGTCCAGGCCTCTGATCCACAAAATAACATTGGATTTACCTTAATTTCAAATAATTTGATTTGGATATAATTTCCTGTTTCATTAGGTAAAGTTCTTCTTATGGCCCAGCAGAAGTATTTTCCGTAGACCTTGACGGCCTCTGATCCAAATAACAAGTTTGGATTACCGTAACTTCATAGAACTTGATTTGGATATATTTTCTTGTTTTATTACCTACATAAAGTAGTTACAATTCCGCAGAGTATTTTCTGTATATGAAGTAGTCTAGACCTCTGGCTCATATATTAACGTTGGGACCAACATATATATATATATATATATATATATATATATATATATATATTACAATTTTATTTGGATACCTTTTCTTTGTTTTATTATTATCAAGTTATTCTTGTGGCCCCGTAGATGTGTTGGAATGTGATTAATTTTGTTGGATATTCTGGTTTGACGAATAGCTTAAAAGTGTGCAGATACAGTAGAACTTGGTTATAGCGACCTCATTTTGTGCGACACCTCGCCTATAACGTCAAATATTCTGTGGTCCCAACTAATTCCCCATAAGACATATGCTTTCCTACCTTGCTTAATACGACAAACGCATACGTGTCTACCTCGCATATAACGTCATTGTCAACCTCAGTTTGGAATAAGATTTTCTAAGAACCAAAGTATTTTAAGAAATATTTTGTTGAAATCTGACCCTGACAAATTCTTTACAGTCTCCTTCTGTCATAGAACTCTGGAATGCAGGCGGATTCCCCACCCCATTGTAACCTGCTCGAATTCATGCGGTATTAGATCAGTTTCGACAGGAAGTTTTCAATAAGGGCACGCATTTTAACGCAGTATGGCCACTAAAAGAAGTGAGTGACGCTTCAGAAGTCATTAGAATTATGAACATGTTCTATGAAGCTAGGGAAGGGAGCAGTGAAATTGCAACTGAAATTATGAACATAGAACGTAATTTAGCCCTAGAAAGTGTGTATTGGGCAAGTAGAAGATAACAGAGTAAAATGACTGATTACTTCACTTCTAAGTAAAGTAGTTTGGTGAGTACTGAACAAACTGTTTTAATACAGAATACTGTATTTATAATTGTAGGCCTACGTGCATTTTATTGTGTTCATTGTAGGCTTAAAAGTCAATACATAAATCTAATAAAATAAGTCTAATTAAGTTTGTTATTTTTCATTTTCCACCTTACTAGATTGATAATGTGAATCTCGGTTACTACGACACTCGTTTATAACAACGTAATGTTTAAGGTCCCTTGGATGTCGTTATAACCAAGTTCTACTGTAAATATTTTGCGTATTAACATATTTTGCGTATTAACATTAAACAAAACTTCATCTCCATTTGTTATATGAGGAACAATCTTAAATAAGATGACGTTTGGATAGGCAGTAATAGATTTATGGAATTGAACTCAGTTCTATGTTCGTTGTGAATTGTATTGCGGTTAGCAGACTCTGCAACAGTTTCTGAGGTTCACGCCTGTGCCACAAACCCAATACACAGATACTGACGACTGAAATAGCAACCGATATTGGGTTATGTCCCTCATTCCTCCTCTGACATCTTATCGTAAATTGTGTTAGTAATAGGCGCTGAGAGATACGAGTTCAGTTCCCAGAGGAGACGACAGTTTGATGCACATAATTTCACAGCAGTGAAGGGAAAGCGATATTCCACTTCAATCCGAAGAGTACTTGCACCACAGTCGTGGTCCTAAGACATCACTGGATGTAGTTCATATTTTTCTACACATGTGACTTAATTTTTGTTCACATTCACTATAGTATATGCAATCTTCGAAAGATATTTAGGTATTTTGACTATTTATAATCTTTACATATTAGATATTTTAGTCTTTGCACATTATTCATCGGCAAATTTTGATTTAAGATATGACATATACTATTACAATACCAGGTCAAAATCAAATGTATATATGTTTCATTTTAGATTAAACAAGACCCATAATATTTACTTGTAGCTAAATTTTACAATCAATTGCCTAAAAATTGAAACATTTAAATAGGGCTAGCAATGCTTTTAAAACTAGAATAACTGGATTATACACATGGTTAGTAAAGCATCATTTTCATGTAATTTAATTTTTTATGTAATTTAATTTTCACAATCTATTATGTACTGCTTTTTTTTCAATGATAATTTTGACAATTTCCTAAAGACAATACATGCTACAAAAGTGCTAAAAATGCTACAAAGTTGTCAGTCTTTCTAAACTAGTCCTGAATCTGCCCAAGACTCTTTTTTTCTAACAAGCAATATCAAAAGCATGCCATAGAACACATCTCAAAGACATTTTATTTAAATGCTGATACACTGGATTCCATTAATGCAGTCTCGTTTTTTAGTCTGACAACGAAAAATGCATCTTTTACATCCACCCGTTCTGTGTACGTGCGGGTTCACTCGCCTGTATTTTGTATTTCGGTTTTCAGTGCTGTTCATGTTAGAGTAGGAACTACACGATTAGTATTCTTTCTGATGTATGCCAACATTTCAGAGGTCGCTACTCATAGGAATGGCTTTCTGTGTCTGTTGTATAGTTGTATACAACCCCGATCATATATGAAGGTTCAGAGCCATAGTGGGCCAAGCGCCATTTATTAAAAACGGAGAAAGCAAGGGTTAAATTTAAGTGAATACCATAGTATAATGAAGATTGACATATCATTTAGTTTTAAAGTGTATACTTTATATTACTTGCTATAAGTTCCCATTGAATTATGGTAATAACTTCATTTTAACCCTTGTTTTCTACGGTTTTAGGAAATGGCGCTTGGCCCACTATGGTTCTGAACCCTTCATGTAAGAGATTGATCCGACTGAACGAATTTCAAGACAACCACTTTTATCATATTTCACTATGAAGCTATCTAGCGACTGCAAAAGAAGTCACGTTATAACATTTATGGAACTGCATGGAATAACAGTTTGCAACTGTACTGCCATCTAGCGGTCGTTACCAAAAATGCCTTTTCTACAGTGAAGGCTGTGGTGGTCGTTCTCATTTTATGTTATTTCATAACATGGGAATGGTCAATCTGATATTGGCCTATATGTGACTAAAGATACAACATACTAGCATAGCTAGTGGGAAAGGAATAAAGTACTGACTGTAAAAAAAACTTCAGAAAGTGACGGCATTAATGGAATAGATTGTACCATTCATTCCGGTATTTTTGTATTGCTAGAATTTTTTTTTTTTCGTTTATTATTTTAACATTATTTTCTAGATATTTTTGCTTTACATCCTAAGTGCTTAATCAAGTCCACTTCTTCAATTATTTTATTGTTACTACTGTAACTATTTTGGTTAGTCTCGAGGGCATTCCTTCCATTGTCAATACTTTCCTTTAATCACAGGAAATTTAACATATAACAATTTGTAAATCTTCTTTACTAATTGTCCGTCTGTAAACGTATTAGTATTAATATTGTTATTCATGCCCAGTCCTCTAAATGTTCATTTATGAACAGACAGAACAACATTGGAGAGAATTCACACAGCCTACACATACAATGTACACGTATGCAATAATTAACCCAGTATTAGCATTGCATATGCTTTTAAGAGGCTCACCGATTCCAATTTCGGAGCGTCTAAGTGGAGTTTATAGTGACTATTACACTTTTACTACGTCACACTACTGTTGACCAATAAAACGGTGCGAAAGGACGTCTTTCAACCAACCATGGCTGCTTATCGCACAATTTTATCGCGTCCCTAGCATTTGTTTAATTTTATCGCGTCCCTAGCATTTGTTTATTTTTATCACTACCCTAGCATTTGTTTCTTTGTTTGCCAACATTTCAAACTGCACTGGTCTGGACGTCAAAAAACAGAAAATCACAAACCACTCCAGTCGATGCACAGCACTTTCAAATATGACTCGCATTGGCATTCAAGAACAAGAATTAATAAAGATCACTGGTCATATATGAAGAGCACCATTCGGAAATCTTGAATAAGTTGAGGGATACACCATGTACATCAACGAGTTCACTTCTTTTACGCACACGTCCAATATAACATCAACTAAACCACCAACCACTAAAACATTCAAATTTGAAAACTGTGCTTTCAATAATTGTTTCTTTTAAAATTATTCATGTTTATTTTTTATTTCATCATCATTAATTAGAACGTTTCTTGTTTATTTCATCATCCCTAATTAAAACTTTTCTAACACTTCTTTATATTATTTAGGTTGTGTTTGTTATAGCTTCTGCTATATGATATTATGGATAGTCACGTATCAGAGATTGTTTAATACTAATATTTATTGAAAATCATCTGTAAAGTGACGTTGATTACTGGGATCGGGATAATTGAAGTGGAATGCAACTGTTTATAAAAAAATGAAACTGAATCAACAAAGCCTTCTTGATCAATAGCCTTCCACAGAGTTCAATGAAGATCCCATAGTTGGCACAACTGATAACAAGAAAATAACTAATAATAACACATTACTGCCATCTACTAACGTAATATTTATAATGTTGAGATGGTACAAATTTGAAGACAGTTTTGTATTTTCGTAAGTCAATTAATATTTTATTGTATTGGAGTACTTCGTTACTTCTAATCTTTATATACTTCCTTCTAATCGTGTAATAGTCAATTAAATCCCGCTCGAGTTTTGATTTTCTCTAGATAAATCAAAACGTCTAGTGAGATTACTGTTGAAAAAAAGGCACAATGGAGTGCTTCCGTTTCTGCTGCTAAATTCTAGTAATTATTCCATTAGTCATCACTACACTGATTATCATATCTATGTCCCAAGTTACTTAACAGGCAACGTCGAATGATGCAAACTGATTTACAGTTTGAGTGTGTAAGTCTAATTGCAAGGAAGAGAGAGAGAGAGAGGGGGGGGGTAGAGGACAATGACAAAATTTGAAGTAACTGTCGTTCAAAAGTCTGTAGAATGAACTTAGTAACATAAATATTAATTGAAAAATTATCTATGGCCATGCACTTAAAGTTGGTTGTAAAAGTGGGTAAGAAGGAAGACGGTTAAAGAGTTAAAAATCATCACTTGAATAGAGATTCGCAAAAAATATTTTCATCGCAGTTTGATTGTTTAAACAGCGAAACTGGAGACATCCTAAAAACAATGATAAATATTTTTACAGTCCCTCTATCAATTTATTACATTTCTCCAAAATATTCAGTGCTAAGCGACTCTCCTCCGCGAGCGACGACAAACGATGCATCACGTACTTCTCAAACAAAACCGAAGTGAATTCCATTGACCTACCATCTAGATAACACATAAGAAATTCTACGATCTTTTGTATTTATTCTTCTTCCCCCTCGCCCCGCTATCGGCAAGTTCTTGAGGCGGTAGGAAGCAGAAAAGAAAGGCTCATCGAGACATCATCAAGGGGAGCGTCAACCAACCATCATTTCCATTACACGTTCCTTTGTCTTTATCCTTTCCCTTCCCCCAGCACAAGTTTTCTATATTCTCTTTTTCTATTCTTTCAATAACTCGTCTATTTTATCGACTCATCTCATATTTCTGATGTTTCTTTATTCTCACGTTTCTGTCTTTATCTACGTCATAAAACAGAAATGTTGTTTATCAGCCTTCTATCTTGTAGATGCTCGCTCCAAGTAATATTAATTCATAACTCAATTCAGCGGCTTCAATGCACTGGATCCAAGCACTACGTGTAGAAGATGACAATCAATGAGAAGCACTAGAACGTATTGATACATCCACATATGTCGACAACAGTGTTGCCAATCGGAGGGTAATTACCCGATTTTCGGGTAAAATTGTGGTCGGAGGGTATTTCAGCGGGCATTAAGACATTTCGGGTATTTTCGGGTAATTTAATACTTTTAGAATTTCCAAATTTGAATTAGTACCGTTAATCTATCTTTCATTATATATAATACAAAAGGCTGGATAAAAAGTAATGGCAACAATTTGATAATTCTGACATGGCTTTACTCACAAGGGTACAACATTTACGTATCTTCAATATAGTCGCCCCTCTTATTTATCATCTTTTGCCAAATGTTTGGAAGGCGCCGTACACCGTCCATGTTTGTTGATGTTTCGTATTGACCGCCCTAAAGCACAGATAAGTTCATCTCTGGTATTGCACCGGGTCCCTCACAGTCCTTCTTTCACTTTGGCGAAGAGATCTAATCGCATGGATTCCTATCGGGTGAGTACGGAGGATGTTCCAGAACCTCCCATTGCCAGCGGCGCAAGAGGTCCTTGACAGCAGCAGCGGTGTGACTCCTTGCATTGTCATGAAGAATGATAGGGTCCTGTACCACCAAGTGTCGTCGTTTTCTCCTGAGCGCTGGACGAAGGTGGTGGTGCTTCACGCAGTCCCTGAAAACATTCTTGTGCACTACGACCTCGTGCCACATCAGTTTTGTTGCAGGAACATTGCTCTAGTTTTGTAAACATGATCTTAGGTCACTCGCACTATCCCTATGAAAGTCAACGTTCTACACACTGCAGTAGATTGACAGAGTACTGTCGCCGCTGGGTGCACCAACTCATCTAACAGTCCTTGTTCATGTCTGCACAGCTGGCAGCTCTCGAACGTACCATCGTCATATGACAGCAGTGTTGCCATAACTTTTTATCCAACCCTTGTATTATGTACGTATTTATTTCTAACTTTATTCTGTACGATTTATACGAAAACAGACACATGTGTTAGGGCTTCCTCCCCGGGGAATCCCTAGCATCTTTGCTAGCAACTTCACCTTAAATTTTCCTTTATTCCAGCGCACTAGAGTGCTGAGTCATGCTGACGTTGACACAATTTTAGGTCGCGTCGCTGTATATTCATGCGATCATTGCGATCGAAGAGCTGCAATGCAACTAATTCTATAATTCACTAATTTAATGTTTGCCAGATTGAGCAACACGAAAAGTAGCGGCTGCCGAACCTGCTGCCCGCTACTTTTCCATGCTGCGCGCAACTTAAAAGTAGCGACGTGTGAACAGGGTTCTCAGGGTTGCAGCCGCAGCATTTTTGACATCGGTTTTGTTGAAACTTTTGCTGCGGTTGCAACCAGTGTTACCACCCAAATGTGCCAGTGATACTTTCATTGTTTGGATATTTTTTAATGTTAAATGTGATGAAAATAAATTATTTGTAACAGTTATTAAATACACAACACAGTCCGAGCATAATTGCTGACGATATAATTCATTTTTTTAATTTTCCGTAGCGTAGTTCCAAACAGGAGGGTTGCCAACATTGATTACGTGAATATACTGTTGGTTATCATTTAAGTATATAGGCGTTTTTAAAAGCTTTATAGTAAAAATAATGTCAATTTCTGAATACTAGATACGACAGAAAAACAAATAATAGATAAGGAAGCTTTCGCATGAGTTTCTTAATAATGCGAACATAACCACAAAATGTATATTGAGAAGTCAACACGGAGATGGAAACCTTTAGCATGACTGCGGCTGCAAAAGTAGCGCCTTGTGTGTGAACAGACTCGCAACCTCCAGTTGCAACTTTTGCAGCACTCGGGTTGCGCAGCACGAAAAGTGGCGTGCAGCGCGCTACTTTTGGCTTACGTGTGAACACGACACGCAACTTTTGCAGCTGCAGTACAAAAGTTGCGTAGCAAAAGTAGCGACGTGTGACCGTACCTTTACATTCCCACGTGGCGAGTGCTTAATAGCTCCCTTGGCAACATTTATTGTGCACACAGTGTTAGCATTGGTACGTTTCGTGTTTGATTCTCTGTCGATTTTTGTATTGCTTTCTTACCTTCGCGACAATTGTCAATTAATGTTTTAACGTCAGCCATCTAACGTCTATTGCTAGCTGCCGCTAGTTGACCACATGGTAATCACTATTGGCAACATAGCACTGTAGTTCCAAGATCGGACGCTTAACTGTCATGTCTCATCGAATTAGCCGATCAGAAAAATCGACACGTCCTTCATTCTACAATGAGTGTACAAAACTGCTTAATAATCGGGCTGCTGTGTATAGTATGATTCCATCGCCCCAATCTTTCTTCTTGCCGAGTAGCGAAAACAAGACTAGTAAGAAAGGAAAATAAATGTCTACTTCACTACCGGAATCGAACCCAGGTTTGTTTAATACCACTCACGTCATTACTGAGACATAAAACACTTCTTAAGACTAATTCGATTTTGTAGTTTTCCTCGAGATCACGTAAACTATTTTGTGCGAGATCGTGCGTATTTGCTTGGTTTCCGCACAAAACCAATCCGCGGAAAGTCTAAAATTCCACATTCAGTATTCCCAACCTAACACCCATAACACTTTCCCTCTTCTCACCGCTTAAGTGACATATTTATTTTACTGCTTTAGGCTTTCAACATATTATTTTTAGAGACGTTCAATATAGTAATAATTATAAACTGGAAACCCACCACTGCAATTTCACCTAAATTGCACTGTTAATTATTGTTTTTAAATATTTGCAAAAATTAAGTAAACTCTACAACTCCACTGAAGTTACTGCATTCGTGAAGCAAGTAACATTAAGGAAGCCGTGAAAAAATCAACAAGATTCCAGACTCATCATAGACTGGGGGAAAAAAAAAGACAGACGTATATCACGGCCTGCTGGAGTATAGTAAACACAGAAAACATTTTAAAGCAACAATGTTGAAGATAGATATTTTTGTTTCGCAAATTTTCCGTCATTGAACAGAAACCAAGATGGAGATTTCATTGCAACTAATTAGAAATTCCTCTTTCAGGTATGTAATAAACGATCTTCGCACAAAATAATGTACGATACACGAGCGGTATGTTTTCTTTCAATTCTCGGAAATTAAAAAAAGCTCAACTACGTTTCGCTTTTTCAAACTTTTCCTCGAACATGAAAACTTCAACATACCGCTCTTGTAACGCATATTACTATTACAACGACGAAACGATCCATATGAAATTAATGTGTGACTACGTGTAATAAAATGTCTACTATGCATCCCATGGCGGATTCCGTTTTAAAAGTTGTGACATCATTACGCATCGGCCGCCAAGGCGCGAGCTAGAACAACACATACAAACGCAGACATCAGTCGTCAAAAGAGTTTTGCGCGACGAGAGCAGAAAAGGTGGGGGAACCTCACAAAGAAGCGAAAGCAAACAATGAAGATGAGGAATGGGATTTGGTTCCGGAATTGGACCTCATCCCAGTTAGGGCGGTCTGGCCTCACAACGATTTCACTTCCCATATAACGAATTTCCTTCTTCTGTTTTCCCTCCTCAAGCTACAAGATGAAAGTCCATAAATCTCCGAGGCTGGCTTTATCAAGTGATGTACGTTATATAATAAACATTGGCAATCTTGTCGTAGGCGGGCGATTGCAAACTGAATATTCTCTACTCGCTTTTGATAAAACCACTTCCAAAATATCTCGTCATTTACCTGTGCGAACCACAGAAGTAGGTTTACCTGTAGCTCGACCTGACGTTTTTGTTCCATCATAGCCTGATTTCCTCTGGAGGTAGAAGTAAATGAAGGAAAGGGCCGTCGAATGTAGCAATGAATCACTATAGAAGGTAATGGGCATGAGGGTGAATTAAAGCGTATGTATACCATGTAGAAGTAAGATAACGTTCACGTGAATGGATGTGGCGATGGAGAGCTGTAGAATGAATTATGTAGCAGTGAATGAATGTAGGAAGGCTAGAATATAGGACTGAATAATTGTATGGAATAAATATGAATGGAATAAGTGCGTAAGAATGCATTAACGCGAAGTGAATGCATATGAAATTCAATGAATTTACTTGAGGATAATGTATGTAGGAGTATAAGATTGAATCAATAAGTTCATAGGTGTAGAAACTAATTAATTTAGTATTCAATTGGTGTAGAAATTAGTAAATGAATGAATGTAGAGATTGAGTATAAAATGAGTGAACGTTTAAATTAAAAATAAATGAACGTAGAAGTTAATAAGTATAGAAATAGATTAATGCTCAATTTAATGCAGATAGAAATAAAAAACGTGGAAGTCGATGAGTGTAGAAATGAAGTAACGTAGAAGTTAATGAGAATGGAAGTGAATAAATGAAAATTTAATGAATGAATGAAGTTAATAAGTGTTGGGATGAATGAATTAATTTAGTACTCAATGAGTTTAAAAACGTGTAAATAAATTAATCAATCAATGACTGAATGAATGTAGAAGTTAAAATGAATGAATGTAGAAGTTAAGCACAGAAATGAATTAATGTTTAAATTAAAAATTAATGAACATAAAGTTAATAAGAATAGAAATACATTAATGCTGAATTTAATGGATATAGAAATGAAAAACGTTTAAATCGATAAGTGCAGAAATGATGTAATGTAGACAATAATAAGGATAGAAGCGAATAAATGAATAATTTAACGAATGAATGAAGTCAATAAATGTTAGGGTGAATGAATTAATTTTGTTCTCAATGGGTGTAGAAATGAGTAATTTAGTGAATGAATCAATGTAGAAGTTAATGAGTGCATAAATGAATAAATGTAAACGTTAAACATAGAAATTAACTAATGCTTAAATTAAAAATAAATGAAGCATAGAAAGTATAGAAATATATTAATGCTGAATTTAATGGATAGAGAAATGAAAAACGTAAAAGTCGGTAAGTGTAGAAATGAAGTAATGTAGACGTTAATAAGAATAGAAGCGAATAAATGTATAATTTAATGAATGAATGAAGTCAATAAATGTTAGGGTGAATTAATTAATTTAGTTTTCAATGGGTGTAGAAATGGGTAAATCAATGAATGAATCAATGTAGAAGTTAATGAGTGTATAAATGAATAAATGTAAACGTTATACATAGAAATGAATGCTTAAATTAAAAATATAGAAAGTATAGAAATATATTAATGCTGAATTTAATGGATATAGAAATGAAAAACGTAGAAGTCGATAAGTGCAAAAAATGAAGTAATGTAGACGTTAATAAGAATAGAAGTGAATAAATGAATAATTTAATGAATGAATGAAGTCAATAAGTGTTGGGGTGAATTAATTAATGAATGTTGATGCTAATAAGTGTTGGAAAGAAAGAAAGAAAGAAAGAAAGAAAGAAAGAAAGAAAGAAAGAAAGAAAGAAAGAAAGAAAAAAAAGAAAGAAAGAGAATGAATGAAGTAGGTATTAATGAATGTAGCAATGAATGAATGATTGTGGAAGTTAATGACTGTAGAAATGAATAGCCCATTACAGTTGAGCAGCACTTCTGGAGGGAGTATGGACGAAATCCACCAAATGTGAAGACCATCAAAGGGTGGTATGTTAAGTTTAAAAAGACTAGTATTGTTGGAGACCATAGAAGTGGTAGACTTGGAGTGATGAGACTCTTGATACTCTGCACACAGCTTTTGAAAGCTTTTGAAGTATCCAAAAATATCGACGCATCACGCTGCAAATGAACTTGGCGTAATCTCAGAGTACAGCGGTTCAAATATTCCACAAACGACTGCAGTTTCAAGCGTACGAAATGCAAATCATGCAAGCTTTGTTGCCAGATGACCGTCCTCTAAGTGCTGCATTTGCTGTGGACATTCTGGAACGAACTCAAAAACACAATGACTCCTAATAGCAAGTTCGTTTTTCTGATGAAGCAATCTTTCACACATCTGGAAAGGTCAAGAGACACAATGTTCGGATTTGGAGGTGGAAAGAGCGACGTGTTGGTGAAAACATGACGTGAAATCGGGTATCGAATAGACGTTCTCTGGGCAACAAATGGAGCACATGTTGAAGTGTATGCATAGAAAAATTCAATGAAATGGCCTTCTTTCTCGTTCTGAATTACTATTGGAAGATACATATACAAAGAAAACATATTATGTTTGTGTGAGATACAGAAAAGCCTTTTACAAAACTTGTATTTGAACGCTATGAATGCAGGGTGGAAGTGAAATAACTCTGCAGATTAAAAGGGACGATATGGTACATTTAAATGAATAGAAAATCTACATTACGTTTTGTGATTAAATGCACGTTTAATTAGAAAATTAAGTTGGAAGTTTCAGCAGTGTGGCAACATCGCCGCTAACACACTCTACTCGTGATACAGATGTAAGAGGTCAACAAAGTCGGTGTGTCTCGGTAAGTGAGCTGCTCTTTTCCACGACATTGCCACTTGCTAGCATCGTGCAGTGGCTTGAAATTACAGGTTTTTAAAATTAAATTTACACGAAAACCGTCCATGCTATTGAAATACTCCAGAGAGATTAATATATTCTTTATTAGATTTCCTATCGATATGGACAAAAATCATGATATTACTCGCAATAGTTACCGAATAAAAGGTTGTTAAACATTTGGGGAAAACATTTTTTCTCAGGAAAAAAACAAGTATGAACTCTCCCGAAATATGATATTACAGTTTTTTGTTACACACAACATGAACTATTCGTTCTGCATATCTGCAAGATTATTTCCCTTCCACCCTGTATACAATATTGGTATGTCTACCTATGTAAGAGTAATTTACTACAGGGATATCATTTTATGTTTACTAACATTTTTAATATTAACCTGGCTATACCTCTGGATCAACGCCGTTTGTTATCCCCTTCCACGACTGGAGTTCGATGATACTGGCGTAATATACAAACAAATCACTTTACTAGGTATAGGAGGGAAGAAAAGTATTTCATCCATTTACGTAAACTTGGAAATATCGCGCTTTTGAGTTTCATCATTTTCATTAAGTTTTTGTTTAATCAAAATACAGTACAGTATTAACAATGAGTGTTTTTACTCACGAACTGAGTTATTTATGCGAACGTATTCATTATGCAGTGTATATTGTATTGTCTACAGCACATTAGCGTACAATACAGAGAATGAAGTTAAATTGAAAAATAATCAAAATATGGATATTTAAACACATTTTTAAAAATGGTGGCCGTTCATTTCGATACAGGCTTCAGTTCTGATGTGCATATTATCGCATTATAGACTACTGTACCTAATCCCAATTACCAGTTTCGTCCTTCGTACTAATAACTCATGTTGAAATAATTCTGTACCTACTCTATAAAAGAGTACCTTACGTACTGTAAATTCAATCTTCACTTCTACCCGATCCGAAAAGATAAAAATTACTCAGACATGCTATCTACTGTCCGTCCAAGTGGTTATGTCGTAGGGTCGTAGAAAGGAAGGAAATCACGTGACAGTTAATTACTTAACGAGGCCCTTTTACTTAAGTTATTTTAAACAGTAGTATAATATTACGTAGACGTCCAATTCCTAACACAAATTAATGTTATGAGAAAAGCGCTAAGACAGCCCAGCCACTAGCTGACGAATAAAATCTGGTGGGGGAAACCGGGATACGACGTAAGCAAATGGACGACAGTACCTGTGCGAAAATGATTCAATATTGAAAGATTTTTCGTCACTGGAAAACGCGAACATATTTTTGGAACGTACTGTTTACTATGACCGTAAGGCTACTATGACTGTATATGCGGTCTTGGTTCTGTGTGGAGGACGGTTGAACTTCATTAGTAGAGTAGAGGGGGTGAGAGTGAAGTACATTAAAAAACTCAGGTACAATAAAAATTGTAGTAAAAATAAAATTATGTCCCTGTATAAGCTACGTTTTCCAATTATGTAAAAGATATAACAAAACAGTTAATATTTGAAAATTCATAACAATCTCATTCTGACTTGTGTAACAAACGATCCATTTATGAGCAGTTGTTCATATACAGGGACATCATTTTATTTTTACTTCAATTTCTATTGTACCTGAGTTTTTGAATGTACTTCACTCCCACCCCGTCTACTGTCATGACAGAATCAAGGCTGCAGAAGTAAACAGCATTGAGTTAGTGAGTATAATACGTTTCAGAAATATGTTCGCCTTTTTCCAGTGACGAAAGAGCTTTCAATAGTGAATCATATTTTCGCACAGGTACTGTCTGTTTGCCCACATCGCATCCCGATTTCCCTCACCCGCTTCTGCACGCCCCTCTGTAAAAGCTGGGCTGTCTTAGCTCTTTTCTGAAAACATTAATTTCTGTTAGGAATTGGACGTTTACGTAATATTATACAACTGTTTAAAATAACTTAAATAAAAGGGCCTCCTTAAGTATTTAACTGTCACGTGATTTCCCCCCTTTCTGCGATTCTGCGGCATAACCACTTGGACGGACAGTAGATAGCATGCCTGAGTAATTTTATCTGTGCAGGTCGGGCAGAAGTGAAGATTGAATTTACAGTACGTAAGGTACTCTTTTATAGAGTAGGTACAGAATTATTTCAACATGAGTTACTAGTACGAAGGACGAAATTGGCAATTGGAATTAGATGCAATAGTCTATAGTGCGATAATATGCACAAAAGAACTGAAGTCTGTATCGAAATGAACGGCCACCGTTTTCAAATATGTGTTTAAATATCCATATTATGATTATATTTCAAATTTAACTTCATTCTCTAAATTGTACGCTAATAATATACACTGCATAATGAATACGTTCGCACGGCTAACTCAGTTCGTAAGTAAAAACACTTATTGTTAATACAGTACTGCATTTTGATTAAACAAAAACGTAATGAAAATTATCGAACTCAAAATCGCGATATTTCCTAGTTTACGTAAATGGATGAAGTACTTTTCTTCCTTCCTATACCTAGTAAAGTGATTTGTTTGTGCTTAACGCCAGTATCATCGAACTCCAGCCGTGGAAGGGGATAGCGAACGGTGTTTCCGGTTCTCTAAAGGTATTGCCAGGTTAATATTAAAAATGTTAGTAAAAATAAAATGATGTCCCCGTATAAGCATGTATACAAGTGAACAGACTGTCTCATATATCATTGTGGTAGGAACTATTCAGCAGTTTCATGAAAATAGTAGAAGTTACATTGACATGAAATTCATGACGGTTATAACTCACACCGACGCAAAAGCCGTCGTGCATAATCAAACACAAGACACTGGGAAATGCATCTCGCATTCCAGGGATTCCGCCGACACCTTCCTCAACACAAAAGAGAACATTCCCTGGCAGGAAGCATTCCTCGGATCCACATATAAACCTCCTCCCTGAATTAACATCTGTTATCCCTAAATTAAAGTCCCATGACATGTGCATCCAAGTTGTTTCATTTACAACATCTAAAACTGGGAAATACAAGGAAACGAAATTGGAGACGAGCAGAATCTGTCGATAGCTGAAGCGAAACAGATTCATTTCTTCGTCACTACTTCAAAACAGTTGGGAGAAATACTGCACCTCACACAACATAAATACAAGAGTATGCAGGTCTATGTCTGAAGCGTGATGATAATAATTCAGCTCATTCTAGATAATCGGCTCTCAAGCTTTAGAGTCTGAGATCCCCTTTCCTTACACCTTAAACAGAGTGTTTAAAAAGTACGGGGCATAATTTCAGGTATGTATTTCCCACATGTAGACAATCAAAATAGTTCATTACAACATGTGTCCGGAAATGCTTCATTTCCGAGTTATGGCCTTCACAACATTGAAATTCACCGGAACGTTTTTCTTTCCGCAGGTCGTCATTACAGAAGATCTTCAAAATGTCCACTTCCTGCTTGAATACAGACCTCACATCGATGTCTCATTGACCTGCGAACACGATCCCAAACTACAGGAGTATTGCGTATGTCCTCAGAACATGCCGCAATTCGATTCCGAAGGGATTTCAAATCAGGCACCGGAGACGTATAAACCAATGATTTTAAATTGCCCCACAAGTAGAAATCGAGAGGGTTCAGATCAGGTGAGCGTGGAGGCCAAGCAGTTGGGCCACCTCTACCTATCCATCGATCAGGAAACCTTCGATCCAAGTACGCCTACGCAACACTGAATGTAACCTTCGCCTCGGAATGAACTGTCAGAGTGCCTTCTTAATGTCTCCTTTGACGGCAACGACCTGCGGAAAGAAAAACGTTCCGGTGAATTTCAATGTTGTGAAGGTCATAACTCGGAAATAAAGCATTTCCGGACACATGTTGTAATGAACTATTTTGATTGTCTACATGTGGGAAATACATACCTGAAATTATGCCCCGTATTTTTTTTTCACCCTGTATTGTCCATATACCAAAATGTCTATATACTAAAATCTCCATGAAGACAAAATGTCCATACATAAGATGTCCATGAGATCAAAATGTTCATAACACTAAATGACCATGAGAACAAAATATGAAAAGGATATGTCTTTCTTTACTGCTTACATTTTGCCAAAACTGAACTACTAATCTTCATCTTGGGGCACAGCTCCAGATTTCAGATGATATCCAATTCCTCGTAGATATGTGAAAATTTCTCCATTCTCCTCACAATTTGGAGTATTTGTCTTTGATTTATGATGTATGTTTTATTTAGAGCTTCCTTAATTTGTGTGTGTCCATCCCTTACTTGAATGATTTGCGTCCATACTTGGTTTTCTTCATACTTTGCACATTGTAGAAACCTCCAAATTGAAGATTGTTGCCGGTAATCATAGAAGCATCACAAATTTTTCTTTCGCTACACCTCCAGCAAATTTTTGTTCTACCTCTATTGTAGTCGTGATGGTGGTACAAGTATTCAGGACTTAGGAAAAGCTTGCCCTTTTGTGAATTCAAGATTTCAGCTGGTCTATCCATTGCACTTGATATTTTGAGTCTGGACATCAGAGTGAAGTGGACATTATAAAACTATGGACATTTTGACTCTGCACAATTTAGCATGAACATTTTCAACATGGACATTATTTAATGACCATTTAGACGCATGGACATTCTAATTCTGGACTTTATGACCGGTAACCTCCCATGGTAACTAGTATTTTGCCGGGACACTTAACACATCAATTTTTTACTTTTGCTTAGCATTCATTCATTCATTCATTCATAGTTCCCTGCCTCTGCATTCTCCAATCTTCCCTATTTTCTGCCTTCCTCTTGGTCTCCCCATATTATCCATATATCTCAATGTCGTCTATCATCTGATATCTACTTCTGCACCGAACTCTTCTGCCATTCACCATTCCTTCCAGTGCATCCTTAGAAGGCAGTTTCTTCTCAGCCAGTGACCCAACCAATTCCTTTTTCCCTTCCTCATCAGCTTTAGCGTTATTCTTTCTTCATCCACTCTTTCTAAAACAGCTTCATTTCTTATTCTATCTGTCCATTTCAAACTCTCCATCCTTCTCCATATCCACATTATTTTCAAATGCTTCTATTCGCTTCTCTTCATTTCGTCGTAATGTCCATCTTTCTGCCCCATACAATTCCACACTGCACACAAAGCACTTTACTAGTCTCTTCCTTAGTGCTTTTTCCAGAGATATGCAGATGCTCCTTTTTTTATTAAAAGTTTCCTTTGTCATTGCTATCCTCCTTTTGACTTCCTGGCAGTACTTCATTTTACTGCTTATAGCACACCTGAAGTATTAGTAGCTGTCCACTTGCTCTACTGCCTCATTTAATATTCGCAAGTTTACCTTCTTTATTTTTCTTCCTATGACCATGGTCCTTGTCTTGTTTGTATTTATCTTCACCCCATAGTGCTCACAGCTATCATTTAGCTCCAGTAGCATATATCTTAGTATCATCTGTTCTTCTGCTAGAATCACCACATCAGCAGTAAATTATCCCTCCTACTATAACCCCTCCCATTTAATTTGTTACGTATCTTTGGACTAATACCCACGACACGCAAACACAAGTGGTGCCCTATTTTTCGAGCCGCAATTGGTAATGAAAGGGTAATTACGGAAAGTGATAGTTAAAAGATGTGTGAAAAATGGATAACCTTGAGAAAAACCCTCGTGATCTTGGATTTTACCAACCACGAATACAACTCGTCGTGGCAGAGATTTGAACTCGGGCCCGCTGTCTAAAGAATAAATCAAGTCGCTGCAGAAAGAAAATTATGTAGCCTATTTTTCTGTTATTCTCTTATAATTCATTTTTATTTCAATTTTTTTACTTAAATATTTAACTCGTATTAAAATTATGACAATATGAACCTTGAGTTTACTTTTTAAGGATATTATGAAAAGTTACCTTTCCTCCCTCTTCAGAAATTAACAGAAAGTAGAAATTTAATTTGTCAAAACTTTTTTTCCTATTTGGTGTAAAATATTAATTTTTTGTATGTAGAGAGCTCATAGCTGTAGCAAATCAACCAAAAATAAATATTAAAAAAAAAAATATATTTGGGGGCCCAAATTTAAAAAAAAAAAAATCATACCCAATGCAGGATTTTACTAAAGCCGATATATCTAAACCATTTTTAAAGGTAGATTCATCCAGTTTTTTACAATGTACTTACAAAAGCATGCTCTACAAACTGCCTGTAACAGAATTTTGATATTAGTCCCTACGTTTGTAAAATAAACAATTAAAATTTAATAACACTTTTCTGATATCCTTTCTTGCAAACAAACGGACGTAGTTTTAAAATAAAATCAATTAACAAAATTCTCTTACAGAGAAAAGTTTCCTAATAGTCTAAAGAATGTGTGTTCTAAATTTCATGCATGTATCTTTAATGATTCAGAAGATATATCTATTTTTGTCTGGCAATGTAGCAAAAAAATGGAGTTACCATAAACCGATAAAAGGGGGCGAGTGATTTAAAAATCCATTTCGCAGGAAGTTTAAAAATGGCGTCTCAACATCCGATAAGGGCACAAATAAACACGAAATGTTATGCAATGCATTCCAAAGGGTATTTTAAAGAAAAAAAAAACATTTTTTTTTAATTTAATTTACCGGAAACAACAATAAAAGCAGGTGAGTTATTTAAAATCCATAACGCAGGAAGTTTAAAAATGGCGTCTCAACATCTGATAAGGGCACAAATACCCACAAAATATTATGCTATACATTCCACAAATATCATTTGAAATATTTTTTTTTAATTTACTCATTTTTCACCAAAAAAAAAAAATACCAACCTCTCCCGTTAAGGAGAAGGTAAGGAGCAGAAAAAAGAAGAAAAGAAAGTGTAAGAACAAAAGAAAAATTAAAAGGAAAATAAATAGGGGCAGATGAAGGTGAAGAAGTAAAATGAATGGAAGGAAAAGAGAAATAAATATAAATACTAGAGGAAAAAGGCAGATATAGAAGCAGAAACAGGACGATTATTTATTAGGTAATGTCAGAAACATCATTTACGGCTTCAGGAATGTCACATCTGCTTTTAACCAATTTATGAATGTTCGTATTTCATTCGTGGAACATCTCTGATTTTATTTAGTTTCAATGCGAAGTTCCATTTAATCCCAGATAATCATATTGTGTATAATATTTTGATAGCTGAAATGTTCATGCAGCGATAAACTTTTCGTTAATGTTGTAAAACATTAAAACGACTGACACAGACGGCTATTAGTGTCGCGTTTGTATTTTGTTTATAAAAAGAGACTGCATAATTGTGCTTCCCAGTCCGTATTCTCCTGGCACATCATTTGTCAATGCCAGACACGCTCTCCCTCTATAGAAGTAAGACCCTTATTCGCCGAACGGTTTTATTTTCCTATTTACAGAATTAAAATATGACATACTTGACAATATATGATCTGTGAAAAGCAGATATGACACGTCTGTAAATAATATCTACAACTCTCGATAGCGCTTTGGAGAGCAATATTGTTTCGAGTTTTGAAGTCCTATGCATAAGAATGGCACAAGTGCAAATCCCCTGATTTATTAATGGATAGAGAAAACTGCTGCTATTGATAAAAATTACTAAAAATTCCTTTAATAAATATAAAAATAAAACTATAAAATAAGGTTTTGTAATAGTACATTATGCAACGAGCCTATAATGGTAGTAATTAAGACGCGAGTATGTTTATGAAACGAGCAAAAGCGAGTTTCATAATTTTCATACCATTATAGTCAAGTTTCATACGACTTTTTATGCTCGACCATATTAATTTTTTCCGGCAACTGGTGAAATGAATTTGCGGGAATGTGCTTTGTGAAAGGCTGGAAGATGACGGTGAATTGATGTTAATTTGTGTGTTGTTTTTTTTTTCGACTGAGTTTAATATTGTCTAATCTCGCGCTAGTTGTCTTTCGATTGCATATCCGAGAATAATCGATACTTGCGCTTTCATATTGCTACAATGGTATTTTCTGATTGGTGGAACACCTGAACTTTAATGAATATGTGTACTTTAATGAGGTCCATTAAAGGGCTGCTATCAGGTGTATAATTACTACATTTCGGCATGGTCGAGCATAAAAGCATTTATAAGTTTCAATTAAATTTAATTTAATTCATTTTAAGAAGAGATTTACTTTGTCACACATTAATCTTGATACCTAACTATTTAACTGACACTATTTCATTGTTTTCAATTACATTCATGATTAAATTGCCTGTCATAAATTACACCCTATCTTGCTAATAACTATTTCAGGACAACAATACGAATACTACAGAATTACAATTCCAATGTAATGACATTTTGAAATGACACACCGTGGGAGGTTACTGAATTAAAAATATATATACAACAGCAATGTTAAACATGCAACTCGCTCCGTTTCGAAAGCCAAATACAGGGAGATTTTTGTACTATGAGACTCCACCACAGTCTACTATATACAGTCGCGAAGCTTGAGGTGTTTTTTTGCAAATCTCGTGATAAAGCGCTCCAAGCGGTTAGCAACTAGAAACAATAGACTTTCCATGGTCGACTTTGGACTGTGTCGTATTTCTATCGAGTGCTAGCTCGTTGCGTATTTCACATTGATGCTTGTGAAATGTTCGTTATTGGTTATAATAAAAATGTTAATGGCTAAAATATAATAATTGGAATAATAATATGGGACAAGAAGGAGACGTTTGTAGTGCTATAAATTGTAGCAACAGTAAGAAAAAGAGGCCAGAGTTATCCTTTTTCCGATTTCCGAAAGATTCAGAGAAGTTTCCTGGGTTTCCACAAGAATGCTGTGCAGAAACAAAACTGTTAATTTGAAGTTCTTTGTGACTGTTAGAATACATTATATCCTTAAATTTCACAATGAAATGTAACCGAAAGGACATTAGATACCGGTTAAAATTCTGTCACTTAGGCTGCTAAATTTCCAGAGAAATAAATGTTAGGTCTACTTTTTTTTCAGAGGATATATTTTTAATTGTAGCTATTAATTTTGTTATTATTTTTATGTGTTATTTGAGTAAAGACGTAGAAACATTAAGTTTGTTTTAATGAAATTTATTGATCACGTTTTATTTTCAATTCTGGTGGGATTATTATTGCTTAGGCCTACTTTTTTCTTCAAGGGATATGTTTTTAATTATAGCTGTTAATTTTGTTGTTATTTTTATTTGTTGCTTTACTAGAGACGTAGAAAAAGTCTGTTACAATAAAATTTATTGATCACGTTTTATTTCCAATTCTGGTGTGATTATTATTGCTTAACCTCATCCCACTTTGTTCACTACGTAAGCCTACACTACAAGTACCGGTACACGTAAGTTACTCCCATTAATTCATATTTCCATTATTATTGTTGTAAAGGGAAATGCAAATTAATATTTATTGGATTCATAGTTAATTATCGCTATAATCTTGAATGAGTGAAGCTATTATAGTAAATTTCAGTTCGTTTTGCACAAACAAAAATTATATTAACTTATTTCTTGCAGGTATCTTCGAGTTTATGGTGGAATTTAATATACTTCATTAAAATAATAAATTAACATTATGCATTTAATATTTCAATAATGGAAGGAAGGTGTTAATGTTTCCAAAAGAACACGACAACGAAAGTGTAACATATTTTGTCGGCTGCTAGGAGAGAGATCTGCGATGATGAGGCGATATTAGCGATCCTAGTGGTTTGCATTTTTACTACATATTGAGCTTCTCGACTGTATATAGTAGACTGTATCTCCACTCCGCGGCTCGCGACGCCTTCGTCTGTTACTGCGACTCTGCATTCGCCGGTAGCTTTTATCAGAGTCTGCCTTGCATTTCATACGCGCTACGTTCCACAGTGTAATAACCTCCCGTTATAACATCACACAGGAAAAATTAGTAAGGTACGGTGCCCATTTATCGTCCCCCATTTAGTTTTGTCTCGCCATTCACATACCATTGAAGTTGAAGACTTGAAACTAATCTAGTTAAGAACTTTCAACATTTAACTACAAGACACATAATTCGAAATTCATAAATTTGGAATGAAATTGAATATAAAACATGAAGAATGAAATTATGCAATTTTTTACATTTCAATGAAGCGGTCTAATATCTTATGTAACAACTAGATGGCAGCGTAGTAAACCTGACAAAAGTTGTTAACCTCAAAACCTATAACCCCGACATATATGTTACATATATGATCTAGGATAAGACTTTCTTGTGTTGAATTCTAACGTACCTTGTTTACATGTTTCGACCTATTTATGGGTCATCCTCAGAACTGGTCGTTGTTCGTCCTGGCGCCTCTTGTTTTGTTTCCTGTGAGGGTGTGTTCGTGTGGTATAATGTAGAGACAAAGAGTGTGTGTGTTCTGAAATTGAGTTGTGTGTTGAGAATTTCGTTGGGTTGTGTTTTCGTGTGTCTGTATATTTCATATTGTTCTAGTGTGTTTAGTTTCTGGCTTTTTGGTTGGATGTGTAGTACTTCCATGTCTGTGTTGATGTCTCTGTGGGTGTGGTTAGCATTTGTGATGTGTTCTGCATATGTGGAGGTGTTTTGTAATTTTGTTATGGCTGTGATGTGTTCTTTGTAACGTGTTTGAAATGATCTGCCTGTCTGTCCTATGTAGACGTTGTTGCAGGTGTTACATTTGAGTTTGTATACGCCTACGCCTGTAGTAGTAGTAGTAGTAGTAGTAGTAGTAGTAGTAGTAGTAGTAGTAGTAGTAGTAGTAGTAGTAGTAATAGGTTTATTTTGCCTGGCAGAGTTAAGGCCATGAGGCTTTCTCTTCCACTCTACCAGGTTTCAATAACATACATGAGATACAAAATTAGATTACAAAACAACACAAAAGAAAATACCTTAGAAATTACATAAAATATAGTAGAAAATTACAATAGTCAAGATCAGTTACATAATATAAATTACAAATAGTCAAGATCGGTGACATAATATATAAAATAAAGTAGAAAATTACACATAATCAAAATCAGTTACATAACTCACTCACACACACACACAACTTTTAAGACCTAAAATGCTCGAGATAAATTCACTTGAGATATATTATACAGTTGTGTGGTTGTATTTGTTTGTTTGTGTTGTTTCTGTGTTGAAATGTTTTTGTAGAATGTTATTTGTTCTGTATGCGATGTTGTAATTTAATTTCTTGAATGAGGTTGCAATTTTGCGTGTGCTTTTGTTTTCGTATGTTAGTGCGATGTTTTTTTTTGTGTTCTTAAACAAGGTACGTTAGAATTTAACACAAGAAAGTCTTAGCATACATTTTCCGAAGTGATACAGTGTTAAAAGTTGTGTAATCAAGATGTATATTCATTTCTAGTGTTCACAATATAAAACTTTTTTAAAATTTTATTTATTTATTTATTTATTTAAATTTAAATATACAGAATAAAGAATATAATTACAAACAAGAGAAATGGAAATAAAATAATACAATCAATATAAAAAAGGAGATACAGTAGTATTAACAGAATTTGAGACCGAATGAGCAGCGCTCGTGTTCGGTCGCAGTTCAGATATAATATTAATAGACCTATAAGAGAATATAAAATAAAATATAATAAAATATGAAATAAAATTTAAAAAATTATAATACAATATTAATATAAGAGAAATATTGAGAATAATAAAAAAATAAATAAAACAAAACAAAATAGGAACTAAAATATAAATTACAGCGGCAATGGAATTATATAATATAATATTAACACTGGAGAAGAATAAGGAAATTAAACGCAGAATAAATATGGGAAATGCGTGTTATTATTCGGTTGAGAAGCTCTTATCGTCCAGTCTGCTGTCCAAAAATCTGAAAGTTAGAATTTATAAAACAGTTATATTACCGGTTCTTCTGTATGGTTGTGAAACTTGGACTCTCACTCTGAGAGAGGAACATAGGTTCAGGGTGTTTGAGAATAAGGTGCTTAGGAAAATATTTGGGGCTAAGCGGGATGAAGTTACAGGAGAATGGAGAAAGTTACACAACACAGAACTGCACGCATTGTATTCTTCACCTGACATAATTAGGAACATTAAATCCAGACGTTTGAGATGGGCAGGGCATGTAGCACGTATGGGCGAATCCAGAAATGCATATAGAGTTAGTTGGGAGACCGGAGGGAAAAAGACCTTTAGGGAGGCCGAGACGTAGATGGGAGGATAATATTAAAATGGATTTGAGGGAAGTGGGGTATGATGATAGAGACTGGATTAATCTTGCACAGGATAGGGACCGCTGGCGGGCTTATGTGAGGGCGGCAATGAACCTTCGGGTTCCTTAAAAGCCATTTGTAAGTATGTAAGTAAGTAAGGAGAAGAATAATATCGTACGTGAAAAGTAGGACAATTTATATATATATATATATATATATATATATATATATATATATATATATATATATATACATTTTTTGTCAAAAGTATGGAATACAAATATAATATAGGTTGATTGATTCATACACATAGGCTATAAATTTATTTAATCAAATTGAAGATATTAACACGTTTCTAATTTTCTTGTTATATGTTAGTGGGTTACATGTTAGACTTGTTACACTCTTTCACGTAGAAGCTTGTAACTGGATCCTATGTTGCTACATGTGCCGGGCACGTGTCCGACTTTATCATATAAGCCATGCTTTTACTTCCAGTCACTTTTATTCATTCACACATGCATTTTGAAAGTGTCAATTTATTAAAAAGCGGCCATCTCCCCTCCATTTCCACCTATTTCTCCCCTCTCTTTATGTTTCCGTTACCATCAGCATCATCCCTATGGAACAAACCCTTTGCCTGCCACTTTTTCATAAGTCAATACGTTCAAACGTCACTTCCTCCCGGTCGAGTTGGTTTATATGTTGTGACATTCCATTCATATTCTAGAGTTACGGCAGCCAAACATGCAGCACTCTATTTTAATTCGCATTGCATAAACGACTTCAACTGTTTTGATGTATGTTAAAATAAGTGAATATATTTATATATATGCACATGTATAAAAAAACCGTAGAAAACATTATGTTATAGAGACGTACCAGTGGAAAATAGAGAGGAAGATTCTAGGCGTCAGTCTGAAAGATTTCGGAACGAAGAACTTACGAAGATGATAGATGTCAAAGACGCCGGAATGACAGCTAAGAATATTAAATGGAGATGGGCAGGACATGTCTTGAGCATGGACTACAACAGATGGACACACACAGATCAACAGCTTGGGACCCAAGGACTTGCCACAGGAAAGTAGAACGACAAAGGAGACGATGGGCAGACGACTTAAGGGTCCACCTTCATAGTGACTGGTCATCCAAGACAAAGGATCGAGAGAACTCGAGAAGTCAACTAAAGGAAGCACTAAGGGTACTACTTACAAATGCGATGAAAGAGTAATGGAACGGAGAAAATTCCTCTCCGGCGCCGGGATTTGAACCCGGGTTTTAAGCTCTACGTGCTGATGCTTTATCCACTAAGCCACACCGGATACCCACCCCGTCGTCGGACAGAATCGTCTCAGATTAAGTTCCAACTCTTGGGTTCCCTCTAGTGGCCGCCATCTGCACTAAGTCATAGATGTCTATGAACGTAAGACTGAAGTCCACACATGTGCTGAGGTGCACTCGTTAAGAGTGACTAGTTGGCGGGGATCCGACGGAATAAGCGCCGTCTTAAATCACGAAGTGATTTACGCATATCATATATACCCAAGAGTTGGAACTTAATCTGAGACGATTCTGTCCGACGCCGGGGGGGGGTGGGTATCCGGTGTGGCTTAGTGGATAATCATCAGCACGTAGAGCTGAAAACCCGGGTTTAAATCCCGGCGCCGGAGAGGATTTTTCTCCGTTCCATTACTCTTTCATCGTGTGATGACGCAGAATATCTGCATGGAAATATCATATGTAATTCGGTACATTAAAATAATATATACTTACAAATGGCTCTTAAGGAACCCGGAGGTTCATTGCTGCCCTCCTCACATAAGCCCCCCCATCGGTCCCTATCCTGAGCAAGATTAATTAATCCAGTCTCTACCATCATATCTCACCGCCCTCAAATCCATTTCAATATTATCCTACCATCTAAGCGTCGGCCTCTCCAAAGGTCATTTTCCCTCCGGCCTACCAAATAATACTCTATATGCATTTCTGGATTCGCCCATACGTGCTACATGCTCTGTCCATCTCAAACATATGGATTTAATGTTCCTAATTACGTCAGATGAAAACAATGCGTGCAGTTCTGCGTTGTGTAACTTTCTCCATTCTCCTGTAACGTCATCCCTCTGAGCCCCAAATATTTTCCTAAGAACCTTATTCTCAAACACTCTTAGCCTTTGTCCTTGTTTCAAAGTGAGAGTCCAAGTTTCACAACCATAAAGAACAACCGGTAATATAACTGTTTTATAAATTCTAACTTTCAGCTTTTTTGAGAGCAGACTGAATAACAAAAGCTTCTCAACCGAATAATAACAGGCGTTTCCCATATTTATTCTGTGTTTAATTTCCTCCCGAGTGTCATTTATATTTGCTACCTTACTGTTGCTCCAAGATATTTGAATTGTTACTCCTTTTAAAAGGATACATTTGCTATTTATATATTTCCATTTCGTACAATGTTCTGGTCACAAGACATAATCATATAAGGGTAGTCTTCATAAACGGAATTTCGGACAGTTTACTAAATGGGAACCCGACTAAACAACAAAACATTCATTGCATTTTTGTAATACAAATATATATATATATATATATATATATATATATATATATATATATATATATATATATATTAGGCTACTAATAGGCCTATTACACTCTGCTGTAGATTTCAATCGAATATTATAAAATCGAAGAGTTTCGCGTTTTAAGGAGTCTAAATTTATAATGGAGAATGTCATGGATGTAGAGAAATACTCGGAATGTTATGCAATGCATATTTCCAGGGAAAAGGCGAACCGGGCTCCGAGGTATCTGGGGTAGTACCCCACCAGTCCACCATCCTCAATACGTCCAGTGTCAGGATAAAATATTCAAGGAATCTAAACACGAGATGTCCCAGAAATATTCATGGTCCTCCTAGGAATATTATGCAATCCTCGCTTTCATGTGCAGCGGGAAGAAATGGGATTTCCAGGGAACGGACTTTCTGTTGAAACAATCAAGCAATCGATACCACCCGGTTATTTCAGGAAGTTGATACTGTTTATACATAACAAGGCAGTTGAAACTTTGTTCAACAACTGAGATAACTAAGCATATAATTGGACATTCTATGATTCGGCTCGTTTTTTTTAGTTTCAGAATCTAATAAAACATTTATACTGACTTTAATAGTCTTTAGGAAGAGTAGGCTATTTAATATCTCATATGAAAAACTCAGGAGACAAGAAAAAGTAACGAGGAGATTATATCAACTTAAAATTAAAAATTTAGCGCTTTATACTCCTGATTTAGCATTTTATAGCACTTTTAATGTCGGAATTTAGCATTTTGTAGCGTTTTTGGATGGAACTTTCATATGGAATGTTTGATGGTATAAATCTAATGTCAACAATGTGTTGTTTGGCGCATTTTCTAGATTCTGCAGTTAAAATTATTGAAAATCTATATTAATAATAAAACTGTAACCTAAATTTTTCTGGTTATTTTCGTTTTTGCAATAACAATCGGCGTGGCTAAATATATAAATAATTAATTAGCTTTTCTGAGATAAAAAATAACATCTTTCATATTTTTGTTTGTCTGTCTGTGTCTGTCTGTCTGTCTGTCTGTATGTTTGTTACCTTTTCACGTGATACTGGCCGAACCAATTTATATGAAAATTGGTATATAAAATACGTTGGATCTCACTTAAAATTTAGGCTATATGGTATTCAAGGGGCAAACCGATTTTGCTCTCTTACTAAACCGCCTCCACCAACCGCCTCTTCAGTCATCAGATCCATATACCACACATCTGGCGGTGGTTTGAGGAACCTCACAGATCTACATGAGTCGTCATAGACCCGTCAAAAAAAGCAGAATGTGGGGGTTCCGGGGTCTCTTATGCACATTTATGAATCGTTTAGAACTAACCACCACTGCCATCTAACAATTCTTGGACAAACCGCGAGGAACATCCACTATGACAGACGATCGATTCGGCGTCATGCAAGCACAAGTGACGCTATATTTTTTGAGACGAAGATGACAATGAGAAGGAAGCTGTGAAGAATATTGGTGGAATGACAAGAAAAAGAAAAAAACACTGAGAACAACTCTTACAAACTTGGCTTTACTGAGCCCAAATACAACTCCATCGTCTAGATTCGAGCTGGGATCTACGGTAGTCCTAAGCCAGCACTCTAACAATTGAGCTACTAAGCACGTCATAATTTGTCGAGGAACGAATATCTCTCTCTCTCTCTCTCTGAGTAGAATTACATGACTATAAATGGATAAGAAACCGAGAAGAGGCGTAACACTTTTCATTTCATTGCATGTTACTATGGAAACTCTTGGTGTTCTGTATTAGTACGTATAATGAATGTATAAAATTTTGTTCCCAGATTGCACGCTATCTGAACCTAGATCAATGCGTACAATTCTTTCTGGAACCAGGAGAGACAAAATTACGTTCGATACGTATAAAAACTTGATAACAAGGGATGAAGTCACACGTAGTGAATACGCATAGGAGCAGGCGAGATGAAAACCTGTTGCCGGTGCAGAGCAGACCTGCAAAACCGTTCGACCATCGCCGCGTGTAGAATTGAAATAAAAAATCCAATATTCGATAAACAATATTTCCATTGACGCTTCAACAGCTGCAGTAGCTACGTATTAGTAGGAAAATATTCCACTAGAGGGATTTTTGGTGGGGAGACGGAGTGGATCGGCTGGAATCAAGTCGAACCGACCCTTATCCTAGCCAGACCAGCAGTATAGCAACCCCAAACTTTTCCTTACACTTCAGTCGCTCAAAATCCACCCCTTGAAATGCATTACCATGACGTCCTACTTCACTGCACTGTCTACACTGTAATAACATGGAAATAATGTACAGTTTTCTAAATCAAAAGAAAATAAAAGCTGTACGAGGACAATATACACGAATTATCTGCAGCGGTCTTTGAGGGCTGTCCTTCCTTAATGAGATTCAAGAATAACTTAAAAAGTTGTGTATAAAGTGCAAATTAAAATTAAGGTGATATTTAACATTTAATTTCTTTAAGGTGACATGTATTTATCTAGCCTGACGAGTTACTTCCTTGGTTTGAATTGTAAATTATTAAAAAAAAGCGTGTAAGAGGGTCTTAGACTAGAAATGTTCAGCTTAAATGTAGTTCTGTTTATAAGTATGCATAAGGGTGTAATTATCTGTCTTATTTGAACTGTTGTATCAGTGAAGCGAGGTAAGTCAGTGAAGTTATGGTTTTACAGTGCAGTGAATAGATCCGATCAGTGATAATTTATAGCGTCAATGAAATGCGTTCTATAGTGTCAGTGAAATGTGTCCTAAAGTGTCAGTGAAATGCGTCATAGTGCCACTACAGTGAGTGAGATGAGAGTAAAGTGGAAGACTATTGAAACTTATGTAGGGCCTATACATATGTAATTATTGTGTTAAATTGTATTGTGTATTCTTATTGTATTGTGTATTGTTTATATTGTGTATACCACTGCCACAGGGTGCTTGCCCACTTGCAGTGTAAATACATACATACATACATACATACATACATACATACATACATACATACATACATACATACATACATACATACAACAGTGTGACGAGGAATAGACATGATTTTCGGGCCAAACACTTCAGCCTAAGGATTATTGTGCATCCGTGATGGGATGAATTGCAGTGGCGTAGCGTCAATGTAAACTAAAAAGCTTAGCTTCCCCAGTTAATAGTAATTTCATAATAAACCTGCAGTTTATGGAGAAAATTATTTATTAATTTTAATAGAATTTATATTTACGCGTTAAATATTGTGATGCGGCAGCTCAGGATGATTTGTGCTGCAGCAGTAAACAAGAAGCCTGCACACACCAGCTTCCAAGCAGACTGGTTTCTTCTGTGTAATCCACCCCGCAGATTTTCTATCCCTTTCTAACTAAACTAATCTAGTCGCAAGGCTCGCAAGAACCTAGTTTTAACATTTAAAATAAGTAGTTTCCGAGTTATCCCTTTTCGTCAGTTCTGTTCAGTTGAAGTGTTAGTGTGCATTGTGGGTGATATAATAAGTAATGAGCGAAATAACAGTTCCTGGCACTAATTTACTTGATTTTTTTAGGATAATTGTATTATCAAGACTGACTTACGAACAAAAGTGTGATTTAAAAAACAAATGACCGACTCCCTTGCTGTCAATGAAGGACACAACTAAAAGACAGACGCATACTTACGTAATGATACTAATATTGTGATTTCTCTAAGTATGACAGGGAGTGAGCGAATGTTATACGTATACGTGTCTATTTGTTAGAGATATGTGTAAACCGTGAAATCATATTTCACTACGTATCATTTGAGGTCATGCCTTATTGGTGTTACTTACGAGGTTCCAACCAATCTTCGACTGCTGACTTGAAATTGACTACTATTTATTTTAAGACTGTATTTTTGTAATACGTTTTCTCATATTGCATGAAAGACAACTTGAGTTAGCTTCCCCTGCTCAAAATTTCATGCTACGCCACTGATGAATTGTAATGATCGGCTAAGCAGCTTCACAAATCCGCGAGGAACACCCACCATGGCAGATGACCGATTCGGCGTCGAGGAAACACAAGTGGCGCTCTATTTTTTAACGCAGAATACGTTTTTCACCGTACCTAGTAGGTATGGGCTCTGGTTCCGGAATCCGTGGCAAAATAAAAAAAAATGATAGAATTTTAAATGTCTGCTGTAACACGACTAAAACCCACAACAGAATGAAAATGATATTAGTAGTTAGGCTATGAACCATGTGAACTTCTGTGACGTCAACTCCCCAAGCTACAGGCATGAGAGCGTCGAAGCTGCATATAAAATTAGCCTTAATGCGTGAACTCTCTCAATAATATCTCGGTATCGACGGCAGCTACACATCTGTGTGATCACTCGTTTGATTTGTAATCGCGAGTTCTGCAATATTAAAGTGACTATTACAGTCTTATTACGTCACTAGCCGTACCCGTGCGCTCCGCTGCACCCGTTAGAAATAAATATAAAGTAATTGCATAATGAAAATAGGACATTTGATCCAGGAAAGATTCGTGTTTGATAGAAGGATAAATCGTTTAATATGTTACTTAATTTAAAATGTATTTAAATAATTAAAATGCGATCATTTTGGTCCAGAGACCACTCATTTGGTGCAATGACAATTCCTTTAACATGTTTCTTAATTTTTATTACATGCATCCATAATTTAATGAAGACAGACATATCATTTATATTTACTATGTATACTTTATTTTACTTGCTATATGTTTCCATTGAATTATGATAATTACTTAATTTTAACCCTTGTTTTCTACGTAGTCAGTAAATGGCGCTTGGGTCACTATGGTTCTGAACCCTTCAAATAACTTAAATAACTTTATATTATATTATATTATATTATATTATATTATATTATATAAAACATGTGTTGATAACGGATGTACACCGATAAGTAAGTTTTTAATTTGTTATGGGGGCTCTTGAATCTCAGGAGGAACAAATTTTATTTTACAACAGCGCGACATAATCTGCTTGGCTCATTACCCAATTTTTTTGCATTGCATTTAATGCATATGTATTTTATGTATTTTAACACGATTCAATTGATCATAGTTAAAATTTGGATTATAAAATAATGGATTGCTAAGCTAACATACTATTACTGCATACTAAATCAATACACTCTTGTGGTTCGTTAATTCTCTGAGAGAAACATTATTTTAAGAAATACAGGAAACGAATACACAGAATAGCCTATCAAGTTGTTTGTGCATAAGAAGCTATTTTAATCTTACCTGTCCTCAATTCACTCCGAAGTTGCTGTAATAACATTATAGCATTATGTCCATATAGAGAAACTACACTTTCCAATGGTGAAATAATAATTAATTATACAAATCAGTTAATTTAGCTTCCGATATTACTTCATACAAACACAGAAACATTCTCTGTAGGCTATGATTCATAGCTTTCGATTGTTGTTGACCAAGGCCCCTTATAGACGAATTCATTTTTTTTATTTCATTACACCGCCTTAGATGGCAGTTATTTTAATTTTGAAACTCATTTATCTCATTAAATATCAGTCCTATTAAAATTTTTCAAAGAATAAAACTTATCGGAAATGATTTTTAAAGAAATGTTTGTTATGTAACATTTTTCACAAAAATCAATAATAAGCGAGATATTTCGATTTATTTAATTCAGACCCCCTTATAACCCCCCTTTTAAATAATGTATTTGGAATGCCATATAGCCTAAAATCTAAGTTACAACGAACTTAATTTATATTCCAATTTTCATCGAAATCGGTTCAGCCATTATCGCGTGAAAAGGTAACAAACATACAGACAGACAGACAGACAGACAGACAGACAGACAGACATACAAACAAAAATGTCAAAAAAGCTATTTTCGGTTTCAGGGTGGTTAATTATATATGTTAGGACCAATTATTTTTGGAAAATCGAAAATTATCAGAAAAATTTCGGCTACATATTTATTATTAGTATAGATACTACTTTTGACCAATAAAACAGTACGGAACGACGTGTTTCAACCAATCGTGGCTGCTTATCCTACATTTTTATCACTTTCCTAGCATTTGCTTTTTTATCACCTCCCTAGCATGTTTGTTTTTATCACCTCCCTAGAATTTGTTTCTTTCTTTTCCTAAATTGTACTTTCAATAATTGTACTTTTTAAAATGATTCATGTGAATTCCATAGTTGCTTCGTACAGATTTTTTCTTTAGAGTTTTAACTACAAAATTACTTTTTTTTTAACACATTTCTCACATAATTGTTACAAATCACGCCACTCTTGTAAATTCTTCAAGACTGTACATTAGGATACATAATTAAACTGTAAAGAATCAAGTTCCTAACGTCGTATGATTTGTAACAATTGTGATCAGTGCGTAAGAATGATGTAATTTTTAGTTAAAAATTGAAAAAAAAATTGTGCAAAACAATTAACAACACATTTTTTAAGTTCAGAATACTAGCCAATTAAAGAAATTATACTTATGAATAGTTCATTCTCTATTTGTAATATTCTTTTATTCTTAAAACTGAATAAAAAAAATATATTTTACAAACAACTTTAAATTAGTGTAACTCTGAAAATATTGAGACTATGACACATGTTTATATGATTTTTTGGTCAGAATGTCTTCGGAAATAAGCTGCGTAAGTGACTGTAAATCCTCGTGAATCACCCTGTATATGAAATGTCCAGGGACCGTACAAAAAAAAAGTCCACACCTGTGGAGTAACGGTTAGAGCGTCTGGCCGCGAAACCAGGTTGCCCGGGTTCGAGTCCCGGTCGGGGTAAGATACCTGGTTGAGGTTTTTTCCGAGGTTTTCCCCTCAACCCAATATGAGCAAATGCTGGGTAACTTTCCGTGCTGGATCCCGGACTCATTTCGCAGGAATTATCACCTTCATCTCATTCAGACGTTAAATAATCTAAGATGTTGATAAAGCGTCGTAAAATAATAGACTAAAATAAAAAAATACTATCGTACAAAAAGAGCGTAATGAACGGGGCAGCATTATAAGCAGGAACGTATTAACGAGGTTCCACTGCAACGAGCCTATAATGGTAGTAATTAAGACGCGAGTATGTTCATGAAACTCGCTTGCGCTCGTTTCATAATTTTCATACGAGCGTCTTAATTACCATTATAGGCAAGTTTCATACGACTTTTTATGCTCGATCATATTTATAACTTGAAGTATTCATGTTATTCTTATCTGACTGGGGAGCGGAACTGACCTTGTACAATATCTCGTAAAATGTGAGATGTGCGCAGACGCGAAAATATTGATTTTTTCCTAGATGACCTTGATATAATCTAGAGAGTAAAATAAACATTAATCTTGATATAGTCTTTAAATTGATTTAAACATTGAAAAACGAGATGAAAAATTGAATTTATTTGAATATTATTTACAATTAACGCTAATTATTATAGTAACAGAACATAACCTTCTGCGACAGTATTGGATTTCCAGCCTCCGTGACGTTTCGCTAGTTGTCTTTCGATTGCATATCCGACAATAATCGATACTTGCGCTTTCATATTGCTACAATGATGTTTTATGATTGGTGGAACGCCTGAACTTTAATGAATAGGTGTACTTTAAAGAGGTCCATTAAAGGGCTGCTAACAGGTGTGTAATTACTACATTTCGGCATGGTCGAGCATAAAATTATAAAGTGAAATAGTTTATCATTTCTTGGAAATCTAAGAGCAGAGAAACTAAACGGTAGAGAACTTTTCCATTTATAATAATAATAATAATAATAATAATAATAATAATAATAATAATAATAATAATAATAATGATTTATTTTAGCTGGCAGAGTTAAGGCCGTAAGGCCTTCTCTTCCACACAACCAGCAAAAAGTGTATATACATATGCATGAACTTACAAAGAATTCAACAAATTGATTTAGATGAGAGTTACATGTATACAAGAGTTATTTACGAATTAAACAACAAAATACTATGAACTATTAATTAAACACTGAAATAAACTGGGTAGCAGAATTAAACTAAAATACATAGAATGTTAATATATTTCAAATTATATTAGATAATAGAAAGAGATTATTATGAGACAATTTTGAAAATGCAGCACAATCAGGATGATGTCTAAAGAAAAAAAGCAACAGTGTAGTCAGTAATATTTTAAATCAGTATGATTGGAGTGAAATGCTAATAAGGTTATCTTTTAAGCTGTTCTTAAAGGTGTTTGTTGTCTTGCAGCCCCTAATACTTTGTGACAAGGAATTCCATTGACGCGAGGTGGATATTGTAAAAGATGAGGAATAACAAGATGTTCTATGAAGAGGTATATTTAGCGTGCCACAGATAAGTGATCTGGTATTTACGTCGTGGTTAGAGTATAGATAAGAGAAACGAGACGAAAGGTAATTTGGTGTTGAGGTGTGCAGAATTCGAAAGAGTAAAGACAAAGAGTGTAAAGTTCTGCGTTCTTTAAGTCGGAGCCACGAGAGACTTGCGAAGGACGGTGATATGTGATCATATCGTCGGATGTTGCACACGTATCTGATGCACATATTCTGAGCTCGCTGTAACTTGACTGACAGTTCAGAACTTAGGTCACTTAACAAAACGTCACAATAATCGAAGTGCGGCATTACTAGGGTTTGTACTAGGGTAAGTTTTAGTTGCTGGGGCAAGAAGTTTCTCAAGCGACTATGCTAAAGACTGTCACCGAATACATGCATCACAGCTGTAACATTTTCTCTGAATTTACAACGCGAATCATCCAAACGGAACTCACTAAATCGATAAGACTTTCAATGAAGCTGTCCCTATGAACTGACAATGCCAGAGTGTGTGTGTGTCACTAACAAGGCATTTATGCGACGTCTAACTGAATGCAGAACAAACACAGAAACAACTGCAATATAATTGGAAATGGGTTTGAACCAGAGGCACTGTTATGGCCGCTGGGAATGAATGCAACTGTAAATTGAAATATCTGCTAATATCGCAGCCCGGTGTATCTGCCGCCGTCCATCAGCTCCTTCGTCCTCTCATCTAAATTCAATATTGGCACGGGCCAATCTGGTAGGGGAAGCCTGCGCTTATTGAATTGTCATCCTCCGCACACGCTCCCGTTTAAATCACAACGATTTCAACGGCAGCTGACAACTTACAACCGATATCGCGACCATTATATACAAGAATAAGTCTGGCAACAGTGATACATCACACATAAAACTCTTCCAGACCACAGTACGGTTGCTGTAAGAATGTAAGGAGCTATATTTTTTTTTCATACGACTTTGTTCATGGAGATCGCGGCATTTTAGTCGCCCAGAACAGTAGAAACGAACTGAAAGTTACTGACATATTCGGAGTTATAAAATGAAATAATTAGCCTAAAAATGTCCCGTTAAGGGCAAAGGCTCTATTTGTCTCACGCGGTGAGCTACTCCGCGTAAGAGTGGAATTGTTCACTTGGTTCACATTCTGCACAGTTTGGTATTGTTCGCTTGTTTCTGTCGCACTGGTTTTAGTCGCTGTTCACTTGTCTTCTTAGGTTTTTCCAGTCGTTTCTATTTCTTGCTCTGCTTGACCAATAGCTTCCTACTCGTTAACTGAAGAGGTCGGCCCATCTTCTTCTTGGTTTTCCGCGTGATCTCTTCCCAATGCGGGGATCCCATAGTGTGACTTTCTGCGTCCATCTTCCGTCTCTAAGTCGTGCAACATGGCCTCCCCACTTCCTCCATTTGTGTTGGTGGCTTGCAGTGCTGGATCTTTAATTGCTGACATCTTTTGTAGCACTTCGGAGTTGTAACGGTGATTATTATTTACAGATAATAATAATAATAATAATAATAATAATAATAATAACAACAACAACAACAACAATAATAATAATAATAATAATAATAATAATAATAATAATAATAATAATAATAATAATAATGACTTTATTTGACCTGGCAGAGTTAAGGCCGTAAGGCCTTCTCTTACACTTAACCAGGATTAAAACTTGCTTACACAGTTGAACATAATTACGTCATAGGCAACCTTTTATTATTCCTATTCCTAGAACTGTTTTCTTCCAGAACTCTCCATTGTTTGTTATGTGTAATACTTACAACTCTCTGTCTTTAAACTGTGATTCTCAATTGGATTTCAGTTTAACAATTGAAAAATTTCATACAATATTAAAAAGCATTGTATTTCCTTAGATATTTAAATTATGAAGAAGTGTTTTATAATGTTTTTACTCAAGTTTTTAAAATAATTTTGCATCATTATATTGACATTTGGCACTAATTAACTGTAATATTATAATATTCTAGCATCTATTACCATCATGTATTTTCTTTCTTTTGTTTGTGTTGTTTGTTTTGTTGTTGTTTTTTTTCTCTCTCTTATTATGTATTTTGTGTATACATCTGTGTAAGCCACCTGTAATTCGAATCATGCTTCTGTTGGTGGTGGATTAAAAAAAAAATAAAAAAAATAAATAAAACTGGATCGGAATTAAGTAATTACATACTGATACAATTTAGGTACATAATGAGATCAAAAGAGGTAGTTACATAAAATTTACCTCATAAAATAAAAATAAACATAGTGAAATAATATTAATGTTGTTAGAATGAAATACTAATCACATAAAAACAGATTACAGAAAATAATAGATTTTTAAACCTAACATCGTGAGAGAATTGGACGTTCCTATAATATGAAGCACGGAATTAAGTCTGAAAGGACAATAAAAAAAAAGCACTAGTGATTTGCTCATCGTCTCGGTGAGACGACGAAAGCAACTTTGAAATTATATCTTTCATGAAATAATTATTATGTTGAATCGCTTCTCAACTGAACTTGAACCAATGAATATATAATACTTCATGCAGTTCTGTGAAAGCAAATCGCTAGTACTTTAAAACAAAATATTGCTAAGAAATAAAACTTGCGCAGGATACTAACCATCGCAAGGCCCTATGACAGAACCGCCTCAAGAACCTTGACCCTTCTTTTCTGTTGCAATATTCCACTTTCACTCAGAACCAAGATAAAATCTTCAGAAACTTATATTGTTTCCAACCTAATTTTGTGACCCGATATTGTCAGAACGAACGTACGGTATCTGAATTTCTTCCATCTTCCTCTTTTCTCCTTTAGCAGCCAATAAAGTAGAGGTAAAACTTCTGCTACTTTAGTAATTTCTATTACGAACTATTTATTGCATCATATCACAACGCCAAATAACTTCTGAAGTTAGAAATGTCGTTTACATGACACGCTAAGTAAAAATATTATAAAACTTTCTTAACAGAAAGTCTTGCAGCTTCCTTCCAAAACTAAATAATGCGAAAGAAAGGATTGTACTAACATCAAGCAACTAGCAACGGCTTTTTTTATAACATTTACATGCAATTTAGTAATAGAGAAACGTGAATTGACATAAAATCCAATAAAATTCAAATGGGATATACTTACTTACTTACTGGCTTTTAAGGAACCCGGAGGTTCATTGCCGCCCCACATAAGCCCGCCATTGGTCCCTATCCTAAGCAAAATTAATCCATTCTCTATCATCATATTCCACCTCCTTCAAATCCATTTTAATATTATCTTCCCATCTACGTCTCGGCCTCCCTAAAGGTCTTTTTCCCCCTCCGGCCTCACAACTAACACTCTATATGCATTTCTGGATTCGCCCATACGTGCTACATGCCCTGCCCATCCCAAACGTCTGAATTTAATGTTCCTAATTATGTCAGGTGAAGAATACAATGCGTGCAGTTCTGTGTTGTGTAACTTTCTCCATTCTCCTGTAACTTCATCCCTCTTAGCTCCAAATATTTTCCTAAGCACCTTATTCTCAAACACCCTTAATCTCTGTTCCTCTCTCAAAGTGAGAGTCCAAGTTTCACAACCATACAGAACAACCAGTAATATAACTGTTTTATAAATTCTAACTTTCAAATTTTTCGAGTGCAGACTGGATGATAAAAGCTTCTCAACCGAATAATAACAGGCATTTTCCATATTTATTCTGTGTTTAATTTCCTCCCGAGTAGCATTTATATTTGTTACTGTTGCTCCCAGATATTTTAACTTCTCCACCTCTTCAAAAGATAAATTTCCAATTTTTATATTTCCATTTCGTACAATATTCTGGTCACGAGACATTATCATATACTTTGTCTTTTCTGGATTTACTTCCAAACCTATCTCTTTACTTGCTTCCAGTAAAATTCCCGTGTTTTCCCTAATCGTTTTTATACAAAGTTAAAATCATTCTTCTGAGGCGTTCATAGTCGTGGCGTTGCAAACGGATATACGTACGTAGATCGAGAATCGTTGCAGAGAAATAAAGTACACCGGGAACTATTAGAGTTGCTTACAACATAATAGTTCAAAAGAAGAATTTTAAGTGGCTTGTAAGTTTTCCTACCCCTGGCATATTACATAAGCGAACAAGGAGTTTATTCTCGTACACTATTGATATTAGTTTTCACATCGACCCGTGGCCGATCCAGGGATTTAAGACGCCGGAACCACAGCCGGCCTGTTTACGTAACGTCTGTGAAGGGAGGCAAATTCCTGGAACACACTGCAAATAATTCAACCCCCGTGCTATCCTCACGTAAGGTTTTTCCACAGAACACAAGAGATATCTAGGATAATAGGTCAGCTTGTGCAGGAGGTCATGGATACACTTACATCGAGGCTAAGAGCAAAGACCTACTACTCCCTTAGCCCACTTTCCTTATTTATAAAGAGAATTCGATACTCTATTGCCACGAATCACAAACCAGATTTAAACTGAATTCTTGGAATAATATGATATTTAGGGTTATCTTAATCCCATATTTCATATCGCTGGAAGACAATCGTCAAAGCTGATTTCAAGGAATTCGGTTTTATATATAGGCTAATTTTCAAAAAAGATTTCATATAAAAAGTAGTCTACTAAAATTATTCGAGTAAAATTTATGACATTGAATAGGTCAATCTGGAACCAGGAAAAATCATGAATAGCCTATTTTTAAATTGGACTGTCATCATGAACAAGTATTATACCGATCTCTTTTTGTTCACTCTACGGCTGTAATTAGTCATTCGAGTATCTTTTAGGACATTCTGGTCTTGCTTGTTATTTTTGGTCGGCATTCTTGGGCTATTTTCGGTAAACATGTGTATCTTAATCTTGCAAACGGTATTTCCAAAGTGTTCTTCTATTTATTAATGATAGTTTTATTTTATTGGGTTATTTTACGACGCTGCATCAACATCTAGATTATTTAGCGTCTGAATGAGATGAAGGTGATAATGCCAGTGAAATGAGTCCGGGGTCCAGCACCGAAAGGTATCCAGCATTTGCTCGTATTGGGTTGAGGAAAACCCGGGAAAAACCTCAACCAGATAACTTGCCCCGATCGGGATTCGAACCCGGGCCACCTGGTTTCGCGGCCAGACGCGCTGACCGTTACTCCAAATTCTTCTCTTATATCGTTGTATTGTCGAATTTTTATAGACTAATACCGATTTATGAATCACACCAAAATCAAATAGTCAAAATCACAAACTAAAGTTGGAATCGCAGCAACTTCATTAAATTTACGAAATGTTTCTTTCACTAATTTTTGTACGTTATATCCTCATAAATTTTGTATAATCTGTATAAGGAACCACACACTCTAAATAATTAAAACGGTTATAATTGCTCAACTAATAGCCCAACCAGTAAAGATTTCGAGTAGCGATCACTTTTAAAAGTAATTTCCATTCTTCCTAAACAATTTTGTCACTTTGAACCCCCATCTAAAGTGGAAAAAAAAAAAAAAAAAAAAAAAAAGTTTATCGCTTACCAACTTTTGAAGGTGTAAATGTCTATTCTGAAAGGATAACATAGTTTACTAACTTACTACCACAGACATCAAATAAAACATAAATATAATCGACATGAATATCGTACTCGAAGACAAAAGTCTACTTTCCCATTAATTGAGGCTAAATGTCATACAAGTGCAGCTCTTAAACATGGTACTAGTTTCGGCGCAATACTTTATAATAAAATTACAAACCATTTTCAAAATTTGAAATATTTTACAATTGAATCTTTTAAAAACGAAATTTGTAAAATTATGCATGGTATATAATATTAACAAATGTATTTTTTTACCTTTTATTTTTGTCGACTATATTCATGTTTTTATTGAATATCACTGGCTTCTGTCGGATTGTCAATTTATAATAAATGTGTATTTTTCTCTCTTTTTCTCGTTCTTCTTCATTCTTGCTCTTGTGTTGTATTTACTGGTTTGAATTAAGTTACTTACTGTATTTAGTAAACTGTCCTTGTAAATGTTATGTTATATTATTGACTAAGACCACACCGTACACGAGCCTGGCTCTTACGGTAGTGGCTAGAAACATTGTTTTATAAATTTATAAAAGTTAGATTTTTTCTCACTTTTCAAAAAAAAATTTCATTTCGATTTTTTTTCTATGCTTTTCTTAGACTTTGAGCTATCAATTAAAAAAAAAATTACGCCGCAAGTGATTGTCTATCATAGGAGCTACGACAGGATATATATTTAAGGGACCGGGAAATACCGTATAAGCCAATGCTTCTAGCGCGCTCCTTCAATCAAGGTGACGTCATGCGCGGAACCTCACAGGACATGTGGACGAATGTACGGCGTGAAGTAGGCAACTATACGGTTTGACGTGCGACTGTACGGCGTGACGTGGGCGACTGTACGGTTTGACGTGCGACTGTACGGCGTGACGTGGGCGACTGTACGGCGCGAAATGGGCAACTGTACGGTATGACGCCGACGAGTGTACGGTATGATATGTGAAACTGTACGATGTGACGTGAACGGCTGCACGCAGTAGAATGGGCAACTATACGGCGTGACGTGTGCGACTATACGGCGTGACGTGGGCAACTGTACGACGTAACGTGGGTGATTGTACGGCGTCACGTGGGCGACTACCTGATGCGTACGTATGATTGTACGGCGTGATTATTGCTATGGTTTTGAAAAGAGTGGTCGTATGGAGTGACGTGTGTGAATATTGTGTTAAATGTGCAACATGATCGTATATGTGTCACGGCATGATCTGGCACGTAGTCGACCTAGTTGGCGAGTTGGTATAGCGCTGGCCTTCTATGCCCAATGTTGTGGGTTCGATCCCGGGCCAGGTCGATGGCATTTAAGTGTGCTTAAATGCGACAGGCTCATGTCAGTAGATTTACTGTCATGTAAAAGAACTCCTGCGGGACAAAATTCCGGCACATCCGGCGACGCTGATATAACCTCTGCAGTTACGAGCGTCGTTAATAAACCATAACATTCAGGCAAGTATGAGTGAAGACGGTATGATCCGATTTGTGCATTTTCTCTGTAAACATACACATTTCCCATGTGCACCACTTCCACATGCACTGGTTCGTAGATACGGACTATGAACAAAACCCTTCTAATGCCCAAAACCACTTTATCAGTCCTGAAGATGCTGAATATGTAAGCAGGCCTATAATGCTATCAAAATATCAACACTGATCTTATCATCACAATAAAATCGTCATCACTAGAATGAGCAATCGTAATAATCCAGATATACAGAAATATTTCACTGATTGGCAAATTTTATGTGCGAAGAGAAGAATAATATGACAACTCCGCAATTAATTGGCTGATGATCATGAAACAAATTCTGTGTATATTATCTTACTGTATATGATTATTGTCCATACCTGTGGAGTAACGGTTAGCACGTCTAGCCGCGAAACCAGGTGGCCCGGGTTCGATTCCTGGTAGGGCCAAGTTACCTGGTTGAGGTTTTTTCCGGGGTTTTCCCCTCAACCCAATCTGAGCAAATGCTGGGTAACTTTCGGTGTTGGACTCCGGACTCATTTCACCGGCATTATCACCTTCATCTCGTCCAGACGCTAAATAACCTCAGATGTTGATAAAGCGTCGTAAAATAACCTACTAAAGTAAAAGTATATTATTATTATCTTATTCAGTTTTGTGTATAAAATTGTAGTGTACTTTGTAGTGTTTTTGTAACGCAGTTTACTCCTGGTTCAGTGTTAGAGAAGGCCTTAACTCTGCCAGGTTAAATAAATTATTATTATTATTATTATTATCATCATCATCATAAATGCGCAAAATGAAAAATAAATGAGTACAGTAATGCACTTACAAATGTAACAAAAGAGATCTATCTACCTCGTCAACATCCAGATTTGCCGTACCCGTTTATTTTACCTGAGTCCTCCCCGTCCAATATGCCAGATAAGCCTAATATGACGATGGTTGCCTTCTGCAAGAACATCATGTGACAGATATAAATTAAATATGCTTTTACTTTCATTTTCATCATCATTATAAGATCTTCTTCTCCTTCTCCTCCTCCTCCTTCTTCTTCTTCTTCTTCTTCTTCAATATTAAAAGAAATTTTGCATGTTTGCGTGTAGTTATTTAACAGATACATGTTGACCCAACGTTCTTGCCCAATTCTCCAAACTGCTTAAAAATTATGACGCAGTGCCCATTTAATAATTTCTTTCGTTATACCAGCTACAATGTAAGAAATAATTGAAAGCGTATCTCGGAAACAGATTGTTGCTTTCATGCGGATCCGATCGGACGTATTTATATCGCTTTCTGCGAATTGTTTGGTACGGGGCGTGACTTTAATAGGAAACCCTGCACAGTTGTGCGCAGAATGGGAACCTGGACGACACGAAACGTCCCCTCCATCCCCCGCTCGAAAGAACGCCGTGACAACTTCATGACCGAGCCTTGCGGCATTTTCTCTAGTCCTACTTCGGCAACTTCGTGCCCCCACCACGTCCCTTGACATCGACGATGTCACGGAAGCCTATAGCCCCTTGTCTAGACACGAACCCAGACGCTCTGGCACCAAACGTCGAAATACAATCCGTACAATTGGCGTCGCACGAGAGAGCCTATCAGTGGAGGTAACGTTGATATGTATCAAGCGTGTAGCGTATTTGGAGTGTTATTAAGCCTTGTGTTGGACGGTATCGCCCTACTTTAAGTAATACAGACACGTAAAGCATCATAAATGTTGTGTGCTGCGTTTTGTGTATTGACTCGTGTTCACGGAATGGTACGTCGCACCACAGTCGAGGTTCTAAAAACTTAAATCTGTTGTTCATTTGTATATTTCGGTAACCAGTTTGCTGGTGAAACATACGAATCATTTCTCAGTAAATTTCAGGCCACTATCCTACAACAACCCCATCGAAAGTAAGAGTCATGGATAGCTACCGTGCTCCTACTGGTAGCCATTCACGAGAAGGGTCACGACATCGATTCCTATTACAAGATCTCTATATTTCGGTATTTCTTCAAGAATATTGCAACGAGGGAAACAAAATTACTCAACAGGTCCTTATATGGGCCAGCAATTGTGCGTAAATTAATGTATTTCTGTTCGAAATAATACTCCATTTCTGAAAATTCTGTTCATTAATTTTTACTTAAAAATAATGACAATAATAAACTTATTAATTAAAAATACAATTAATACTAATACTAATAATTAATAATAATAATAATAATAATAATAATAATAACAATAACAACAACAGGGAATATACTAAATTAAATGAAACGGTCACTTAAAATAACATTTGAAATATTCTAATTTGTATCTTAAAACTAAGATCGAACTAAAACCCACGAGTATATGTTAATATCTCCACAAGTACCTTTCAAGATTACACTCATTTCGCTGTCAACTCACTCACTGCACTGGAACTACGACACATTTCACTGATTCTATCCTGATTTCACTAACACTTCAAAAACATTTCACTGTTCAAATTCTTTGCACTGCCACTATAAACTATAAAGCTTCACTGACAGGAACACGTTTCACTTACACAGCACACTTCACTGACACGACATACTTCTTCACTGATACAACACACTTCACTGACACAACATACTTCTTCACTGATACAACACTTCAATAACAACATATCATTTACACCCTTTAACTACTGTGTATAATTACCGTCTATTAGTAAGGTCCTTAAGCCTATTTTTAAATGCATTTTTGGTTGTTGGTAAAGCCTTTAGTAAGTCTGCAGGTAAAGCATTCCAGTCCCTGATAGTACGATTGAGAAAAGAAAACTTTCCAGTGTCCGTCCTCTGCCTTCTTTCCCTCAATTTATATGAGTGGTCGTTCCTTGAAGAGTAATTTGGCGGCTGCAACCTATTTTTTATTTCTCTCCAGGCAGGCTCACCTCTGTATGTTTTGAACAGTGCGCATAATCGAATTCGCGTTCTCCTGTCCGTGAGTGTCCTGTCCCATTTTAATGGTGAATGGATGATTATATTATGAACAAAAATCTCCGGGAGCAATTAAAATAATTGAGACGTTCCTTAGAATAACAACTTAACGTACCTTATGTCGTTTTATTTTTTGTTTCCAGCATATATTGAATCTTTAACAACACACCTCCCTCCTAAGAAATATTATTTCCTTCAAACAAACTCCTGCGGTGGCTGAGTGGGCAGACCTTTACCCTGTCACACAGGCGGTTCAGTTCGAGTCCTGGTCAGGCTTGAATACTTTAATTGAAAATCCATAGAAGCGGACAAGATCGCAGTTGGGGTTTTTCTCGGGGTTCTTCCGTTTCCCATATTAGACATCTACATCACTATTACTCCATTTCGTCATCATTCCCTAGCATTCCCCGAACGCACGGAGGAACTAGGGAAGTTGCGTGCTAGAAACCTGGATACGCAGCGAAACTTAGTGTAGTCATCCGGTGTGGGTTTGGGACACACCTAACATGATGGTTAGTGCAATAGATCTTGAAAGGTAGCACTACTGGGTCATAGCGCCCGCCTCCCGTAATTCAGCTTCATTCTCTCCAACAAACACAGCGTCCTCTAGAAATCGTTGATCAGTGCAATGCTGTTATATCAGATCTAAAATCTTTGATGCTCTGTATCTCAAATTCAAGATTTTGTATTGAAGTTCTTGTTCCAGAGAACACCTCAAATTTTTTAAGGGATAGTGGGACTGAGCTTTGAAACTTCTAAAGTTTTTATCAATTGCTTTCAAATTCTGTGTTGCATGTGTACATTTAAATAATAGAACCAAATTTAATCACATTTCATGCATTAATTCGTTAGATATTAATTTTCACTTATTTTAGTGATATCAAATTATACGTACATTAAAACATCCCTGACGGCTTCAGAATTGCTTATGCGTATTACAATTTTCTGTGGAGGGCTTACATTTCATGACTGAGGAAACAACGCATGGATTTTTAAAATCGAGCATTGGTTAATGAGGTAAAAAAAATTTATAGAAAGTCTAATTTTTGCTTGATAATCCTATTCCATTTTTAAAAGTTACAAATTCATATCATCACAAGATTTTAGTGAAGAGCTGATTCCAAGCACAGATTTGTTTATTGAAGCATGCTGAGTATTCTTGCGAAGTTTTATTCAAATCCCAGCAAATGTAAGCCCCTGGTAACCTTTTCACTGACGAAAAACGTGGTTTTGACAAAACGAAATTTTAGTAGGTGTGTTAGGTTTAAAAGAGCTGCACGTGGTATTTTAAGAATTGCCGCCAGATCTCTAAACATGGTGGGCGGAGGGTAAATGTAGGACAAATGTTAAATATATAAGGTAACTATTTCCATAAAAAGAGCAAACATTTATTTCTGTCATTTTGACCAAAAACTTAGCTACTTACAAATGGCTTTTAAGAAATCCGGAGGTTCATTTCCGCCCTCATATAAGCCCGTCATCGGTCCCTATCCTGACCAAGATTAATCCAGTCTCTATCTTCATATCCCACCTCCCTCAAATCTATTTTAATATTATCCTCCCATCTACGTCTCGGCCTCTCCAAAGGTATTTTTCCTAGCGGTCTCCCAACTAAAACTCTATATGCACTTCTGGATTCGTCCATACGTGCTACATGCCCTGCCCATCTCAAACATCTGGATTTAATATTCCTAATTATATATATTTTGATGTACCGAAGTACATATGATATTTCCATGCAGATATTCTGCGTCATCATATGATGAAAGAGTGATGGAACGGAGAAAAATTCTCTCCGGCGCCGGGATTTGAACCCGGGTTTTCAGCTCTACGTGCTGATGCTTTATCCACTAAGCCACGCCGGATACAACCCCGACGCCGGTCAGAATCGTCTCAGATTAAGCTCCATCTCTTGGGTTCCCTCTAGTGGCCGCCCTCTGCACTACGTCATAGATGTCTATGAACGCGGGACCGAAGTCCATACATGTGTTGAGGTGCACTCGAATGAGTGACTGGTTGGCCGGGATCCGACGGTATAGGCGCCGTCTTAAATCACAAAGTGATTTATTACGCATATCATATATATTTTGATGTACCGAAGTACATATGATATTTCCATGCAGATATTCTGCGTCATCATATGATGAAAGAGTGATGGAACGGAGAAAAATTCTCTCCGGCGCCGGGATTTGAACCCGGGTTTTCAGCTCTACGTGCTGATGCTTTATCCACTAAGCCACGCCGGAGAGAATTTTTCTCCGTTCCATCACTCTTTCATTCCTAATTATGTCAGGTGAAGAATACAATGCGTGCAGTTCTGCGTTGTGTAACCTTCTCCATTCTTCTGTAATTTCATCACTCTTAGCGCCAAATATTTTCCTAACAACCTTATTCTCAAACACTCTTAATCTCTGTTCCGCTCTCAAAGTGAGAGTCCAAGTTTCATAACCATACAGAACAACTGGTAATAAAACTGTTTTATAAATTCTAACTTTCAGATTTTTTGACAGTAGAATAGATGACAAAAGCTTCTCAGCCGAATAATAACAGGCATTTCCGATTTATTCTGCGTTTAATTTCCTCCCGAGTGTCATTTATATCTGTTACTGTTGGCCCAAGATATTTGAATTTTTTCCACAAGAAAACTCAGTCCTACTGTCCATTAAGTACTTCTTTTATCGTATATGTCTTCAAAGCCATACTTTCTTCTGATTTACTCCCAATTAATTTTATTTTTAATTGCATTTGTCTATCTGAAATCGGCTAATACTATAAGAAATACGAGGTTTGTTCAAATAAACTCTTCGAGCCCATTTATAAATTTATTTATTAAGGTAGGTACATAAAAAATATGATACGTATAGAAATATGAAGGTTTAAGACTTCTCTATTTTGTTTCAATCTTAGTGGATTGCAGGCCTATGTACCACCAGAGTTACTGAAAATACAGTCGGCATAAAATTAACAGAAACACTCAAACAACTAAATAAAAAAATCTTTGTGATGTTAGACCACGTGAGAGGGTGGGTGAGAATTAATTAAAACGTACGAACTTACTATCTCATGACCCGCACGTCACAAAATAAAACATTCCAGGAGTTCGTACGAGCGCAGAATTAAATGTGCAGGAAGTGAGTGAAATGATGATTGGCAGGGACTCGCTGACTTTACTGCAGCGGAAGTCTTCCTGCGAGAATCATTGCAGGAGGACTCGCATTTGTTTCCAAGTCGCCAATATTTATTCTCGCGGAGATGGGACCCACAGGCTAAATTAAACTACGGACATTAACAGATCACTTTCCCTGTACAACGATAATAAAATACCGGTACATCTGTACAGTGTTTGCTACTTCTATTTAGATTTTTAACGATAAGGTTTAAAATATTTTAGTTTGGGAAACAAAATAATCGTGAATTGCAGTAACCCCACAAAGCCACAATTTTTCTCATATTTAGTTTTTCATACGGTTGTAATGTTCATACGTAGGTCTTTCAAGTTGTGCAGAAAACCCACACGTCCAGTGCTCAGTGTACACTTCACAGCGGCGATAAGTTACAGTGTATTGCAAAAAATTGCAAGAACTCCACAAATCCAGTGCATGTGGATTTTTTTTTTTTTTTCGGAAAATAACAAAATTTTCAGTTTGTTTTCCTTTGTTTTTCTATGGGATTAAAGGAATTTGAAGAATCGAATATGCTAATATCGCACTCCCAGTAAAATACTATCGCAATTGGAAACTTATGATTCGTAAAGATACGCTATTTTCTACAATATTTTAATACGTACATACCAAAACCTTTGATAATTTACTATTGGAATTTCATACTTCCAACTAATAAAACAGCTTGGAAAATTATTTACGAAAGTAATATGATTTTCGATATACGACAGTATTTTATTGTAAGTCCCACATATGAAGGGTTCAGAGCCATAGTGGGCCAAGCGCCATTTATTAAAAACAGAGAAAGCAAGGATTAAAGTTAAATGAATACCATAGTTTAATGAAGACTGACATATCATTTAGTTTGAATGTGTATACTTTATATTACTTGCTATACGTTTCCATTGATTTATGGTAATAACTTCATTTTAACCTTTGTTTTCTACGGTTTTAGTAAATGGCGCTTGGCCCACTATGGTTCTGAACACTTCATATAAACTTAGAGAATTTATGGTGATCCTAGAAATCGTGAACTTCTACCATCTAACCACTACATTCGAAATTATATACTTACTTATGGCTTTTAAGCAACACGGAGGTTCATTGCCGCCCTCACATAAGCCCGCCATGGGTCGCTATCCTGAGCAAGATTAAACCATTCTCTACCATCATTTCCCACCTCCCTCAAATACATTTTAATGTTATCCTCCCATCTACGTGTCGGCCTCCCCAAAGGTATTTTTCCCTCCGGCCTCCCAACTAACACTCTGTATGCATTTCTGGATTCGCCATAGGTGCTACATGCACTGCCCATCTGAAACGTTCGAAATTATATACACAAAATATATGAAAAAATATGTTGTAATAACTGCATAGGCCTATAAATATTTTCAGAATATTTAACTTGAAAATACTCGTATGTACACAGGAAAAAAACTGTCTAAAACATTATGAAATATATAGAAAACCTTTCAAATTGTCGAAATCCAGTCATTCACTATCACGACATTCTCAAACTGTTCTATGGTTCTGGAGCAGTTATAATGAAAATAGACACAACAAAAAAAAAAACCTCTGTCGATATTTGCCTTCATGTAGTCTGCATAAACCATTGAATACAATTTCTATCCACTCTACGTGACAGCATTTGTCTCTATGTAAGCTGAAATCGTTATTCTTTTTTCTCAAAATAAATTTAGAGTTACGGACGTAACACCGAATCATCGTTGTACCAGAATCTATAAATCCATACATCACTACTGCTTTGAATCTGCGTCTTTCGTATATGATTTGACATATTCACTTTAAAAATGTTTCATAAATATTTTATAGGTAAAAAAGCAAGCGAACTGCATAGTGAATACGAGAAATCAACTCAAACTAGGACAACAAGATGCAGAGTTTGTAGCACAGAATCATCAAGCAGTTGCAAGTGGGTGGAATACAGGCCAGGATCCGCATACGAGAACTAAATTAGGTCTGCCAGCGAATGTATGAGGTGAACTTTCTTTTACCCTTCTTATATCTTATTTTGTTTCTCTCCATTTTTTCTTTCGATTGCTCACATCAATCACGATATCTCGCATGCTCAATGAGGATCGAAGCAAAAGGAGGCTGTGTTCACGGCATTGTAGAAACTTGCAGGTGAATAAACACACTAAAAAAAAAATAGAGACAATAGTAAAAAAAAAGTCTGTGAACCTTTACTGTAACTACATTTACAAGAGACAATATTCTGTTTAGCGAAGAAAGTCTGGTCTTGAATATTCGAGTCTTTCATTCGAAATCCTGCATACAATTTTAGTTCAAATAGAGAAAAATTATTATTCCAAGTCTGTACATTTCTATTTCTGTCTTCAACCTCATTCCTTTATAGTTCATCTTCCTCCTATGACTTTTCTTCTGCTTTTTCCTCTTCTTAAGGGAAGAGGGTGGTATTTTTTGGTGAAAAATAAGTAAATTTTCAAGAAACATTTTTTTTTTCCCTTAAAATACTCTGTGATATGTGTAGAATACATTGTACAGAGTGATTTATATAGAACTGACACATTTCTTTCTTTCTTTATTTCAAAATGAATGATGCTAGTCACCTCAAATGCAGAGTATCTTTGGGAGATTACTAATCTCTACAGCAAATGTTCAAAATTCTTTACTTAAATTCACGTAATGGCCAATTTTTAACCTCAAATTAAGCAGGAGTTTTGATTCCCTGTCACGAGATGCCCAGATGTTTATTCTTTATTATGTATATTTATTGTCACCAAAATTGTTATTCTTTTAGAGATCCAGTTGTTTCCAATTTGTTTACCAGTCCCAGTATTGTGTTTTCTTTGGGGGGATTACGAACACCAAATTCTCTCTGGTATGCTCTTTGAGTAACTGTAATTGAATTCGTAATCCAGTATTGCTTCACAAGGAAGAGGTGTTGATTTAATGTGTACTGCATTTTCAGTGACTAAAACAAAATGCCAACAATAAGGAATAAAGAATAAACATCTGCGCATCTGGTGACAGGGAATCAAAACTCCTGCTTAATTTGACGTTAAAAACTGGTCATTAAGTGAATTTCCAGCCTAATAAATAAAGAATTTTGAACATTAGCTATGGAGATTAGTAATCTCCCAAAGATATTCTACATTTTAGGTATAACAAATTGTGGTTAGCATCATTCGTTTTGAAATAGATAAAGAAAGAAATGTGTTAGTTCTATATAAATCACTCTGTATAATATTTTGTGGGTATTTGTGCCCTTATCGGATGTTGAGACGCCATTTTTAAACTTCCTGCGCTCTGAATTTTTAAATCACACCGCCCTTTGTTTGTTGTTTCCGGAATTTCATTTTTCCAAAACCAAATTTTTCTTTAAAATACTCTGTGATGTGTGTGGAATACATTGTATAACATTTCGTGGGGTATCTGTGCCCTTATTGGATGTTGAGACGCCATTTTTCAAGTTCCTGCGCTCTGGATTATTAAATCACACCCCCTTTGATTGCTGTTTCTGGAACTTTATTTTTTTGCTACATTGCCAGACAAAAATCGATATAATTTTTGAACTATTAAAAATATATGAATGAAATTTAGAATACACATTCTTTAGACTACTAGGAAACTTTTCTCTGTAACGGAATTTTCCTAATTGATTTCATTTTAAAAATAAGTCTCTCTGCTTGCAAGAAAGAAATTAAAAAAATGTTATTAAATTTTAATTGTTTATTTTACAACTGTAGGCACTAATATCAAATTCTGTTACAGATAGTTTTTTATTGGGTTATTTTACGACGCTGTATCAACATCTAGGTTATTTAGCGTCTGAATGATATGAAGGTGATAATGCCGGTGAAATGAGTCCGGGGTCCAGCACCGAAAGTTACCCAGCATTTGCTCCTATTGGGTTGAGGGAAAACCCCGGAAAAAACCTCAACCAGGTAACTTGCCCCAACCGGGATTCGAACCCGGGCCACCTGGTTTCGCAGCCAGACGCGCTGACCGTTACTCCAGACAGTTTGTAGAGCTTGCTTTTACAAAAAATTATAACAAAGTGTTTGAATTTATCTTTAAAAATGGCTTAGCGACTGAAGAACTTTCTTCCTGATAAATTAAAATTAATCCTTGTACAAACACTCGTGATGCCACACTTTGACTACTGCGATATTATATTAAGTAACCTAAATGCAAATTTGAGCAACAGGCTACAACGTGTGCATAATGCGTGCGTCCGTTATATTTGTAATATTCGTAAGTATGATCATGTTTCCCCGTCTTTCGAAACTCTGTCTTGGCTAAGGCTAAGCGATCGACGAGCCCTGCATTCTCTTGTTCTCTTATTTCAAATTCTGCGCACCGCTACCCCAATCTATTTGGCTTCTCGTTTTCAAAATTTATCCGCATATCATCAGCTAAGTACAAGATCTCATTATAACAATTTACTCATTATGCCCTACCACAAGACATCTTTATATTCTTCATCCTATACAGTTTCAGTTGCTAGAAATTGGAACTCGCTTCCGAGTGATATAAGGGGTTGTTGGACAATAGCTTCATTTAGGTCAAAATTACATAAATTCTTACTTAACAGATGAATTGCTGATTAATATTTGTTACTTATAATGAAACTAACATCTGTCCATTCTTATTATTATTATCTTTAATTTCTCTAAATAGATTTACAAAACCTCTAATGGCAATTACATTAATATTCTCATTATAGAAATAGAAATATATATATTCTCCCTGTAACATAGTCCTAGTGAGCTTATATTAAATTAATTTTCATCATTTTACTAGCTATCTCAAATATTAAATTAATTATAATTCATTGAATTAAATTAGCTCATAAATTAAGTTACTACTTTACCTTATAGATTTATCTAAATTTAAATAAATGTGTAGTGAAGATTATTGCTGGAGAACCTTTTAAGTGTAGTGAAAATATTTGTAATTTAAATTTATGTATTGTATTGATTAAGGCTGGTTGAGTGGAAGAGAAGGCCTTATGGCCTTAACTCTGCCAGCGAAAATAAAACATTATTATTATTATTATTATTATTATTATTATTATTATTATTATTATTATTAGATATATCGAGTTTAGTAAAATCCTGCATTGGGTACATTTTTTTTTTTCAAATCTGGCTCCCAAATAATTTTTTCAAAATATTTATATTTGGTTGAGTTGCTATAGCCATGAGGTCTTTACATACAAAAAATTAATATTTTACACCAAATAGGAAGACAGCTTTAAAAAGTACCGTCCTCTCCCCTTAACCTCTTCCACCTGCCTATTTTTCATCTTCATTTCTTTAATTATGACGAGAATACATCTAAAAGTTCGGTTCAGTACGGTGGTATCCCAGAAAGTCGATCAACACATTTTCAGGCGAGTTTCATCGCGCCTACAATTTCTAAACTACACGACATATTCCAATGAAGTAAAGGCGATCAACAGACGAAAGATCAAGAATGTATCCAACGTGACCTTGAGTTGGAGCGGGTGACGACATCTACAGATACGCGGGACGGGGGGAAGTTGAGATACTATATGGAGCGTCGTGCGGGAGCCCACAACAATGCGAAGGAAACGTTCGCAGTGGAGTCAAACGACTCGTAATGAACCAGTTACAATCTAAAGTGAGCAACAATTAGCAACTGGTGAGTTAAATTGGATAAAATCGCGAGTGAATTTGAGCGAAGAAAGAAAATTCACAATGTCGAGGTATATGCATTGCAAATGGGAGCAGATATATAAGCAAAGGGTAGGAAATGATAGATCGCGATGGTTACTGTAGCAACCGACATGTTTATTCTTAATGCATACAAGATGGCTATTCCCAGTAGCCAAACATATTGTAGATATACAGTATAAGATTTTCAAGGTATCTAGAATGAAGACATGTTGATTGTCACTGATGACGTTTATCTTAAGAGCAATCTATCAGAGGCGTATTCAAGTATAAAACTTGCAGCTATGTTTCCGACACAGTCTACAACGTTTTCTTTCGTGTTTCATTTCTTCCCCAGGACTTGTAATCGTAGAAAAGCCTTATAATTGGTACCGATACCTGGGTTAACAGGTGCAACAGTGGTAATTTAGTTAATTGCAGTTTCCAAATGTTTTAAATCTACTTAAAATGCGTCACTACTTTTACAAATAATTCTCTTGATGATTCAAATACGTATGATACTAACGCCCGGTTGCAGAAATACCGATCAGATAAGATCAACGATTAAGAAGGATTTGATTGGCCATCAGATCTATTTTCGTTGCAGAAATAACAACCAGTATTTCATCTGAAATTATCTTCCGTCAGATTTGATCAACAGATTTTGCTGATTAGTCACTGATCATTGATCAAATGTATGTTGTTTATAGCGAAGTTATTCCAACTTTATTTATCTAAAATGACCTAATAGATTTTACTGATGAAAAATTTTTCAAACAATAACAGATATTTGGTAAATATCCATAAGCGATATATGACATCGTAAAAGACTTCGAGATTTTCGACCGCGACCGAAAAGTTGTGTTTTTTCTTTCTGCTTTACCGAAGCATCATATTATGTCTTGTTAAATTCTATTACATTGTACGATGTTTAGTAAGATGTCTACATTATTATGTGAAAAATTTGGCCCCACACGTTTTTAGTTCGGTTCATTTCTTTTACTTTACTCTGTAGTCTATACAGATGGAATTCGCTTGTTCTATTAAAAAAAAAAAAAAAAAAAAAAAAAGGCAAACCAATAATTTGTTTTCTTGATCAGCGTCCACTTGATGCATTCGTTTCTCCTCTCTTAAAGAGCATCAAATTGGCCGTCGTTGCTAAATAGCGCTGATGCCAAATGCATTTCTTTCCCAAATCAGCAATTAGTGAATCGAGACAAGTTGATTAGAGAATCACTATCGTGTAACTCAATGAACAATCAAATAAATCAGACATCAACTGATTGGTGATCAGGAACTGATTTGATTTGTATTTCTGCAACAGGGCTTAAGGCCATTGTGGTCAGGTTGCAGAAAGACCGATCAGATATGATCAACGATTAAGGAGGGTTTGATTGCCCATCAGTTCTATCTTCGTTGCAGAAAGAACAACCAATATTTGATTGGAAATCAATCTTCCATTACATATGATCAACAGATTTTTGCCAATTAGTGGCTGATCATTGATCAAATATATGTTGTTTGTAATGAAGTTACTGTAATTTATAGCTATAGGAAATAGTTAAGTAGGTAGTTACATTGTTGTAAAAAAAATGACCCAATAGATTTTATTGATGAAGAAATTTTCAAAGAATAAAAAATAGCCTATTTTGGTAAATATCCATAAGCGATATCTCACATCATACGGTGAACGACTTCATGATTTCCGACAGGGACCGAAAGATTATGTTTTTTTTTTTCTGCTTTACCGAAACACCATAATATGTCTTCTTAAATTCTACTACATTCTTGAAGCCAACTACGATGTTTAGTAAGAGGTTTCCATTATTATCAGAAAAATATGGCCTCTTACGTTTTTATTTGGTTCATTTATTTTACTTTATTCTACAGTCTATAGAGATGGAATCTGTTTTACTTCTACAAAAAATAAATAAAATAAAACAATAAAATAAACAAAACGGCAAAGCATTCATTTGTTTTCTTGATCAGCGCCCACTCGATACATACGTTTCTCCCCTCTTAAAGAGCATCAAATTGGCCGTGGTTAATAAATAGCGCTGATGCCAAATGCATTTCTTTCTCAAATCAACAATTAGTAAATCGAGATAAGCTGATTGGAGAATCGCTTTCGTGCAACGCAATGAATAATAAAATAAATCAGACGTCAACTGATTGGTGATCAGGAACTTATTTGATCTGCATTTCTGCAACCGGGCTAAGTTTATAATCAAGTTAATCAATATGACATTTTTTCTGAACTTCAGTGTACAAAATTATAATTCCGTTACAATAAGAGACATGAGATAATGAAAGCTATGACGACCGGGTCACAGGGCCTGTCAGGTATAATGGAATATCGTTGTATACATATTCCGGGAACGACAAACGTACGAACATGCTATCTGATTTCGTTTTATTCTCTACAGTTTCAGTGGAGGTACATACAATACATGACCGAACGATATGCCTCTCTCTCTTTTTCTACCTCTCTCATTTTTCATATCTCTCAATACAATAGAATGTTTTCAGAAGAGATACAACTCCATCGTGAAACTGAAGGACCACCGAGATCATATCTTTCAATAAGAGTAGATAGAGACTGGAAAAACAAGAATTCATCAGCACTATAACGGGATTCAATTTTAATGCATTAGCTGATCATAGAAGATTTCTGTTTCACCCTAAAGTAATCGCCAAATACGAAATCCAGGACAAGCCTTACATTTTTATTATTTATAAGTCATTTGTCACCTCTATTTGAGGTTCTGTCTGATACATACATCTATTATCAGGCAGTATATCTCACTTGACGATGTGTCAGAGGAAGACCAATTGAGGACCGTTTTTGCAAAACTTGCTAATTGAAAAAACTAAATTTTACAGGAGAGACAAAACACTGTAGTAAGAAAAATTTTGCTGTAACTCTCACGTAGAAGAAAGCAAGTTTTGGAAAAACGATCACACTTTGACACACTACAATGAAGAGGAATAATCAAATTTTACTAAGACGCCTTTAACATCATGTAGAGGCCTGCCTTATGTTAACGAATCCATCAAAATCTCAATTTTGCAAATTTTGCAGTTAGCAAGTTTTGCAAAAACGGTCCTCAATTGTTTGTATACATCTGAAGTCTGAGTAGTGTAATAGTTACTAGCCAGTAATGTATGCAATGGAGGGGAGAAAAGGAACTGGTCATCCTACTCTATTATCTCCTGGCTTAGTTGTCTCATAAATGATGTCTCATTGGTGTCACGAGGTTCCAACCTGTCTTCGGACAGTTGACTGAACAACATGAAGTCATTTGTAGCCACGAAAGAGACAAGACGTATGAACTAGTTGTATGAAAACCATTATAATCATTTTATAAACATTGGATAGTCTTCTGCCAAAGGAAGATCCTTCACTACAAACTCACATTTCTCCAATCTTTCCTATTTTCTGCCTTCCTCTCAGTCTCCGCATATCATCCATATACCTTTATGTCGTCAATCATCTGATATCTTCTTCTCCCCCGAACACTTCTCCCGTTCATCATTCCTTCCAGTGCATCCTTCAGTAGACAGTTTCTTCTCAGTCAGTGATCTAACCACCTGATCAGTTTCAGCATCATTCTTTCTTCATCCACTCTTTCCAACACAGCTTCCTTTATTCTGTCTGTCTACTTCACATGTTCCATTCTTCTCCATATTGACATTTCAAATGCTTCTAGTGGCTGCTTTTCACTTCGTCGTAATGTCCACGTTTATGTCCCATACAATTCCACACTCCACACTTAAAAAAATACTGGTGATAGAGTATAAATTATTGAACGAAAAAGTCATATAAAAGTTTTCTATAACTATTGTGGTTTCCTTAGAAAATTGTTATCTGTGAACCTAATATTTTTGGAAATGATAGTAGACCGTCATTATTTACTTCGGTCCGCCACGTACATTGCAATTATGGTGAAATCCTTGTTTACAAATCAGAGTACTCTATTGTCCCTCTATTGTGGAGGTGTTAGCGTGTGTTGGAAATGAGGTCACTGGCATTAACGTTCACATTTACTCGAACAATAAATAAGTATTAGACTACCATCAACAGTTAAAAATGATATTCTAGGAATTAGAAACAAAAATAAAAGGAAAAAAATTCACTGCACATTATGTTTAGTAGACCTAGCTGTACAGTCTGTATAATTTTGGTAGTTCATATCGTCTACACCCTGTATAGTGTGCTACAGCTCTGGAATGTTTGTGAAGATTTTCATACTTCTTATGAAACAAAATCGTACTATATATCAGAATTTCTCCTAAATAAAAGTTGGTGGTTGGGGAAGGGACATGGTGATGGGGAATGGACATGGTGATGAAGGGACATGGTGATGGGGAAGGGACATAGTGAGGAGATAGTGAAAGATTTAGGGTGGGAACTTCTCAAATCAAGGCGGCGAAAAACCAGACTCACCGCATTGTTTAAGGCACAAATGGGACACAAAGCATGGACCGATATCAATGCTAGATTAGCAACACCATCATACTTAGGAAGGGCTGATCATATTAGGAAGTTTAAATGTAGAAAACAAAGAACGGACGTGGCAAAATTTTCCTTTGTTAACGCACAATAGTAGACTGGAACAGCTTACCTGCGGCAATCTTTCAGGGTGGTCCTCTTAAAATCAATACATTTAAGGAAAGGTTGAGAAGATTAGACTGAAAATGTAATTGGAGGTGCAGTGTAAATATCTAAGTTGTGTAATGTAACTAATCGAGTTGATATACAATTAATTAAGTGGATATGTAATTATTAAGCTGATATGTAATTTAGTTGATATGTAAATAAATTAAGGTGATATGTAATTAATTAAGATGATATGTAATTAAGTTGGTATGTAATTAATTAAGGTGATATGTAATTATTTAAATTGGTAATAGTTGGGTGAAATAGAAGTACTTATAAGTTAGATTTACTTTTAGGGTTATTATAGAATAGTTTTTATTTATAGTCCTAGGTTTATTCCATTTACTATTCAAAGATTTACGTTTATTTTATTTTATTTCATTTACGTTTATTTATTTTATTTAATGTAATTGTAATTATTGTATATTATGTATACCCAATTGTAGTGTTAATAAATAAATAAATACATACATACATACATCACACATACATACATACATACATACATACATACATACATACATACATACATACATACATACATACATACATCTTCAAATGATCTTCAAATTAGATTGTAAACTTTGAATTGTTATAGATGATTGTAAATAACTGTAATATTACAAGAGAGCTCAGTGCATGTAGTATTACTCAGTGTAATGGAACATGCCTTTTTTTAATAAATACATAAAAAATACATACATACATACATATATACATACATACTTACATACATTATATAAACTCATAATCAAGCAGGAAACAACAAACTTCTGTCGGTACTTCAATCACCACTAATTTATTGAGAAGCTAATTCCGCTCCATTTATGCTACATACAATATATGAGAACAACTTAAACGCATATTATCTCAAAAGTTTATTTAAAATCAATGTTACGGGCTTCAAAGGCACATGGAGTTACAAGTTTTATCAAGTGCTGCGGTATACAGCACAATATTAATACAGCTATATCGGTTAATACCATAAAATTACATTTCACCCCAATACGAGACCACAAAAGTATAACAGACGATTATAGACTAATGGTAGATTTATAGGATAGTAATCGTGAAACAGAGCGTAAATCCTCTTCCACGCTCATCCTCTTGTCTAAATTATCTGCACCCCCACCACACGAATAACAAACAATTCAACCGAGACGCTTAAAACCGAGAAACATAGCAAAAAGGATGAAAAATTCAGCATTACAGTGTGTTTACACAGAGTATTTAACACAAACAACCTGGATTAAGTGGTAGCGCTTACTGCTACAGATCTAGCGTGCCGTGTTCAGTTCTCTGCAAGGCAGTGCAAGTTTATTTGACTTCTACTGAAAACTGGTGTTTACCTTAACTTGTGCCTAAGCCACTGATGTAATATAGGCACAGTGAGGAGGATTACTTGTCCGAGTCTGAGTTCGGATGTGGGTTTGAATCCAGTTGGGACTCACAATAACAATTATGTATCCAGATGACACTACTTTCCTATGTTCTTCCTCTGCTCTAAATGAATTATGTGCTCTCAACAACGACACTCTATCACAGATGGCTTTATGGTTTGAATCTAATGGTTTCTTCCTTAATCAAGAAAAAAACTATCAACTTAACTTTCAGTCTAAACTATCTAATAAATAAGGACAACAGACTCAACTACACAAAATTTCTGGGACTTTTTATAGACTCCAGTTTAACATGGGATAAGCACATCGAATACATATGCACAAAGCTATCAAGAGTTTTATATTTGCTAAAGAAAATAACGACTTGCGTTTCTCAAAATTATTTAAGATGTGCCTACTTTTCTTTCTTTCAGTCGATAATCCGATATGCCCTAATTTTCTGAGGAAATGGAATCAAAATTGGAAGCGTCTTGATTTTACAAAAGAAAGCCATTAGAATTCTATGTAAATTAAACTATCTGGAACATTGTCGGCCACTTTTCAGACAATCACGGATTTGAACAATCATAAATTTGTATATATATGATCTAGTACTTTACACTCGACAAAATATCGACAATTACTCATTAGTGGCCAATATACATGATCATGAAATTAGAAATAGTGAACAAATTAATATTCCATATTGTAGATTACACAAGAGCAACGCAAACTTTTTAAATATGGCGTTGAAATTATATAATAAGCTCCCAAGTCAATATTATAAATTACCAATCAATAGCTTCATAACTAGATTTTACAATTGTTTATTAAATAATCCTTTTTATTCTGTTGCTGAGTTTTTCAACACAAATTTGTATGAAATTGTATTTTAATAAATAAGTTTAATTGCAATTTAGTTAGTTTTCTTCAATTTAAAAGTTTCAAATTATTTCATGTTTTCATTGTATTACTTAAATTTTACTGTTTCTGTTATTATTGTTTTTTAAAATGTATTTGTATGTTTTTCAATGTATTCTGACGAAGCCTAAAACTGTATGTCTAATGGCCAAATAAATTGAATTGAATTGAATTGAATTGAATTGACCTGGTCGGAGCTACTGACGTCATAACTGTAAGGCGAATGGCAGGTAATCCCCTGGGTGATTTCTCGGACTTTTCTTGTCATTAACAATTCCATGGATGATAGGCAACTGAGAAGTCGGTACAGCAGATTTCATGATAGACTAAAAATAAATATAATCTTTGCCAGTGGTTCAGTGAGGATGTAAAGTCATTTCCTGTTACATTTATTACAATATATGTTGGCCCCTTTTTTTGCATTTCTGAAATTCGGTAGCATGTGTATTAAACTGAGCGTGACAACTCGACACAGAAAACGGCATAGCCACGACATTCTAGCGGGGGGGGGGGGGGAGGAAAAAACAAGCCCTTAGTTGGCGCCACAGGGTTTATTGCTGACCGACTGAGATCCCGCGGCACGAATGTTATGTCCATTAGTTAAATTGAATGGGATGACCTACAAGTGGTACCAACAATTCAACCGAATATTTCCAAAAAAAGAAAACTGGCGTCATTACATTTTGAAAATAATAATAATAATAATAATAATAATAATAATAATAATGATAATAATAATAATACCTAGACCAATAATAATAGCATATTATTTCTACACTCTATCAGAAACTAAAACTTCAGATCCGTATATCTATACTAATAATAAATCTGTAGCCGAAATTTTTCTGGCAATTTTCGATTTTCCAAAAATAATTGGTCCTAACATATATAATTAACCACCCTGAAACCGAAAATCGCTTTTTTCAAATTTTTGTTGGCATGTCTGTCTGTCTGTATGTTTGTTACCTTTTCACGCGATAATGGCTGAACCGATTTCGATGAAAATTGGAATATAAATTAAGTTCGTTGTAACTTAGATTTTAGGCTATATGGCATTCAAAATACGTTATTTAAAAGGAGAGTTATAAGGGGGCCTGAATTAAATAAATCGAAATATCTCGCTTATTATTGATTTTTGTGAAATATGTTTCATAACAAAAGTTTCTTTGAACATGATTTCTGATAAGTTTTACTCTCTGAAACATTTTGATAGGACTGATATTTAATGAGATAAATGAGTTTTAAAATTAAAATAACTGCCATCTAAGACGGTGTATTGAAATAAAAAACAAATGACTTCGTCTATAAGGGGCCTTGGACACAACAATCGAAAGCTATGAAACATAGCCTACAGACAATGTTTCTGTGTTTGTATGAAGTAATATATCGAAGCTAAATTAACCGATTTGTATAATTAATTATTATTTCATCATTGGAAAGTGTAGTTTCTCTAGATGGACATAATGCTATAATGTTATTACAGTAACTTGTGAGTGAATTGAGGACAGGTAAGATTAAAATAGCTTCTTATGCACAGAAAACTTGATAGGTTATTCTGTATATTCATTTCATGTATTTCTTATAATAATGTTTATGAACATATTCATTTTTATCTCAGAGAATTAACGAACAACGAGAGTGTATTGATTTAGTATGCAGTAATAGTACGTTAGCTTAGCAATCTATTATTTTATAATTCAATTTTTAACTACGCTCAATTGAATCGTGTTAAAATACATAAAATACATATGCAATAAATGCAATGCAAAAAATTGGGTAATGAGCCAAGCAGATTATGTTGCGCTGTTGTAAAAGTTGTTCCTCCTGAGATTCAAGAGCTCCCACAACAAATTAAAAACTTTCTAATTCGAGTACATCCGTTATCAACACACTTTTTCATAATATAATATAAACATAAAATAAATCTGTAGCCAAAATTTTTCTGTTAATATTTGCTTTTCCAAAAATAATTGGTAATAACAATTAAGAAACATGTTAAAGGAATATTCATTGCACCAAATGAGTGGTCTCTGGATCAAAATGATCGCATTTTAATATTTTAAATACAATTTAAATTAAGTAACATATTAAACGATTTATCCTTCTATCAAACACGAATGTTCCCTGGATCAAATGTCCTATTTTAATTATGTAATTACTTTATATTTATTTCTAATGGGTGCAGCGGAGCGCACGGGTATGGCTAGTCTATAATAAATACACGTGATATGGGATAAAGGTTGGTAATACTGCGATACGGGTAATATTGTGATAGTTTTCTTTGAGAATTTATTACAATTTTATTGAGCGAGAGAAAGATCGGTTTTTTGTGTCAACGTATTTAGGGAATGTTCGTGGACAAGTTGCTGCACAAAATCGGTCCTTCTCTCGCTCAGTAAAAATGTAATACATTCTCAAAAGAACTATCACAATATTACTCGTATCACAGTATTACTAACCTCTACTCTACTATAATCTGTTGTTTTCTTGTAAGCTGGCCCTACAGTTGTACGAGAATTGACTTACCACAACCGACAAAACATCAGGTTACAGATTATCCTAATTTATTAATTTATTTTATTTTTCATTAAGGAAAGTGAGTACAATTCAGAAGTGTACAACAAAAAATGTTTCTAGCCATTATCTGTACGGTATGGTCTTAGCCAATAATATAACATAAAATTTACAAAGACAGTTTACTGAATACACTAATTAACTTAATTCAGACCGACAACTAATACACAAGAGAAAAAGATAGAGAAAGAGAGTGAAAAAGACACATTTAATATAAAATGGCAATCAGACAGAAGCCAGTGACATTCAATAAGAACATGAATTTAGTCGACAGAAATAAAAAGATGAAAAATAGAAACATTTGTTAATATTAAGTTATATGAATAATTTTATAAATTTCTTTTTTAAAAGGATCCATTTTTAAATATAATTCAAATTTGTAAAATGGTTTGTAATTTTATTATAAAGTCTTGGGCCGAAACTAGCACCATGTTTAAGAGCTGCACTTGTATGACATTTAGGCTCAATCACTGGGAAAGTAGACCTTTGTCTTCGAGTACGATATTCATGTCGATTAGATTTATGTTTTATTTGATTTCTGTGGTAGTAAGTTAGTAAACTATATTTATAAATTTGTTCAATAGTTAATACTTTAAAATCTGTATTAATTATTTTTTTTGGGTAATCGATATTTTTGGTCAAACAAATTTTTATTAATCTTCCGTGTAATAAAATTAATGGATTAAGTACAGATGACCTACTCCACCCAAATTTATTATACCATATTGTATTAATGATTGTACTGAAGCTAAAAATATTCTCAATGCTTTCTTAGTGATAAAATTTCGAAGTATTATGGATTTATAAAATATTAATAGATAATAATTCAAAGGGACTAAATTTTGAATTTTCAATTAATATTGCACGTAGATATAACATAGGAAAGTGATAATGACAAAGTGGCAGTAGTAGTAGTAGTAATAGTAGTAGTAGTAGTAGTAGTAATAGTAGCAGTAGTGGTAGTAATAGTAGTAGTAGTAGTAGTAGCAGTAGTAGTAGTAGCAGTAGTAGTAGTAGCAGTAATAGTAGTAGTAGTAATAGTAGTAGTAATAGTAGTAGTAGTAGTAGTAGCAGTAATAGTAGTAGTAGTAGTAATAGTAGTAGTAGCAGTAGTAGCAGTAATAATAGTAGTAGTAGTAGTAGTAGTAGTAGTAGTAGTAGTAGTAGTAGTAGTAGTAGTGGTGGTGGTACAGTAAAATCGTCGAATTAACATTATAGGGGCAGGCTCTGTGTTGGATAAATTTTTTTTTTCTTGAAAGCATCAATACTTATAATGTCAAGCGGTGTTCTCATGTTTTCGTTGTAAATATCATCCCTAGTTAGAATTATTTATTTACTGACATCAACCCATTGATTTCTACCACTACTATTCATTAGTATTCATAGTGACTAAATTTTAAGCTGGAAGATTGAAAAAAGGAACTTATAATTTCTACGATTTTTACGGTAGAAAAACAAAGTTTCTGAATTCGTTTATTATTTTAACCATAATGTATAATTTATTCGGCGACGTTTTCATTTCTAAATAGCCCTGTAATTGTTATGTTTTATGTTTTAAATGCGTATAAACGTAGGTACAAAATTTTGAGGATGAGATAGAATCACATTTTTATGCCGAAATATTTCTGGAAACAAGCTCAGTTCGATCAACAGAGAAACGTTTGCGGAACCTAGCGAATTTGAAGTGTAGATGAATTTATTTGCAACCCTGTGAGCGCCTGGATAACATAAATCTCCCGTCGCCTTCCTTTATCACATAGTCTTGTTTATGTTAGACGTATTGCTGAAGGAGTCCGTTTTAAATAGTAGAAAAGTTCATAATTTTGTCTAGATAGGCTACACCCTCCTATAATGCATAGTTTCCCTTACACAAACGTAATTAGAGTTTGTATACAAAATAAATGTATTGTGGATCCCTATCACCACGGCATGGCGCGTCCTCAGGTTGCGGATCGAGGAGACGGCCTCCAGATATGGAGGGTAGCTGTGAATATATTGAATAAGCAGCCGCGGACAGCCGATGAGGGGTGGTCCTCCAGCTTGGGGGTTGGACAAAAGGCTAACAACCCATCACCGTAAAAAACAGCTTGTTACGAAACCTTCAAATAAGCCTCGGAATGGGACTGATTCTCTGGTACGACTACAGCAAAGGAATAATGTTTTGAGATTTGGTACTTCAAATATCTGGGAGCAACAGTAACAAATATAAATGATACTCGGGAGGAAATTAAACACAGAATAAATATGGGAAATGCCTGTTATTATTCGGTTGAGAAGCTTTTATCATCCACTCTGCTGTCGAAAAATCTGAAAGTTAGAATTTATAAAACAGTTATATTACCGGTTGTTCTGTATGGTTGTGAAACTTGGACTCTCACTTTGAGAGAGGAACATAGGTTAAGGGTGTTTGAGAATAAGGTTCTTAGGAAAATATTTGGGCCTAAAAGGGATGAAGTTATAGGAGAATGGAGAAAGTTACACAACACAGAACTGCACGCATTGTATTCTTCACCTGACATAATTAGGAACATTAAATCCAGACGTTTGAGATGGGCAGGGCATGTAGCACGTATGGGCGAATCCAGAAATGCATATAGAGTGTTAGTTGGGAGGCCGGGGGGAAAAAGACCTTTGGGGAGGCCGAGATGTAGATGGGAAGATAATATTAAAATGTATAGCTAGATTTGCGTTTCGGATCACTATGCACGGTGTTGTTAGATGACTTAAGCTGGCTAGGCGATAATGCTAGTAATTAAAAAAGTATGAAAAAATAAACAAACTAAGTTATGGAAGTTTGTGTTTTCCATTCTATCATATCAACTATCACAAATTTCTTTTTGCAACTTGAATGCAGTCGTTCAGCTAACAATAATACAACTACAGAAACTGGAAAACACGTATTACACATACATTAAAACTGATTTTAATCGAAAAGATTGATTGTACGTGCAAACGTTTTAGGACAATGCTGTTCCCCTTTGAATTTCTGACGCCACGGCCACTGAAAATTGGCACATCCCCAAACTTACAGAAATAATGATATTCTATTGGGGGAATAAAGGGTTGAGAAACTTCGCGTTGGAACTGTATCACGACGAAAACGGCATTAAATCAAAGCGAATTGCCTGGATAATATTTGATTCCAGCCGAATTCTATCAGGAGTGAGTAGAGGCATAAAAACACAGTACGTACTTAGTGCCACCCTAAAGAGCCTGGTTATCTTGCCATTTCTATTCCGATACACTGCAAGGGGCTCTATAGCCAACCATTTGAATTCGTCCCTCTTAAAACGGCCCGTTCTTGATGTATACTAACCCATTTCTTCTCTTTGCAAATACGCGTTCCCTGTTAGGTTCCACTTTTACTGTCCACAAATCAAGACGACGACTTACCACTTGGATGTCTCAAACACAGAGGCGGTGTTATACAGGGCTTTTCGAAAGAGGCGTCCGGCATTATAAATGCTCTGACAAGAAAAGGGATGCTACAATTTATTATACGGCCAGAACATTTACAGCTATCTAATACAAAATTGCAAGAAAGCAATAATACCCTTGACGATGAAAGACTTATGTTACCAATGGACGTTACTAGATTACAAAAGAAATTGTTATTATACAGGGTGGAAGTGATATAACTGTACAGATTGAAGGGGGAAATAGACAGCTATTGAAATCAGGATAGAATCAGTGTAGTGAGGAAGTTGATAGCGAAATAAGTGTAGTGCCGAAAGGTACTTGTGCAGGTATGAACTTAGGGTTAAGATACAAATTAGATTTACTTTATATGTTATTTTAAGTGATCGTACTTCATTTAATTTAGGATGCTCCTTGTTGTTGTTATTATTATTTTTTTTTCTTAATATTATTATTATTATTATTAGTATTATTATTACTATTATCATGTATCATTATTATTAATTTTTATTGTTTTTTATTAGTTGTGTTTATTATTTATTGTCATTATTGAGTGTAATTAGTTACCACTGCTACCGGGTATATACCCATTTGCAGTGTGGATAAATACACACATAATAATAATAATAATAATAATAATAATAATAATAATAATAATAATAATGTTTTATTTTCGCTGGCAGAGTTAAGGCCATAAGGCCTTCTCTTCCACTCAACCAGCCTTAATCAACACAATACATATTTAAATTACAAATATTTACACTACACGTAAAAGGTTCTCCAGCAATATTCTTCAGTTAAGTTAACGACTAGTAGACTACATATTTATTTAAATTTAGATAAACCTATAAGGTAAAGTAGTAACTTAATTTATGAGCTACATACATACATACTTACATACATACATAACGTTATTTTGGAATGTTTTAAGATTGTGTGATACCGGAAATACTGAATATATCAGTGATGGAGAATTGAGAGCATCATGGGTAAAAAGTCAACTTCAATCCCTTCCAAGGTTTAGCACAGTTTTTTTTTATGAAGTAGCGGCGCGGATTCTACGTCAACATTGCAGTGGCGTGTACTTAGCATTGAATATGACGGAAGTTTCTTATGTGTGATTCGAAGTAAACATTCCGGTTTTCCGTCTTGAAGGAAGAAAAAATTTTTTTTTTTCCCCATTCATTGCAGAAATGAAATATAGCTTTCAAAACCCATCTTTTTTACTTACTCGATAAGTAAACTCAAGGTTCGTAGAGAGTAATAATAATAATAATAATAATAATAATAATAATAATAATAATAATAATAATGTTTTATTTTCGCTGGCAGAGTTAAGGCCGTAAGGCCTTCTCTTCCACTCAACCAGCAAAAAGTATACATACATATAAATTAACTTACAAAGAATTCAACAATTTGATTTAGATAAGAGTTACATGTATACAAGAATTATTTACCAATTAAACAGCAAAATACTATGAACTATTAATTAAACAATGAAATATGAACTGTGTAGCAGAATTAAGCTAAAATACTTACATAGAATGTTAATATATGTCAAATAATGTTAGATAATAGGAAAAGATTATTATGAGATAATTTTGAAAATACAGCACTATCAGTCTAAAGGAAGAAGCAACAATGTAGTCAGTGATAGTTTAAGTCAGTATGATTGGAGTGAAATGCTAAGAAGGTTATCTTTTAAGCTGTATTTAAAAGTGTTTATTCTCTTGCAGCCCCCAATACTCTGTAACAAGGAATTCCATTGTCGCGAGGTGGATACAGTAAAAGATGATAAATAACAAGATGTTCTATGAAGAGGTATACTTAGCGTGCCACAGGTAAGTGATTAGAGTATAGATAAGAGAAACGAAACGAAAGGTAATTTGGTGTTGAAGTGTGCAGAATTCGAAAGAATAAAGACAAAGAGTGTAAAGTTCTACGTTCTTTAAGTCGGAGCCACGAAAGACTTGCGAAGGACGGTGATATGTGATCATATCGTCGGATGTTGCACACGTATTTGACGCACATATTCTGAACTCGCTGTAACTTGACTGACAGTTCAGAACAGAACAGAATGGGTCAACGTCAGTGATCACAGCAGGGGGGGGAGGGGTTCAAGACCACGTGCTCGGCACTGGCATTGGTCTGGGTTGAGGGAGAAAAAGAGGGGAACGTACTCAGTGAGTACATGTTCCGCGTCCATGGAATATATTAAGTAAATTTAAAAAAAAACTATTATTCGTTTTGTAATTAAGTGCATGGTTAATTAGAAAATTAAGCTGAAAATATGCAGAGTTTGGCAACATTGCACCCCTGGCTCACCTACGAATACACACACAAACTTAGGTTTGTGTCACTGCAGTAAGGTTTTCAAACTTTTTATTTGATTCGGTTTGAAAAACTTAACAGAAAAAATAACTTAATTAATATACAGTACTTATTATTTTATATATTCGTTTTATTCTGAATGAAATAGATTACATTTAACATAAAAACAGGGATCATCCTCCAGTCCTGAATACTTTCGCCGTTCTCTTTCTTTGTTCTATGAAAATGACACACCAGCAGTATTAGTAGGTTGTAAGGACAGAGAGGTATAATGGGTTAAAATATATGATTACGATTTGAGTAAATCTTAAGATATTTACCCTGTGGCCCTTGGTCCATTTTTTTTTTATGATTTTCACCCAATTTAAGTATTTATAATAGCGGGGATCTCTGATTATGTGATATACATGGGACATGATCACTGCTTTAATCAAACATAAAACAGGAACAATACAAGAGAAAAACACAATACTTAAAAAGAGAAAATTTTCCCCTAACGTGTGGGGATCGAACCGAGATCCAGTGTATAAGTAGCTAATATATTTGGAAAATCGTAAGTAATGTCGTTAATTTTAGAGGTATTCTTCAAGGTAAGTGAAACAAAATAGTTTCAATTTTGCTCGTTTTTGCTTCCTTATCGAAATAATAATTGCTTTAGGCATATATGAAGCGTTTCATAGAGTATTTTGGGAAAGCCATCGATTTAATTTCCAATATGTTTACTCAATTTAAAAGCGCATAAAAAGAATTACAGTTTTATCCTTCAAATGTGCAGAAATTTGATCGAAATAAATGTAACACTTCAAAATCCCTTTTCAGAACGAAAAGTTACATTTGTTCGAATCACATTTCTACATATTTAAAGGACAAAACTAAAATTCTTTCAATCACTTATTATCATAATACACTGCGCCCTTAAACTGACTGAGCATATTGGAATTAATTCAGTAGCTTTCCCAAAATATGCAATGAAATGTTTCACATAAAATAACTTTTTTCTCGAAAAGAAAGCAAAAACGAGCGAAATTGTACGAAACTTTTTTGTTTGAAATATCTAAAAAAATCATTCATTCATTCATAGTCTTCTGCCCAAGGGCAGGTCTTTCACTTCAAACCCAGCATTCTCCAGTCTTTCCTATTTTCTGCCTTCCTCTTTGTCTACGCATTTGATCCATATTATCTTAATGTCGTCTATCATCTGATATTTTCGTCTGCCCCGAAGAATTATTATTTAATTAATTAATTGTAATTATTGTGTTAAATTCTATTGTGTATTCTTATTGTATTGTGTATATAATTGTATTGTGTATTGTATAATTGTATTGTGTAGTGTAAATTTTATTGTGTATTGTTTATATTGTGTAGGCCTATACCACTGCCACCGGGTGCTTGCCCACTTGCAGTATAATTAAATAAATACATAAAAAATAACCCCTTGAAATTGATAACATTAATAATAATAATTTAATAATTTATTTATTTAATCTGACAGGATTAAGGCCATAAGGCCTTCTCTTCCATCCTACCAGATAGCACATATAAATACAAAAAAGAAATACAAACACTGAATGAACATTACTTATGGTTCTCACTGTATAGGCACATAACCTGCACCCTATACGGTAGAATAGTAATAATAATAATAATAATAATAATAATAGTAGTAATAATAATAATAATAATAATAATAATAATAATAATAATCTATACTAATAATAAATCTGTAGCCGAAATTTTTCTGGTAATTTTCGATTTTCCAAAAATAATTGGTCCTAACATATATAATTAACCACCCTGAAACCGAAAATCGCATTTTTGAAATTTTTGTTTGTATGTCTGTCTATGCCATGTATGGTGGGTCCCTATCACCACGGCATGGCGCGTCCTCATGTTGCGGATAGAGGAGACGGCCTCCAGATATGGAGGGTAGCTGCGAATATATTGAATAAGCAGTTGTGGACAGCCGATAAGGGGTGGTCCTCCAGCTTGGGGGTTGGGCGAAGGGCTAACAACCCATCACCGTAAAAAAACAGCTTGTTACGAATCCCTACAATAAGCCTCGGAATAGGACTGATTCTCTGGCACGACCACCGCAAAGGAATAGAATAAGGTGCTCAGGAAAATATTTGGGGCTAAGCGGGATGAAGTTACAGGAGAATGGAGAAAGTTACACAAAACAGAACTGCACGCATTGTATTCTTCACCTGACATAATTAGGAACATTAAATCCAAACATTTGAGATGGGCAGGGCATGTAGCACATATGGGCGAATCCAGAAATGCATATAGAGTGTTAGTTGGGAGACCGGAGGGAAAAAGACCTTTAGGGAGGCCGAGACGTAGATGGGAGGATAATATTAAAATGGATTTGAGGGAGGTGGGGTATGATGATAGAGACTGGATTAATCTTGCACAGGATAGGGACCGATGGCGGGCTTATGTGAGGGCGGCAATGAACCTCCGAGTTCCTTAAAAGCCATTTGTAAGTAAGTATGTCTGTCTATGTTTGTTACCTTTTCACGCGATAATGGCTGAACCGATTTATATGAAAATTGGAATATAAATTAAGTTCGTTGTAACTTAGATTTTATGCTATATGGCATTCAAAATACTTTATTTAAAAGGTGGGTTATAAGGGGGCCTGAATTAAATCGAAATATCTCGCTTATTATTGGTTTTTGTGAAAAATGTTACATAACAAACGTTTCTTTAAAAATGATTTCCGATAAATTTTATTCTTTACAAAATTTTGATAGGACTGATATTTAATGAGATAAATGAGTTTCAAAATTACAATAACAACGCCATCTAAGACGGTGCAATAAAATAACAAATGACTTCGTCTATAAGGGGCCTTGGACAACAACAATCGAAAAAGGGGCCTTGGACAACAACAATCAAAACCTATTAAACTTAGCCTACAGAGAATGTTTCTGTTTTTGTATGAAGTAATATCGGAAGCTAAATTAACCGATTGTATAATTAATTATTATTTCATCATTGGAAAGTGTAGTTTCTCTAGATGGACATAATGCTATAATGTTATTACAGTAACGTCTGAGTAAATCGAGGACAGGTAAGATTAAAATAGCTTCTTATGCACAGAAAATTTGATAGGCTATTTTGTACATTCGTTTTGTGTATTTCTTAAAATAATATTTATGTACACTTATTTTAATCTCAGAGAATTAACGAACAACGAGAGTGTATTGATTTAGTATGCAGTAATAGTACGTTAGCTTAGCAATCCATTATTTTATAATTCAAATTTTAACTATGCTCAATTGAATCGTGTTAAAATACATAAAATATATATCCAATAAATGCAATGCAAAAAAAAAATTGGGTAATGAGCGAAGCAGATTATCTTGCGCTGTTGTAAAAGTTGTTCCCTGGATCAAACGTCCTATTTTAATTATGTAATTACTTTGTATTTATTTCTAACAGGTGCAGCGGAGCGCACGGGTACGGCTAGTAATAATAATAATAATAATAATAATAATAATAATAATAATAATAATGATAATGTTTAACGAAAATTACTGGGTTTGAAAACCAAAAATAAGAAATACGTTTGAAACTCCAAAGAATGAAACTGAGTAGGAATGGGTCAAATGCGTAGTTCCATACTCCATTATATAGGCCTACTGAACTTCGCTGCCGCCGATCCAATCTCTTAAATGCAAAATGTTTCACAGAATATTCCTTTCTACGTATATAAAAAAAAAAACCAGAAGCAAGAAAATTGATACATTTCAAGTAAATATTTCATAGGCTTCTAGAAAATCTTGTAAAACAGCCTGGAGAAGGAGATTGCATTTCGAAGATCCTGTATCTTCAAGAGTGGGACTGTTATGTTAATCCAATATCAACGGAGATTCTATTTTAACAAACTACCAAAGTTCTAGGCCCAGCACAGTCGACAAAGATATAAGATTTTACATTATTGCGTAACTTTGAGGAAAAAATACAGCTTCAATCTCATCCAATATACTGGTGAGACTTCCAAATGGTCAAATTCTACGCTTACTTACACTTGGAATAGTTGGAGAAGGATTTGAGTGTCAACGTATCCTGGTATGAGAGCAAAAGAAGCTTGACAAATCTTCCAAACGACTCTTGTATTGTTGTTTTATGGCGTTTTCTAAACTAGGGAAATAGAGCCATCCGTTCTCTCGCTGGAACAGTATTGGATTCACTCACATTACCGAACGTTGTTACATAAATATGAATGAGAAGCAAGATTGTTACGTTCACTGTAACATCCAAATGAGAATCGGATGCAAAAGTACGATGACATCATAGTGTAAAATATGTATTGGATCAATGTGGACGGAATGAACATTCTGCGACTTTGTAAAAAGGATTTAAGTAACTACTACCGTACTAAATGAGTAAGAATAAGTTCGTTAAAAATTACCATGGAAATGGATGATAATAATAATAATACTATTAATATCATTACTATTATTATTACATCTAATCATTATTATTATTATTATTATTATTATTATTATTATTATTATTATTACATCTAATTGAGAGTCGGCCTGATTTGTATTGCACTGGAGTACAAAGATACGTGACCACTACTAATCGATAGTGATCGATACTTTGTAAGTGTGCCTTCTTTAGTTATTACTTCTATGAATAGATGGCGAAGATAATAATCAGTGTCGCCAATCGTACATAAATATACCCGCATTATAGAATTCAATATTTCATCCCTCTCTGCTGATTGTAAAACAACATTGGGTTTAGCGCGAAACCGCTGATATTGTCAATTATGAGAATAAATTATGTTTAAGGGGTTAGGTACAGGTTACAGCAGTAAAATTTTTGGAAATATTCAACATTTTTTCCCACCATTACTGTATCTTGTAAATAATGAAACGGATTTGATTTGTAGTGACCTTATAAATAACACATGTTCAGAAATGGAGTTCCTTTTTCGAGTTTGAAAAAAAAAAGTTTTTCTATCAGCTCGAACAAGAAGTTAGAAAACCGCTGATGTACAATAAAATGTTGTTAAAGCGGTGGATAGGGGTCGAAATGAAGATAAACTATAGAGGAGCGCTATTGTTTGTACGGAGAAATGACTGGTAGCACCGATATCATTACAGACATGATGAAATCAGCCATATCCCCAGTCGTAAAAATACAGGAAAAGTTGTACGCTGTCGTAGTGCAAAAGGAAGCCATACCACCCACGAAATAGAGGAAATCACATACTAACCCCTACCAACATCTCGCTAGTAGTACCAAAAAGTTTTTAACTTTCCTTACACCCCGCCCTCCGATAAGCTGCTGAAGCGGACCTGCTCTCCCTTTAAACCACCCGTTTTCTAACGACAAAGAAACCAAGATACCGAGTTAAATTACTTTACTGTTGCCCATTTCCGATTTCCAGACAGTTGAAACTTTTTAGAAAAGTACAAGAGAGTCTGAAAGAGCAAACTAGTGAGAGAGAGAGAGAGAGAGAGAGAGAGAGAGAAGCAAAACTCTTTCTCTACTTCATGTCGCATGTTTGTTTCTCAAATTTAAGTTTCTGCACCGCTGAAAGGAACTGTCTCCAAATGAAAGGAAATATATCACAGGATTCAAAAGAAATAAGTACAAGGATCAAGTCCATTTGATTCCAGCTCTGTAATAATAATAATAATAATAATAATAATAATAATAATAATAATAATAATAATAATCATCATCATCATCATCATCCTAACAAGTATTAGGCCAAGTGGCCTGTTACGGTCTCAAACTAGAATTTTCAGTCCATCTCTAAAAATAATAATAATAATAATAATAATAATAATAATAATAATAATAATAACAATAATAACTTACTTACTGGCTTTTAAGGAACCCGGAGGTTCATTGCCGCCCTCACATAAGCCTGCCATTGGTCCCTATTCTGAGCAATATTAATCCATTCTCTATCATCACATCCCACCTCCCTCAAATCCATTTTAATATTATCTTCCAATCTACGTCTCGGCCTCCCCAAAGGTCTTTTTCCCTCCGGCCTCCCAACTAACACTCTATATGCATTTCTGGATTTGCCCATAGTGCTTTATGCCCTGCCCATCTCAAACGTCTGGATTTAATGTTCCTAATTATGTCAGGTGAAGAATACAATGCGTGCAGTTCTGTGTTGTGTAACTTTCTTCATTCTCCTGTAACTTCATCCCTCTTAGCCCCAAATATTTTCCAATGAAATAGTTAGTGGAAAAAAAACGCTTTAGTCATATGTTATAGGAGTGGAAATTTCAGTGATTTTCATCAACCAAACATAATCCAAAGACTTTAGTGTGAAAACAGCCATTGTACACGACGATGGTAGCATTTGCAAATATCCCATTCATATCTTGAAGCATTTATCCGTACAATTTTAAACTTAAGTCTAGAACATTGACAGTACTGTTTCTTACGTACGCGGCAAAAGCCACTTCAGAGAAAAATATTTTAGCACGTCAATTGTTGTATTAGTTGTGGAGTCATATTTCCGTGCTGAAGTAACCCCATTACAAAAAAAGCACTTCACTAATATCTTCCTTAGTTCTTTTTCCAGAGGTCTGCAGATGATGCTCCTTTGTCTATTACAAGCTTCCTTTGCCATTGCTATCATCCTTTGACTTCCTAGCAGCAGTTCATGTTACTGCTTATAGTACCCCCGAAGTATTTGAAGTTGTCCACTTGCCCTACTGCCTCATTTATGATTTGCACGTTTACCTTCTTTATTTTTCTCCCGACAACCATGGTCTTCGTCTTGTATGCATTTATCTTCATCCCATACTGCTCACAGCTGTCATCTAGCTCCAATAGCATATCCCTTAGTGTCGTCTCCTCTTCTGCTAATAACGTCATATCATGAACTAATCTTATGCACTTTATTCTTATTCCTCCTACTATCACCTCTCCCATGTTCTGGAATAGTACATTATGCAACGAGCCTATAATGGTAGTAATTAAGACGCGAGTATGTTTATGAAACGAGCGCAAGAGAGTTTCATAATTTTCATACGAGCGTCTTAAACCATTATAGTCAAGTTTCATACGACTTTTTATGCTCGACCATATTTCTAACTTGAAATTATTCATAAGTATTCATGTTATTCTTATCTGACTGAGGAGCGGAACTGACTTTGTGCAATACCTCGTAAATTGTGAGATGTGCGCAGAAGCGAAAGTATTGATTTTTTCCGAGAAACATATGTCGACATTGACATTGAAAAACGAGATGACAAATTGAATTTGTTTGAATATTATTTACAATTAACGCTAATTATTATAGTAACACAACTGACTTTATTTCAAATATAGGTGATTTATTGATTTATTGTTGTCTTTCGATTGCATATCCGAGAATAATCGATACTTGCGCTTTCATATTGCTACAATGGTATTTTCTGATTCGTGGAACACCTGAACTTTAATGAGGTCCATTAAAGGGCTGCTACCAGGTGTATAATTACTACATTTCGGCATGGTCGAGCATAAAAAATATATATGACTATGTATATGTTGCGTGCCACAATTCAACAAATGAATCTATACCGTTAATAAAGAGAAATACTTTACTTGTAGAAGTGTATTTTCGTTTTTGTAAATAATAACCCATTTTTTTTTAAATACTACTATGAGCTTAGTAATTCAATAGCAATTTTCCATTTTTAAGCAAAAAATTCCCATTTCCCACTAGAAATACGAATTTCCCGCTTTTCGGGAAATTTCCCTCTATCTGACAACACTGACTCTGATACTGCTTCACAAACTCGTGGCTTGAAAGGAGATTAAAAAACCTGTAAGCTGTTTTGTGTATTGTTCTAACCGTCACTTATAAAAGAATGTGTGTATATTTAGCGATCTAAATTAAGAATTCTGGCAAAACTACCGCCTTCATTTGTTGGTTATTACCGTTTACAGAGCTTGAATGAGAGTCTGGGAAGGCATTGTAACGGCAACAACCACTTTCATTCTATTCATGTATCAAATATAACGAACGAAAAACAAACAGCTAATCTACAAGCAAAGCCAACACACTCCACCACAGCTGCTGGCCCCTATATTAACAATGTCAGCGTATTTTTAGTTGGTTTATGTTACTTGGTGAGTTCTACAGCAGAATGCTCTCTTCTTCTTTTGTCTCAGTGGCGGATAAACAACCAGCAATATCGACATCAAGATAATAACGGCTATAAAAATTGTAAATTTCAATTCAAACTCTCTCAGATATAATACAAATGTAATCATCACCCACCTTCAAGATCTGGCTTCTTTGTTTAATCCTTTATTGACTCATACTTTTGCGAAAATTTTGGGTTCTTGCACAGTGTCTTAGATATAGGCCTAGAAACATCCAACGTTTTGGAGCCTCGTATCTGCTCCATCATAAGGGAAAACAAGAAAAAGGGGAATCTATCTGTCGGACCTTTACCAAGAACTATAATGCAAGATTGACAATAGATTCAACCAAATTAAAAAAAATAAATGGATTGGGGGGGGGGGAAGCTCAAAACAGTCCTTGGACCGATTTTATTTTTAATATATATTAATGACCTTTTAATGATAGACCTTAAAGAACATGAAGGTGATTTATATTCGTATGCTGATGATACTGTTTTACTTTTTAGTGGATAAAACTTGGAATGATGCTTATTATAATGCAAATTGCGGCTTGAAATTAATAAAAAAAATGGTTCGATTAAAAGTCACTTGTAATTAATAAATATAAAAAATAGCTATCCCATTTTCTTTAAATAATAAAGGTAATAAACCAATTTTATCTATACTACAAATTAAAATGCATAATTCTGATTGTTCCGATATAAATTGCAATTGTTCAGTTATTAATGAAGTTAATGAGATTAAATACTTAGGTATAATTATTGATAATCATTTAAAATGGAATAATCAAATTCATTATGTTTGTAATAAATTACGTAAAACATTATGTTACTTTGTTATTCTAAGAAATATTTTGTCAATTAACTGTTTACGTATTTTATTTAGCATTATTTCAGTCTATATTTATGTATGATATCATAGGTTGGGCTGGAACTTATAAATCCAACCTTTATCCGTTAATTTTACTACAGAGAAAACTATTAAAAATTTGCTTAAACCAGCACAAAGATTACCCAAGTGAATTGTTGTTTAAACACTTCAAAGTTTTCAATATTAAACAAATGTATTATTTTATTTTATTCAAATATATTCATAGAAATTTTAATAACTTTGAAAGGTATATACATAAATATAAAACTAAAATATGAATTCTCTGCGTTTGTGTGAACCAAAATGTAAAACCAATGCAGCTTTTTAACATAGCATGAGTCAAGGTCCCAGATTATTAAACAAATATTATTCCAATAATATTTCAACCACGAATCCTCTCCAAATTAATAAAAAATATAAAAAATTGTATTGGATTTATAGTTTGGGTTTAAACATATTAAACACTATATAATATGTATTTACTCCCAATTTTAATTTTATTTTTGTCTGTATTGGAATCCCCTCCTGAGCACGAGTCTTACTCATTCAGGAGTGGGCTAGTTTATCTTCCACTGTATTTATTAACTTGTATTCATTTCAAACTATAAAAACATTGATAAAATAGTTATATTACCGGTTGTTCTGTATGGTTGTGAAACTTGGACTCTCACTCTGAGAGAGGAACATAGGTTAAGGGTGTTTGAGAATAAGGTGCTTAGGAAAATATTTGGGGCTAAGAGGGATGAAGTTACAGAAGAATGGAGAAAGTTACACAACGCAGAACTGCACGCATTGTATTCTTCACCTGACATAATTAGAAACATTAAATCCAGACGTTTGAGATGGGCAGGGCATGTAGCACGTATGGGCGAATCCAGAAATGCATATAGAGTGTTAGTTGGAAGACCGGAGGGAAAAAGACCTTTGGGGAGGCCGAGATGTAGATGGGAGGATAATATTAAAATGATTTGAGGGAGGTGGGATATGATGATAGAGACTGGATTAATCTTGCACAGGATAGGGACCGATGGCGGGCTTATGTGAGGGCGGCAATGAACCTTCGGGTTCCTTAAAAGCCATTTGTAAGTAAGTAAGTATTCATTTCAAACTTACTAGCAATAAAATAAATAAATCTTCCCTTCCATGTATTATAATCTTAAAGTTCATAATAATTACGGATAGTACACTACATATGAGTCACCTAGAATCAAACTGCACTTTATCTGATTTTTCAGGAAAGACGAAAGACTAGTGCAGTTAAACTACAAACTGTGATTTCACTACTAACATTAAGGCAGATAAATTCCAGTTTGACTTCAAAGAACAGTTTACCACATTCCCTGCAAAATTCCTCCCGAAACATACCTTAATGCCATATTTCTTAATTTGGAGAAAGCGCAGCACTTTTAAATATATACAGTGCATACATTTTATCTTTCCACGCTCGCATGAGTGCAGTTGCGCTGTGCACTGCCGCTTCCGCTCTGCAACCGCGAGCGTCGCATTTAAGGCTGGTTCACAATAAACCGGGAACGGAAAAGACAACGAGTAAGAGAATGGAAATATTGTTAAAATAAATGTATTCAAATGTGAGCATTCAAAATTAACGAGAAGCTTACTGGAGCCCGGGAACGAGAACATGAAAATTAATTATGAATGCTCACATTTAAATACATTTTAATATTTCCGTTCTCGTTCTCATTGTCGTTTCCGTTCCCGATTTATTGTGAACCAGCCCTTACTTATATGTAACGTACAAGCGTCTCAACTCTATAAAACCGAGAAAAATATGTTACGATTATGGTGGTAACTTCTTTGGAAATCGTACACTGATTACGTACGCCGTCAGGTCTGCAATTTGGCCGAATGCTTTTGCATAATCGAAGAATGCTGAGAGTGCAATGCTGGATCAAATTTCAAAAATCACTTAACAGGAAAGAACCAGAGACGAACCCAAAAAGTGGCCAAAGGGCATAGTCCGCCACTGCCAGACGCCGAGCCGTGGTAGGGAGCATAAAGGGAACTCAGACACGTGACAGAGGCGTGCTAATTACAAGAGCCCCGGGCCCAGAGTTGTTCCCTTTGTGAGCCATTTACAGGATATAATAGATTTTTTATCGTGCTAGCAGAATACAAATCAATAGATCAGGAAACTCCCCCCGCGCGCATCAATGGGCTAGCAAATGGCTTTAGTGAGCTCTAAAGAGATAATCGCAGGGCTCAAATTTAGACACAACACCGAGTTACCCCGCTGAAAGGAGGCGGACCATCAGGGAATTAGATTTGCGTTCGCATAATCACTCTCTCGTTGTTAGCCAGCATCACGTAAATGTGTCCCAGGATTTTTCAATTTACGTGTGTTTAATTCTAGTATTTTGTAGGCGGCAATGAAAAAATAGAGCTGCTACATAGTGCACTAAATATGACCACAATGACTGCTTCAAAAGTTAATAATAAAGGTCTAAAATTATAGTAAAAATAGTACATCAAAACGTGAACTGAAAAGCAAGTACAGTGCAACTTCCCAATAGCGGACACCGCTGTGGAAAAATTAAATGTCCGTTATTGAGAAGTGTCCGCTATTTTGAAAATCGTTAGTATGTATACAGTACATTAAAATTTCTCATACATATTCAGCACTATATTTTGTGCGAGATCGTGCGTATTTGCTTGTTTTCCGCACAGAACCAATACGCGGTAAGTGTGAAATACCACATTCAGTATTCCCAACGTAACACACATAACAATTTCCCTCTTCTTACCGCTTAAGCGCGACATTCATTTTACTGCTTTAGGCTTTTAACATATTATTTTTAGAGACGTTTAACATAGTAATAATTATAAATTGGAAACTTACCACTGCAATTTCACCTAAATTGCAATGTTAATTATTGTTTTTAAATATTTGCGAAAATTAAGTAAAGTCTACTACTCCACGAAACTTATTGCATTCCTGATACAAGTAACATTAAGGAAGCCGTGAAAAAATCAACAAGATTCCAGATGCCGATGTTATTACTGCAATATGTTATATAAATAATATTGTTAAAATATTAAAATGAAAAATAAATCATTACATAACCTTACCGTTTGTTTTAAGTTCGCATTTATAGACTGGGAAAAAAAAGACAGACTTATATCACGGCCTGCTGGAGTATAGTAAACACAGAAAACATTTTATAGCAACAATGTTGAAGAAAGATATTTTGGTTTTCCGATGTTGTCGTCATTAAACAGAAACCAAGATGGAGATTTCATTGCAACTAATTAGAAATTCGTCTTTCAGGTATGTAATAAACGATCTTCGCACAAAATAATATACGATACACGAGCGGTATGTTTGTTTTCATGTTCTCGGAAATTAAAAAAGCTCAACTACGTTTCGCTTTTTCAGTCTTTTCCTCGAACATGAAAACGTCAACATACCGCTCTTGTAACGCATATTACTATTACAGTACAGTACAGTAGACAGCGAGATTGTTTACAGTATTCATCCAGACAGAAATCGTACCAGTAAATGTTTTGTAAATTAAATAAACATCAGTCACTGTACCACTTCACCTTACACAAAGAAATGTAGAATTGCATTCTCAGTGTATGACTATAAAATAACATCCTTGTTTTTCAAAATTTTACTAATCTGAGTTTTTTCCACATTAAACTTTGTGGCCAGCTCGCGAACATATAATTTCTCCTTCTCATTATGGTTTACAATATCCACTTTCTCTTTTAGTGACAAACGTTTACGTTTTTGTGACATTTTTAATGTGACTGTACTTCCGAACACTCAACTTGACAAACTAAGAAAGTACGGACTGCTCACGTACATATCACAACTAACAACTGTGCTGCTTACCTTCAGTAAAGTACAAGAACGTTCAAATGCACGATAATGATTGTTGCAAAGAATTCCGTTAGAATTCCGTTTAATTTACAAGTCTTCTTTCTTTTTCTTTCACGCTGTCCGTTATTTGGAAGTTTTAATTATTGTTGGGAGATATATTTCACTGTCCGCGACCGTTATTGAGAATGTCCGCTATTTGGAAGAATTTTATCATAAGGACCAATGTTATTTTGCAGGGGAATTTTAAAATGTCCGCTACTGAGAGGAGTCCGCTATTGGGAAGTGTCCGTTAAGGGAAGTTTCACTGTACATGAATCGGTCGATTCATCATCCTATTAAATTTGCGCTATTTGAAGTAGCTCCGTGCTGAATTCTCTATGTTTACTGGCTTAATATAGTTTCTCGTGGCCCCAGCATCATAGCCATCCTAATTGTAAATTTATGACAGATTCACAATATATTTTGTTTTGTATATTAGTTCAGGATAACACAGAGGGTTTAGAATCGAACGGCTTACATCAGCTTCTTGTCTATGCGGATGACGTGAATATGTTACCAGAAAATACACAACTATTAGGGAAAACACGGAAATTTTACTTGAACCAAGTAAAGTGATAGGTTTGGAAGTAAATCCCGAAAATACGAAGTATATGATTATGTCTCGTGACCAGAATATTCTACAAAGTGGAAATATAAAAATTGTAAATTAATCTTTCGAAGAGGTGGAAAAATTCAAATATCTTGGAGCAACAGTAACAAATATAAATGACTCTCGGGAGGAAATTAAACGCAGAATAAATATGGGAAATACGTGTTATTATTCGGTTGAGAAGCTTTTGTCATCTAGTCTGCTGTCAAAAAATCTGAAAATTAGAATTTATAAAACAGTTATATTACCGGTTGTTCTGTATGGTTGTGAAACTTGGACTCTCATTTGAGAGAGGAATAGAGATTAAGGATGTTTAAGAATAAGGTTCTTAGGAAAATATTTGGGCCTAAAAGGGATGAAGTTACAGGAGAATGGAGAAAAATACACAACGCAGAACTGTACGCTTTGTATTCTTCACCTGACATAATTAGGAACATTACATCCAGACGTTTGAGATGGGCAGGGCATGTAGCACGTATGGGCGAATCCAGAAATGAATATAGGGTGTTAGTTGGGAGGCCGGAGGGAAAGAGACCTTTGGAGAGGCCGAGACGTAGAGGGAGGATAATATAAAAATGGATTTGAGGGAGGTGGGACATGATAGAGACTGGATTAATCTTGCACAGAATAGGGACAGATGGTGGGCTTATGTGAGGGCGGCAATGAACCTGCGGGTTCCTTAAAAGCCATTTGTAAGTAATATTTCTTACTATGCTTTGAAGTCACTAGTTGTCTGACGTTAATCGTGACATTCGCTTTTTTTTAAGGGTGCATAAAGAAATTTAAGTTACATACGAGAAAAAACGAAAAGGTGTGTATACTGCTGTCCGCATGAAACCGATTCGAATAATTTCCCGTTTTCGATAATTTCCCATAATGTGTGAAAGGACCCTTAAAAGAACAAATTCTTGAACAGTGATATATCTCCTTTGATGTGAAACCACACAATACACATCAATATTCAACACGTGTCCGTTCGAGAAAATAAATCGTATATCAAAATTAAAGAATGAGAGGGGATTCACATAATCCCGGTAATTGCGTGTTTTTTTGTTTCTAATTTCTATTTTATTATTCTTTTACCATACGAGATATAGTTCTAATTCTTCAATACGTTTGTATTGTATTTAATTTTTGTAGGCCTATAAACCGGACTCGTGTGTCAAAGAGATGTGGATCGCCCAACAATATGGTGAACAGATAATTTTGGAAACCTAGAATAAGAATGCTTCCTTTCAGAGATTATGTAGACTATTCATTTAGAAGCTATATTTTTCATAGCATACTAATAAACAGCCAAGTATTGGTATTGTAAATTGCCATCAAACAATAGACTTTACAAAGCGATAAAGAGAATTTGTATAGAAATCGTTAACACATCTGTAGCCGGAAGCAGCAAAGATGTACAATGTAAAATATATAGGTACCTTTATACTCGTAGATTATACAAGGAAGTTGAGAATGAAAGCATACACAGAAATGTACCAATTAAAGTATGCGAGATTAAACGAGTCTATATGAAAATACATTTATACACAATTCCTTTTCAACTCTCTATCGTTCAAAGAAAAAACGCTTTTAACTTCTCCTTTGAAAAGAAACTGCTTCACAATAGATTTCTAAAGGTAACATCATCTCATATAATAATAATAATAATAATAATAATAATAATAATAATACTAATAATAGTAATAAAACTAATAATAATAATAATAATAATAATAATAATAATAATAATAATAGGCCTAACAATAAACGACAGAATAGTGTTTATGTCACTCGAATATAATGAGCTAGAGAGAGAGAGAGAGAATAATAATAATAATAATAATAATAATAATAATAACTTGCAAATGGTTCTTAGGGAACCCGAAGGTTCATTGCCACCCTCACATAAGCCCAACATCGGTTCCTATCCTGAGCAAGATTAATCCAGTCCCTAGCATCATATCCCACCTCTCTCAAATCCATTTTTATATTATCCTCCCATCTACGTTTGGGCCCCTGGAAAGATCTTTTATCCCTCAAGTCTACCAACTAGCACTCTATACGCATTTCTAGATTCACCCATACGTACTACAAACCCTGTCCATACGTGCTACAAGCCCTGCCCATCTCAAACATCTTGATTTGATGTTCCTAATTACGTTAGGTGAAGAATACTATACGTGCAGTTCTGCATTGTGTAACTATCTCCAGTCTCCTGTAACTTCATATCTCTTGGTCCCAAATGCCTAAACACCTTATTCGCGAATACCCTCAACCTCTGTTCGCCTCTCAAAGTGAGAGTCCATGTTTCAGAACCATACAGAACAAGCGGTAATATAATAATAATAATAATAATAATAATAATAATAATAATAATAATAATAATGCTTTATTTTTTATAGCAGAGTTACGGCCGTGAGGCCTTCTCTTCCACTCAACCAGAGGATAAAAAGGAAATACAGGATAATCTAATGTTAACACAAAAGAAAGTTATAAGTATACCTAAGACAAAATCGAAACAGAAAAATGTGTATAAACCAGAGGATTATCGAACTTAAATACTTACTTAAACTAGATGACAAATTAAATTACATGATTACTTTATAAACTAGTTACAATTGTGAATTATAATATAGTATACCCCGGGGCACTGTCCGATGTATAATAAAATGTTTCACTTTCGACTTGAAAGCGTTTAAGGTCGGGCAGCCCCTAACATCTGTAGATAATGAATTTCAAAAACGGATAGATAGTGTCTATATATCTGTTTTATAAATTCCAATTTTCAGCTTTTATGAGAGCAGACTGGATGACAAAAGCTTCTCAACCGAATAACAACAGGTAGGTTATTTCCCATTTTTATTCTACGTTTAATTTCCTGTCTAACATAGGGCCTACATAGTTCTTAGGAAAGACGAACCGTTATTTTTCTAGATAAAATCAAACACGAATATTATTTATAACCTCAAACGTTAAGATTTGTTGTGTTGGAAGACTCACATTATATTATACAGTAGAACTCTATTATCCGTGGTAATGAAGTAGATGGACTGAACGGTTAATTGAAAAATCGGATAAACCGTACCATAGAAGACTTTCATAAATTAAGTGTTGCATAATGCAGTTTTGTAATTTTCTCCGTGATCATGTGTTTTAACACGTTAGGTAGTGGATCAGAAGTTTTAAGTATAATAGCTCTGTTGGAACGAGTGGGTGAAGAAAGAATGATGCTGAAACTGATCAGGAAGAGAGAAAGGAATTGGCTGGGTCACTGACTGAGAAGAAACTGCCTACTGAAGAATTCACTGGAAGGAATGGTGAACGGGAGAAAAGTTCGGGACAGAAGAAAATACTAGATGATAGACAATATTAAGATATGTGGATCATATGCGGAGACTAAGAGGAAGGCAGAAAATAGGAAAGACTGAAGAAACTGGGTTTGCAGTGACAGAACACTATGAATGAATGAATGAATGTTAATGACGGGTTTCTAAGGGTCAAGGAAACTTCCTATGATGGATTTCTGTGGAAAGATAGCAAAAGTAAAGGCTTATGTTATAGATTTAAGTAATGTATACACTTTATCCTTGTTTTTTATTAAATCTCGCACAATTGTAACTGTAATCTCGTATTCCGATGTGAGATGAACCACAGTTCCTCTTTTCCAAAACCACTCAATTATATGAACTTCTCTTTTAAATTTAGCACAATATGTATTCTTTCGTGGCGCCGTAGTTGTCAAATTTCGAGGATGGACCACATTAGGAATCAGGATATACGTAATATAATGCAAGTATCAGGAGATATCTTACAATCAGTGGAAACTAAACGCCTGGTATGGTATGGGCATCTCCAGAGAATGTCAGCCTACCGCTGGCCTAATAAGGTCTTCAACTGGACTCCCCCGGAAAAAAAGAGAAGAGGAAGGCCAATGAAAAAATGGAGCAAGGAGGTTCAGGAGGATATGGTCTGCAGGGGTCTACAAATGGGCGATTGGCAAAACCGGAGTGCCTGGAAGTTGAGAAGCGGGAGACGGCGACACCCGTAAAATTACTCGCAATACATACATACATACATATGTATTCTTTTGGCACTTCTGGATCCGTTTTACAGAAAAATTAAACAGGTCACTCGAACAGTAGATCATAATGTGTATGGGCAAAGGCTTGTGATATCACTCTCTATAAAAAAAATACGTACTAATGTATTGTGAAGTACTCAACATTTTTTCTGCAACAAAAAAGGAGAGTATGACACGGATAATCCAACAATCGGTTAATAGAGTGACGGATAATCGGGGTTCTACCGTATTAAGAAAGACAAGAAAAATATACAGCAGACCAGAACACGTAGGACTACTACTCGAACAGTTACAAAGATTCAGCAAAATACACACTTCTGCACTCCATATATCTGTCTGCTGCTTTTTATTTAAGATAACGCTGGAAGGTTCTATTAAAAAGGGAAGAATTTTGTAAAGGCCGTTGTAAATAACAGTTTCTTTAGAAGTGAATGCAACTAAAAAAGGAGCGGGACAAAGCGTTATCGGCGAAGCACGTGGCGGCCGGACAAAGCCGCAGAGCATCATCGCGTTGTGCGTGGGACATGCGTCTTGCGCGACAGCCAGATTTATCGCGACACGGTGATGGATGGGCGACAGTGGTGGTCCACGCCGCGGAGATTAACTGCCCGCACAGCAGAGAGCACGCCGAAGCTTCTGTCCTTGCCGACACTTTACGTCCGTGGGAAACTCACGTCTGTTACCACCTTTTTAATGGCACTGCATCAACTGATCATTGTGTTACGATAGGGTGGTTATCCATGTCTAACAAGTAAACATTCTGATGGGGGCAGATAAAAAAGTTAAATTTCTTTATGCTCGACCATGCCGAAATGTAGTAATTATACACCTGGTAGCAGTCCTTTAATGCATGTCATTAAAGTACACCTACTCATTAAAGTACAGGTCTTCAGCCAATCACAAGTCAGCTTTGTACCGTTATATCGATTATTCTCGGATATGCAATCGACAAACAATTAGCGAAAAGTCACGGAGGCTGGAAATCCAATACTGTCGCAGAAGGTTATGTTCTGTTACTATAATAATTAGCGTTAATTGTAAATAATATTCAAATAAATTCAATTTGTCATCTCGTTTTTCAATTCTAAATCAATTTCCAGGTTATATCAGACTAATGTTCATTCTTATTCTGTGCCAAGGTCAATGACATTCGGCCTCGGAAAAAATCAATACTTTCGTGTCTGCGCACATCTCACAATTCAGATCAGTTCGCACATAACCATAAAAAGATCTAGTTTTCAATACTTTCAAGTTAGAAATATGGTCGAGCATAAAAAGTCGTATGAAACTTGCCTATAATGGTAATTAAGACGCTCGTATGAAAATTATGAAACTCGCTTGCGCTCGTTTCATAAATAAACGTACTTGCGTCTTAATTACTACCATTATAGGCTCGTTGCATAATGTATTATTCTTTCACCATGTTAATAACGTCAAAACAAGTGCATATACAAATTTTGGCCACTCGAGTGCAATTACGAGGCCATCCATAAAGTTATTTTCTCTCAGGCCTTTTACAGAAAAAAAGCACAATTTCATAGAAATATTTATTGGAACAGATACAGCAATTGTTGCTCTATTTCTCAACATATTTCCCATCAGAATTAAGATATTTGTCATACCGTGGGATCAATACAGAGATGTACAACACGACACAAGGATACAAATATTGATCCCATTGTGTGACAAATGTCTCGATTTCAATGGGGAATATGTTGAAAAGTAGCGCAACAAATGCTGTATCCGTTTCAATGAATCTTTCCATAAAATTGTGTTTTTTTCTGTAAACGACCCGGGGGAAAATCACATTCTTGACGGCCTCGTAATTGCGGTGGAGTGGCCAAAATTTGTATATGCACTTTTTTTTGACAATATCAACAAGGTGGAAGGAAAAAAATTATTTTTTTTATCTGTCCCCATGAGAATGTTTACTTGTAAGACGGCCAAGGTATCGTTTAATTTTGCCTTTTTATTTTACTTTCCTTAAGTGAACGGATTTCTAGGTGCTAAAAAAGAAAGATTTAGAACTTTATAAAATCCAATTTAAGACTTTTAGGAGTTATATAAACTTAACTCATCTTCACTTTTTAACTTTGCTCTGGAGTATGCTATTAGGAAAGTCCAGGATAACGGAGAGGATCTGGAATTGAAAAGGTTACATCAGCTGCTCGTCTGTGCGGATGACGTGAATACGTTAGAAAAAAATCCACGAAATATTAGGTAAGATAACAGAATTTTACTTGAAATAAAGACATAGGTTTGCAAAGTATATGATTATGTCTCGTGATCAGAACAAGGTACAAAATGGGAATATAAAAATTGGAAATTTATCCTTTGAAGAGGTGAAAAAGTTCAAATATCTAGGAGCAACAGTAACAAATGAGCCGTTCAGAACAGAAGTGGTGTAAGTCAAAAATGGGTAATGATGGTTGAAGTAAACATTCTGTAAAATACAGCGCAAAGTAGCAAGGATAAATTTACAGTTTTTATATATTCATTTTGTACTATGTTCTGGTCACGAGACATAATCATATAATTTGTCTTTTTGGGATTTACTTGCAAACCTATCTCTTTACTTGCTTCAAGTAAAATTCCCGTCTTTATTTGAATTTTCTCCAAACATATTCACGTCAACCGCCTAGAGAAGCAGCTGATTTTTCCGTTCAATTCCAAACCCTCTGCGTTATCCTGGACTTTACTTGTAAACCGACAATATATTGTATATCTTCATAGGCTTCATTCTTCGCGGTTTCTCTGTTTCACTAATCAATCAATTAATAATCAAGCAATCAACCACTGCGGCACATCAAACCTCAGAAGGTTTTTTGGCCTCAATCACAATTGTCCTCCAAGTTTCTCTATGTTCCGCCATGGTACCTTCTATTCGTTCCAGATCCCTTTGCACCTGGTCATTCCAGAGGAACCCGGATCTTCTTCAAAGGTCTCCTTCAATCTGTTAAATCATCCCAAGTAAATCTTAACAGGTATTATTCTTCTCTTCTTATTACATGTCCTAACCACCTCAGTCTTCTATTTTTAACTACTGCTACAACATTTGTTTGTGGTTCCAGATAGCTACAGGCTTTTTAATGCCTTATTCTTCTAATTCACAACTGTTCATTTTCTATATTTCACAAGCAATGGAGAAAGTCAAATCCAAACTATACTTGAAATATATAAATGTACAAATAATTAATATAAGGAAATAGGCGACGACAATAATAAAATCTAGATTGGAAGTAGACGTGTAAAGTGGTATCCCCAGTGGCGACCGTTTGAGCCACCTAATCACACTGAATTGCCAGATGAACTATGGAACATCAGACCTCCGACGTCACTTCATTTATAAACGGTGACTGGCAGATGCCAACTAAAACTTTCATGTTAGTCAACGCGGTGACAAGATCGGGGTCCTGGCTGGCATTGGAAGTGATGTGTTTGGAAACACCACCCCTTCCGCCCCTCATGTGTGATGTCACAACACCACAAATAATATACGACGAGGGGAAGTGGCCAGCTTTCTAGCTGCTAAGTACTAAAGCGATTAAAGTCATGGTAGAGAGGCTGCACAATGATGCCATCTGCTCAAGTTGCTCTATTAAGAATCCGATTCAGAGTTAATAGGACCTTAAAGAGTATAGCACGTACCTAAAGTTTGTGTTGTTCTTTAGAAAGAGTTCTTTCCCTACAGTTATTGTTCTGTGATTAATATTAATTTTAGTGCTTTTAACTGAAGTTTTAGAAATGTTTTCATCGTTGCACCCGAAGTTTGAGAGTCTAAACTCAACTGATGGCGCTCCATCCTTAAGCAGCGTTAAAAATCCATTTTGGATTCAGAGCTGATTGATCAAGAGTGCATATTTTTTGTTTGAAGTAGATTGTTGAAAAACGGATGGCTTCAATGAATCTCTGCATTTAGTACTTATTGGTTTGGAAAATAATTTGTGCGAGATCGTGCGTATTTCCTTGGTTTCCGTACAAAACCAATCCGCGGAAAATGTAAAATTCCGCATTCAGTATTCCCAACCTAACACACATAACAATCTCCCTCTTCTTACCGCTTAAGTGACATATTGATTTTACTGCTTTAGACTTTTAACATATTATTTTTAGAGACGTTCAATATAGTAATAATTATAAATTGGAAACTTGCCACTGCAATTTCACCTAAATTGCACTGTTAATTATTGTTTTTAAATATTTGCAAAAATTAAGTATACTCTACAACTCCACTAAAGCTACAGCATTCGTGATGCAAGCAACATTAAGGAAGACGTGAAAAAATCAACAAGATTCCAGACTCATCATAGAGTGGGGGAAAAAAAGACAGACGTATATCACGGCCTGCTGGAGTATAGTAAACACAGAAAACATTTTAAAGCAACAATGTTGAAGATAGATATTTTTGTTTTGCAAATTTGCCGTCATTGAACAGAAACCAAGATGGAGATTTCATTGCAACTAATTAGAAATTCCTCTTTCAGATATGTAATAAACGATCTTCCCATAAAATAATGTACGATACACGAGCGGTATGTTTTCTTTCAATTCTTGGAAATTAAAAAAGCTCAACTACGTTTCGCTTTTTCAAACTTTTCCTCGAACATGAAAACTTCAACATACCGCTCTTGTAACGCATATTACTATTTAGTGCTTTCATCTTAAGTTTTAGGAATGTTTTCATCGTTGCACCCGAAGTTAGCGAGCCTAAACTCGACTGATGGTAATCCATCCTTAAGCAGCGTTAAAAATTCATTTTGGATTCAGAGCTGATGGATCAAGAGTACCGGTACATATTTTTTGTTAGAAGTAGATTCTTGAAAAACGGATGGCTTCAATGTATCTCTGCATTTAGTACTTATTGGTTTGGAAAATAATTTACGACATTGTTCCATTAATAAAATTATAGGAAGTTTTAGAGATTATTAATATTAATGCAATTATAAAAAAGGGTGTAAATGAATTGTATGAAAGTTAAATATCGAAAGTTAAATAGGAAGATAAATGTGAAATGAATTTCAATTAAAGAACCGAGTTTTGCAGGATAAATATTTAATGGAACTAATATCCATATCCATTATTCATTACTAAGAAATATAATTACTTATGACGAAAAAATATAGAATATGAATGCAAAATTAAAATCAAAATTGCTGTGAACAGAAAATGATTTTTAAGATCAGCACGATACTCTAATTTAGATAGAATTGGACATCTTACGATAAGAGAAAATATGAATTTAAAAATTATATTATATAGTATGAGAAAACTAAACAATTGCAATGAAACAGGTGGATGAAAAAAGGTTATTAAAAAGGAGTTTAGACTACAAAAATATGACTAAAGGATGTTACTGACATGATGGAAGAAAGAAGAGTACAGAATTGCGACTGGAAAGATAGAAATGGAAGAAAAAAATGTCAAGTGTATAAAAATTGGGCAGAGGAAGATGTATTTACACTTAAAACCCGTATATACAAATATCTAAAAATCCACCGAAAAGCAATTCAAGAGTTCCACGTTTAATTCTGCCCCTCAACGAGAAGGCTTTCGGCAAAATTTTCCAGTCAGTAATTTCTCGTTTAGCCAGACTCCCTAAGAGATGTCTCGATTGAGACTAGGAATGCCTCTGCAGAAATCTCGTGAGAGTACAGAGACATCTGGCAGACGAGCTAGGGAATAAAATAAAAAAGAAGGGCGGCACAAACTTAAAGACTGTAGAATACCTGAAAAAACTATCGGACATCGAAGTAAAAAGAAAACCTATAGACTAAGAGATACAGATTCTTTAGTTTCAAGTCTGTGTTGTCAATAGCAGTGTACTTGTCATTCGAAAGAAAAAAAAAAAGCGCCTTTGCATTGGGCGTCTAGTTGAGAGGTTCTTAAACTTTCCGTACGCGTCTTCTATTCTTTAGCAGTGTCTCAAAGCACTTCAACTTAGAATCTATAGAAAATGTTCTTAGATCTTATGAAAAATTTGTAATACTTCAGATTAAAATTCTCTGCAATAAAAGGAGGATTTGTAACTCCCAAGATAGAAGCTGGTTTGATACGTATGACAGCAGTCGGAGCTATTTCAGAGGACCTAGAACTCAAAAGATGCGTACGCTGTTATAAAACATTACAGTATACATCTTGATTACACAACTTTTAACACTATATCACTTCGGAATATGTAGTTTAATGCTTTCGCGTGGGGGTTTTATTTTTTAACAAAATAATCTGCCCTCAATGAGGGCGACCTTAAAGATCCAGAATAAAAAAAAAAAAGCACTACAGAATAATTCAGAAAGACAAGACAAGAATCCAGGGAAATGCAAACCCAATAGAAACGTTAATGGCAAAAATATAAATAGTAATGTAATATTTAGATTGAATACTTAAGGAACGGTACCTTGTTGACTAGTTTCTGCCTGTTGTGGGCTATCTTCAGAACTGGATGGTCCTGCTTTTAGCGCTTTCTCTTTGCGTTTTCTGTGGGGTGTGTTTGTGTAGTGTAATGTGGAGTCAAAAAGTGTGTGTGTTCTGAAATTGAGTTGTGGGAAGTGATTTGCGGTAAAAACCTCCATTTTTATTTATTTTAAAGTAAAAATCTTGCTCTTTAAAACAATATACTGTATATTGTGGGAGTTTCTCTGCCGATAAGGCCTTCAAAGGGTCTTTTTAAATATGGCGGCCCATGTAAAATATACATTTTTTTAGATCCAGTTTTCCGTAAGTTAAGATTTTTCAAACATAAGTGCATTTTTCTCTGAAACTACTGAATCTATTTACATGAAATTTTTACAGTGTTTTCTGCAAGCTATATTCTACGAAGTAGATCTATAGATTTATGAATACCACACACAACATAACAAAAAATAGATATGCACTGAAAAAGTGGCAAAAATTGTTAATGAAAGTATATTATGTTTTTCTGTTTGAATAAAGATGAAATATTTAAGTAAATTTTGATTTAGATTTCACAATATATCTATAGGCCTACATTACTTGACCACTTAAAAATTATACAATGAATATGGGTGAAAATAGTATGAAGTAATATTTTTATTTATTTATTTATTTATTTATGTATGTATTTATTTATTTTTATTGCTAGCAAGTTTGAAATGAATACAAGTTAATAAATACAATGAAAGATAAACTAGCCCACTCCTGAATGAGTAAGACTCGTGCTCAGGAGGGGATTCCAATACAGACAAAAATAAAATTAAAATTGAGAGTCAATACAGATTAAATAGTGTTTAATATGTTTAAATCCAAACTATAAATCCAATACAATTTTTTATTTTTTTATTAATTTCGAGAGGATTCGTGGTTGAAATATTATTGGAATAAAATTTGTTTAATAATCTGGGATCTTGACTCATGCTATGATAAAAAAAGCTGCATTGGTTTTACATTTTGGTTCAGACAATCGCAGAGAATTCATATTTCTAGTTCTATATTTATGTATATACCTTTCAAATATGAACATAAATTTTGGGATACATTTAGAAAAGTGGGAAAACAGGTTATCAGTTAAGAGCCCTTTGTACACTTGGATAAGAAATTAATTAGTTATATTTTATACCACTGAATTCAGAATGATTCATTGTATAACCATGACAATTTTTGTTCCAATCTGAGCATTACAAGCCTAGAAATAATGTACTAAACTTTTGCTTGAATCATACAGGACTCACGCCCCGCTCCCCTTAAAGCTAGGCCTATTTTCGTATCTAAATAGACAAAATAATTTAAAAGTAACTAATGTTCCATATCTTCAAGTAATGTGAGTACATAAGTGCCAGAGATAAATACTTTTTTAACATTAGGGAAGAAAGTACTGTGCAAAGGGATTGTACAGTATAACTAAAAAAATCTTTTAGACGACAAACGCATTCTACTTTGAGGTCTGTGGATATAGAGGGAAAAATTGGATCGGTGTCGGGTAGAGTTCCCGGGTAGCTCAGTGGGAGAGCGTTGGTACGTTTAACCAAAGGTCCCGGGTTCGATACCCGGCCCCGGAACAATTTTCTCTCGAAATTATTCAAATTAACTTAACAGGGAGTTATTCCTGAAAGCTTAATTTGCATAATACACGTCACTGTACGTAACAGAAAACCACAATTTAAAGTCACACAGAGTTAGTGTGCACTCAAATGTTGGTTGCTTGACGGTTGTCAGCCCACTTTGAGGTCTGTGGATATAGAGGGAAAAATTGGATCGGTGTCGGGTAGAGTCGCCGAGTAGCTCAGTGGGAGAGCGTTGGTACGTTTAACCAAAGGTCCCGGGTTCGATACCCGGCCCCGGAACAATTTTTCCCTCGAAATTATTCAAACGCATTCTAACTTCATAACGCAGGGTACTTTCAGAAAATAATCCTGTTCGTCATGAATAAGCTACTGTAAGTACAGATCAAAATTCTAACCTCAACAGAATACTTTAAACTATTCATTTATTATGTAGTATAGGATTATGAATTGTGACGTAAGAGGAATACATTGCAAAACACGGTTAGCAAAGTAGCATAAATATTTTGCCGTCTGTCGACGTCAGAGATTCATCTGGGTGTCTACTCAAGATAAAACAAATTACTCACCGCCAAAAGATTTTCTCCCATGTATAATGATGCAAAAATCTTACCTGAAACGAAAGAGAAATTATTTACTTAAATCTCACAATTATTAATTGATAGACAGACACAAATGAAATTGTAATATTCTTATTAACAAATTAAAATGGAAATTCAAGGATGAAAGATAAAAAATATAGGCAGAATCAAAGGAATTGAAGCATTTTGTGACAGAATGTAACTGTTGTTTCATTTTATGAAATTACACAGGAAATTAATTTTAATTTGGTAAAATTTTAATATGTACTGTATAGGTCTATATTTACTCGTATTTGCCACTAATGACTAATTATTGTTAATGTTACTATAGGACTGCTGATTACGTTAATTAAAGTTTGAAGATTGCAGGGAAAAAACAGTATGTTAATTTTTTTAAATCTACAGTAAATTACCTTAAAAAAAGCATCATGTTTGTGATATTATGGTACAGAATTAGGTATTAATTTTTTTAACAAATCCGACAATGACTTATTAATTTTTACGTTTAAGTGGAAACTGTTATCAAGTATTAGTTTTTCAAAAATCTTCTATTTGAAAAAATGGTATTAGGCTATTTAAAGTTACTATAACTCTATGACAAATATTTTAACCATGATTTTTGTTAACAAAGTACTTCGTATAAAGTTTAGGATGTCTAAAAATCTATGAATCTGTTACAGGAGTGATAGTGTACTAATTTAAATATTCTAACTAAATTTGCATTTGCTCTATTTCTCTTCTAACATTTTACAAATCCATAAATCTCCTGTTATGCGACCTTTTATCTTCTATTAATTCATCCACTCCTTCACTCAAAACAGGATATAATAAAGAAAAAGAAAATTAAAGGGGAAGCACACTTCAGCCACAAGAGAGTATTTTTTTCTTAAAACAACCACTGCCTACAGTTACTTGCGTTTACACGTCATGTAATTCTATAAGGCAATTTAAGTTATAAATGTACTTTGTTTTGTTAGTATTCTGTTTTTTAAGTTTTTTGTAACATTTCACTACTTGTATAATTTGTGACCAGGTAGAGTGTAACAGAAAGTCGTATGGCCTTAACTCTGCCAGAATAAATAAATAAATAAATATTATTATTATTATTATTATTATTATTATTATTATTACTTCAGTTTTCCCAAGTTTCTACAACACCTTAAGAAACGGCACGATGAATTTCATACTGGAAGTGTCAACAACACCCATGCCAGACAGTTTTATATTTCTTCTGAAAATTTATGTTTTGGATCTATGTTTTTTTTAAATCCTTCAAATATTTATGCATGCCCAGTGACATTAAAATAGGCAATTGAGGAGGTGGATTCCAAATTGACCTAAGTCAAACCAAATTGGACTAAGTCAACACGTCAAGCTATAAGAAAAATGACAAAACTGATAAAACAAATTCGTTTTTCAAACGGATGTAAGTGAAGACTTAGGACAGCCTGTTAAATAAACTTTCACATAGCTTTAAGTTATGACATTAAAAAAAATACTAAGTTCACTTTGGAATCCCCTTCTACAATTGTTCATACAGCGCTCTACGTGGAAACTTGCAAGGAAGCTAGTGTGTCGCGCATGCGCAAGACAGATCAGACGATTCAAGCAGACTATTATATTTTGTTACTAGCCGTACCCGTGCGCTCCGCTGCACCCGTTAGAAATAAATATAAAGTCATTATATAATTAAAATAGGACATTTGATCCAGGGAACATTCGTGTTTGATAGAAGGATAAAACGTTTAATATGTTACTTAATTTAAATTGTATTTAAATAATTAAAATGCGATCATTTTGGTCCAGAGATCGATCATTTGGTGCAATGACAATTCCTTTAACAGGTTTCTTAATTTTTATTACATGCAACCATAGTGTAATGAACATTGACATCATTTAGATTTAATGTGTAGACTTTATTTTACTTGCTATATGTTTCCATTGAATTGTGGTAATAACTTAATTTTAACCCTTGTTTTCTACGTACGGTATTCAATAAATGGCGCTTGGCCCACTATGGTTCTGAACCCTTCAAATAACTTAAATTATATTATATTATATTATATTATATTATATTATATTATATTATACTATATTATATGTTATTGTATTATATTATATAAACAGTGTGTTGATAACGGATGTAACTTACATAATCATTATTTTAAGAAATACAGGAAACGAATATACAGACTAGCCTAATCAAGTTTTCTGTGCATAAGAAGCTAATTTAATCTTACCTGTCCTCAATTCACTCAGAAGTTACTGTAATAACATTATAGCATTATGTCCATCTAGAGAAACTGCACTTTCAAATGATGAAATAATAATTAATTATACAAATCGGTTAATTTAGCTTCCGATATACTTCATACAAACACAGAAACATTCTCTTTAGGCTATCTTTCATAGCCTTCGAATATTGTTGTTGTCCAAGGCCCCTTATAGACGAAGTCATTTGGTTTTTATTTCATTACACCGCCTTAGATGGCAGTTATTTTAATTTTAAAACTCATTTATCTCATTAAATATCAGTCCTATCAAAATTTTTCAAAGAATAAAACTTATTGGAAATGATTTTTAAAGAAACTTTTGTTATGTAACATTTTTCACAAAATCAATAATACGCGAGATATTTAGATTTATTTAATTCAGGTCCCCTTATAACCCCCCTTTTAAATAACGTATTTTGAATGCCATATAGCCTAAAATCTAAGTTACAACGAACTTAATTTATATTCTAATTTTCATCGAAATCCGTTTAGCCATTATCGCGTGAAAAGGTAACAAACATCCAGACAGACAGACAGACAGACAGACAGACAGACAGACAAACAAACAAAAATTCCAAAAAAGCGATTTCCGGTTTTAGGGTGGTTAATTATACGTGTTAGGACCAATTATTTTTGGAAAATCGAAAATTACCAGAAAAATTTCGGCTACAGATTTATTATTAGTATTAGTATAGATGTATACTCAGAGACCCGCGTTTCTCTCCGACAAATCTTGTGATATTTGTGGCTGACAAAGTGGCCGTAGGGAAGGCCTTATTCCAGTAGTCCTGGTTTTCCCCTGCCATCCTCTAAGGTTACTCTATTTCTACCGCATTATTTAATTGTTTCTGAATACACATAGTTTTAAAGAGTCTAGGAATTCTCGTCACCGGAGATATCATTATACCTTCTTCTCACCGATTACATTTTAGTCACCAACGTTCTCGTCACCGATTAGATTTAATAATTTATTAACGGTTTATAGGAACAATGGAATGAGATTTAAATGTAATTTTAAGGCTGTTTCCGTGGTTACGCATATAAGTATTTGGCAAAAAAAAATTAAGTGTAAGGTGTAAGCTATAATAATGGGCCACCAAAGAGCATTAAAGAAAATAGATCTAGCCACTGTATCAAATACAAAAATAAATAATACTACAATTACATATAGTAAGACAGTAAAAAATTTAGGGGTATATTTAGATTCAAATTTAAATTTTCAAAGTCAAGTGACCTACATATGTAAGAAAACTTTTTCCATAATTCATTCCCTCAAACACTTAACCAATGTTTTACCTCTCAGCCTTAAAAAGAACCTGATCCAAACTTTAGTGATGCCCCACTTCGATTATTGCGATTCTTTATTCACGAATCTAAATATTGATCTTGCCCATAGACTACAGCGTGTTCACAATATCTGCGTTCGTTTCGTTTGTAACATTAGAAAATTCGATCATGTAACACCGTCACTAGAATTGTTGTCTTGGAGTCCACTTAAAGAAAGAAGATTCTTCAACTCTCTCTTATTACTATTTAAAATCATCCACACCTCCACACCCTCTTACCTAGCATCTCGTTTTGTTTACCTTTCACTACCTCGAACCCGGAACATGTACCTTCTCCCTATTCCTCTGCACAGAACATCCTTCTACTCATCATCTTTCAGCATATCTATTCCACGCCTCTGGAATTCTCTCCCTGACCACGTCAGAGACTATCGGACAATATTAAAATTCAAATTTAAATTAAAAAATCACATTCTAGTTCGTGGAATTGCTTGTTGAACACATGTCAGGTTGCGCAACTTCACCTTAACCCATGACATATAGTAAATATTGTAACTATGCTGTTGTAAAATTGAAAATTAATATGTAATGTATTTATTATTATTATTATTATTATTATTATTATTATTGTCAGTTATCAATATCATCATTGCTATCTCTGTTTTCTTTCTTTTTGTTGTATTAGCTCGATGAGAGCACTATAATGTACTTTTGACTCTGTTGACCCTCTATAGGGCTTTAACTTAATTTGTACCATTTTCATCAGTGTTTGTATTTCTTTTTTGTATTTATATGTGCTATCTGGTAGGATGGAAGAGAAGGCCTTATGGCCTTAATCCTGTCAGATTAAATAAATTATTATTATTATTATTATTATTATTATTATTATTATTATTATTATTATTATTATTATTATTAAGAAGGTGCTTTGATGTGCATCTAGTCTGTGTACCTATTTTCCTGTAAGTCATAATAAATAAATAAAAATAAAAAAAAATAAATGTTCTTACTCATTTTAGTTATTATCAAATTTATTGTATTGATGCAGCATCATGAAGAGGAATTCCGATTCACTCGAAGTATTAGGGGTTTTGTGAAACTAATACATCAAAGGTACATGTGTGCCAGGCATGATTTCCGAGATTCCGGTGTTGTTTGGAGATGCGATCAGCGCAGAAGATGCAAAGCTACAATGACCCTAACTCCAGATAAAACATCTGTAATTGAAGGCCCTTCTGAACATCCAAGTCATGGCTTTAACTGGGGAAGGATTCAAGCCATTGAAACCGTGGAGGCAATTAAAGAAACTGCACGAACAGCAAATGCGTCACCTGCAGTCATTTTTCCGCGTCACGCAAGAAATATTTCGAGTGAAACAAACATGAACCTGACAAAGGAAGAAACCATGAAGAGAATTGTAAGAAAAGTACTAAGACAAAATCTGTCACCTGCGCCCCGTCATACAGATGAACTGGAAGGTATTGATGATCAATGAATCATCGGACAAAATTTTGAAACATAAATAATTTAACATTTTATGCAATGTGACAATTTTGAAACATTAATCACATAACATTTTATACAGCGTATCTATGGATATTTTACTTTTCCAAATAAATTATTATGTTTAAGAAAATGTATTTGTTTATTTATTTAACCTGGTAGAGATAAGGCCATCAGGCCTTCTATTCCCCTCTACCAGGGGATTACAACTACAATATTAAGAATACAATTACAATTATAATTACAATTAATATTAAATTTACAAATACAATAAAAAGCAAAGTACTAGAAGATTAACTGATTAATAAAAGATAGACAGTTTATTGTAAAAGTTAAGAAGAGAGAAGCATTTCTTTTATTGATTAAGTAAAAATTAAACCTACTCTTCGCAGTAAGAAAATGCTTAATAAGCTTGCTTTTGAACGCTACTAAATTCCGACAGTCTTTGATGTCACTGGGTAGGGTATTCCACAAGCGCGAGAGCGAGATTGTGTATGATGATGAATACGATGATGTCTTATGTGTTGGTATGGCTAGTATGCGTGCGTGTGAAGAGATTATGATATGATGACAGGTAACTGAAACGGGAGGCAAGGTAGGAAGGTGTAGAGGTGTGAAGGACTTGGAAAAGGAGAACAAGAGAATGAAAATTTCTATGTTCGTTAAGCCGTAGCCAGTTTAGAGTTTGGAAGGATGGGGTAATGTGGTCAGCGCGACGGACATCGCAGACGAAGCGAACACAAGAATTATGAACACGTAATTTTTGCGACTGGTTGACATTGAGGTCAGTCAGTAGAAAAATCACAATAATGTACTGGTGACCACAATATCGGGTGCCCATAAAGTCGAAGTGACCAAAATACCGGGTGACAAAATTGCAGTGACGAGGTGGTATAATGACGAGAGTACCGGCGACCAGAATTCCGCTTGCCAGTTTTAAAAGGGAAAAACATAAAAATGTCTTCTAATCACATTGAATTAATATTATTTGTCTATCTTTCTATCTTATGACCTTATGAGTCAAAGAGTATGTTTAGTGCTGTACATTGTTGTTTTTTTCTTTCACTTCAACGAGATGAAGCATTTCCTAGGTTTATTTCCTAACGTTAATGGTTCTTTGTTTGATGCCGTCATCAGTTTTATTTCTAAAGCACTAAATGAGATAGGATCTTCTGTTTCGTTTTATGTATCTGAACGTATCTTCACTTGACTTGATTACACAAGTAAGGGAGTAGAGCGTCATCAGTACGAATTCCAGACCAACTTTCTAACCAAACAGATATAATAGACTTATTTGTTACTTATAATGAAACTAACATCTGTCCATTCTTATTATTATTATCTTTAATTTCTCTAAATAGATTTACAAAACCTCTAATGGCAATTACATTAATATTCTCATTATAGAAATAGAAATATATATATATATATATATATATATATATATATTCTCCCTGTAACATAGTCCTAGTAAGCTTATATTAAATTAATTTTCATCATTTTACTAGCTATCTCAAATATTAAATTAATTACAATTCATTGAATTAAATTAGCTCATAAATTAAGTTACTACTTTACCTTATAGATTTATCTAAGTTGAAATAAATGTGTAGTGAAGATTATTGCTGGAGAACCTTTTAAGTGTAATGAAAATATTTGTAATTTAAATTTATGTATTGTATTGATTAAGGCTGGTTGAGTGGAAGAGAAGGCCTTATGGCCTTAACTCTGCCAGCGAAAATAAAACATTATTATTATTATTATTATTATAGACCAACCAAGTCATAATTGCTAACACTAGCATGGATATAGCTGGCATGTGTGAGTATGAGAGCCAGGCAGCGAAAGAGAAAGATCTTCAAATTTGGCTTTCATTAAACACGCAACTAAGGTCCACTTACCTAAGTGCGGTGTACAGGGAGGTAAAATTGAAATGCCATAAGATTCATGGTTCCTCTCACATTGATGTCAAGTTGTTGCGATATTAATGAAAAATATTTAACTATTCTTCGCTGTACCACTATAAACTAGCTACCTTACGTTAATTATATTAAGGGGAAACTATGGCGAATAATAATAATAATAATAATAATAATAATATTGAACTGCCCCCCCATTGAGGGAAGCCCTTACGGACTCAGTATATCCTAAAAAAAATTAATATACATATGTAAACATAGATATTAAATTTTAAAGAAGGGAAACAAAGAAAAGGGCGTGAAAAATTACAATTGCTATTAATGTGGCACCATGTGATTAATTAGGATTTGGCAGGATATTTTTAACACAATTATCACAATGTCATCCCTCAGGGATGCTGGCAGAGCAAACGGGCGTCGAAATTCTTCGAAAAAAGCTGGTATATTCCCTCGAGCACCTATGAGCAAGTCGAATACCTCAACGTGAATTAAGGCATATTTCAGCTTGAAATAGTTGACTGTAGACTCATAGATCGACTTCTTCTCAAAGTGGACCTCGGCTGACTGATGACATTCTACTTCAAAACGTATCGTGGGGTCCACAATGATGCCCTGTTTAGTGTCAGCATTGTACGCTAAAATATCTACTCATCTCGTTGACCCATTTTCAGCTAGACAGGATATTTCTTCTTCTACTATCCAGCCCTTATTTCTTAATGTGGCAGCAATTTTGGATCTTACAAGATGATGTCTAGAGTTCCTCAAGAGCAATCCCTGTTCACAGAATCCCAAGACGTGTGCTAAAGTTTCAATCTCCGGGCAGAAAATCCACTTTTTTGTTTTCATGATTGTAATTATATTTAAGACTGTTTTATATGATCTAGCTATACAAACAAATGTGGCCTAACATATGGTGCGTGAGTTCAGAGAAATGTTTTTTTTTTTTTTTTTTTTAATGCTGTTTTCTCAACTTTAAAATTTCAAACAGTTTTTGAAAAAAAAAGCTCTTTGCATAAAGTAATTGTTAGATTGGTCTGAAACTTCTCACAGAGGTCAATTAAATGTTGATAAATAAAATTTAATTAGCATTTGTATGAAATATTAATATTTAGTTCTTTCGGGGCATATTCATATTGCAATTCGATTAAAATATGTTATAATGGTAAATTCATGAAATTTAAAACTTTATTTGACTCTCTATTTACATTGAGCTCAAAAAGATAATTAATTCTCATCCCCCTCCCGGACTATTTTCAAGCTTTTCTGCAAATATGAACTAAAAATTTTGAAAACTTTGACGCAAGGAACTTTCTATGTGACGTTAATATAAAATATATTTAAATATATAATTTCAAAACTATTAGCCTTAATAACACCAAATTTTGTACAGATGATAGTACTGTAGACCTGTTTACATAGTTTAAATTTCACCTGACGGTAGAAGAGAAGTGGGTCGTCCCATGGAAAGATGGAGAGACGAACTTTAACAACTTCCTAAGCCGGAATGTTTATGATGATGATAATTGAATCGGTGAGTGGAAAAGGGGTAACATTCCAAAAAATGCGAAAATAAACTGAGATAGCTAAATTGTTTATATATCAAAATCCTACCTATTGAGCAGAAAAAGAGTAATATTCCTGTCATCCTAATGCCAATGGCATGACCCCCGTTTTGCAGTTGAGTAGAAGAACGGTAACATTCCAGGAATGTTACTTTTATTCCACTCAATAGAGGAGCACTAGTTTTCATACGGTATACTTGGAGAGCTGACGAGCACTATAATAATCGTTTAGTTTCTGAACTGTTTTAGTGCTTTGTTATTACAGGTGTTCCAGGTTATGTTTGATCGTTCTTTTTTTTAGTAGGTTATATAGGACGCTTTATCAACATCTAGGTTATTTATCGTCTGAATGAGATGAAGGTGATAATATCGGTGAAATGAGTCCGGGATCCAACACCGAAAGTTACCCAGCATTTGCTCATATTGGGTTGAGGGAAAACCCCGGGAAAAAACCTCAACAAGCTAACTCGTCCCAAGCGGGAATCGAACGCGGGCCACCTGGTTTTCCGGCCAGACGTGCTAGCCCTTACTTCACAGGTGTGGACTGTTTGATTATCGGTATTCTGTCTACAAGATTTGGAAAATAGTTTTTGAAGTTAGCATCTTTGAGCAAAAAACAACAGTGATAGAAGAGGAAGATAATGAGTCTAGAAGAAAGAAAGGAAAGGTGAACAAGAATACACATACAAAAGAAATGGAGAAAATATCTAGGAGTAGGGGAGAAGAGTTTGTAACCTACAAAGGTGTATTAGTCGATACTAAAAAAAACAACATTGTAACACCATTTTTATGATAGTTTCTTTTTCCACAGTTCAAAAAATGTATTTGTACACTTTTTTCGACAGTTACGCTATAAAGAAAACTTACTAATTTTTCAAAATATTTCTGTTCATTTTAACCAATATTCCATTTGACTGGAAAAAGAGTAACATTCCCAAACTTTAAACAATCAAATCTAAAAAAAAAATTATAAATATTAACACACAAATATAAAGGCTGAGATACTTGTAACTAGTAGTAAATGTGACCCATTACAAGTTTCTTGGTTGAATTAAAAATAAAGTCACAAAACAGTTTTATTTTATTATCTCGAAAGCATGATTTTGGAATGTTACCCCTTTTCCACTCACCGATTCAATTATCACCAAAACTAATAGAAACACCACAATCATTACTAAATTCATCCCACCAGCACAACTCGCAACATAAATATCACCACATCTAATTTTAATTATAAAAATCATCATCACCACAATCACTGCTACAATCATCTGCATATATATGAAGCAAAAATGATGAACATCGAAAAATATTTCCTCATTTTACAAGCCATATCAGCTGAGTTGCCTCTGTCGGCAGAGGAACAGATTGCGGACTAGAAGAACCTGGGTCGAAGCCTGGAGTGTTAGAAGCAGTAGGCCTAGTACCTCACGTCCTCATAAACCCTGAACCAGAAAGAGCTAAATGGTCAGAATCACGCTTCGACATCTTTCCAATCCAGTGGGACTGAGATCCGTTTCGGAAGTTATTGTGAAGAGAAAAAATCCTTTCCTTCCCTGCCTTATCGAACCCGTGCCTGCTCCTCTGTAGCGGATCGTTAACTCGATTCCAATAATAAACGTCCAATTAGTTTCCCCGTGATAGGCGTCTCTCGCTACCGTTGCAGTAGTAACGCTTTTGGCTACAAATCCAGAGGATGCCGGTTTGATCCTGCCAGGGAAGTAAATAATGGTCTCTCATCTTTAAAGACTGTTAATGTACTGTATCATGTCTTGTTTCTATTTTCGTTAATCATTTTTTGTAAGTGTCGACTACATAAGAAATAAGCTCTGCTATGCTCTGATAAGTATTAGCATATATATATATATATATATATATATATATATATATATATATATATAGTTAAAATTCTGGAATAACTATATCCAACCTATACAGAGTGAACCGCAAGTAATGTCATTAGTTTCAAGGGGTTATTCTTTGAGACTATCAGTCTGATATAGCAGTCGGCGGAGATTCTCCTGCGAATATTGAATCGACGTTTATATTCTAAGATGGGAGAGCACTTCGAAGAAGAGCAGTTTGGCTTCAGAAAAAGAAAAAGTACAAGACATGCAATTGGACTACTACAAACAATTGGCAAAAGATACCTAGACAAGAATAAATAGGTGTATATAGTATTTGTAGATCTAGAAAAGGCGTTTGGCACAGTGGATTGGAACAAACTGATGGACATTCTAAAGAAAATAAGTGTGGATTGGAAAAACAAGAGACTGTTCAGTAACTTATACATGAAACAACGAGTCAAAGTCAGGATAGGAGAAGAAATGTCTGAAGGAAGTGAAATAATAATAATAATAATAATAATAATAATAATAATAATAATAATGACTTATTTTAACTGGCAGAATTAAGGCCATTCGGCCTTCTCTTCCACTCAAGCAGTATGGTAGAAAATTACTACATTGCTATGAATATAACATGATTAATACAATACAATACTACAATATAATACATAATTAATATAAAACAATGACAATTATTTTATCTTCATAACAACAATATAATAATAATAATACCTAAATTAAATTATTAAACTCGATCACAATTTATTTTAACTTCAATTTAACTGCGCCCGTAAGAAATCGTTTAGCCTTTTCTTGAAAGTGGTTATTGTCTGACAGCCTCTAATCTTCTGAGGTAGAGAATTCCATTCACGGGGGACTGAGACAGTAAAAGAGGATAAATAGTGGGATGTTCTATGAGCAGGAATTGCCAGGTTTGGCTCTCCTGTGACCTGGTGTTTAGATTGTGATTGGAGGAGAGGAGTACAAGGATGTTCTGTAGCATTTACCCTGTTCAACATCTACTTGGAGGATTTGGTGAAGAACTGTTTTCAGAAGATGGTGGGGTGGGGGTAAAAGTAGGAGGAAGAAGAATAAACTGTATAAGATTTGCTGATGATATGGCGTTGTTAGCAGAAGAAGAGACGATACTAAGGGATATGCTACTGAAGCTAAATGACAGCTGTGAGCAGTATGGAATGAAGATAAATGCAAACAAGACGAAGACCATGGTTGTCGCAAGAAAAATAAAGAAGTTCAACTTGCGAATTCTAAATGAGGCAGTAGAAAAGTGAACAGTTTCAAATACTTGGGATGTACTATAAGCAGTACTCTTCCCCGGTTCCAGTGCATCCTTCAGAAGGCAGTTTCTTCTCAACCAGTGACCCAGCCAATTCCTTTTCCTCTTTCTGATCAGTTTCAGCATCATTCTTTCTTCGCCCATTCTTTCTAACACAGCTTCGTTTCTCATTCTGTCTGTCGATTTCACACATTCCATCCTTCTCCATATCCACATTTCAAATGTTTCTAGTAGGGCTAGTTTATCTATACTTCGTCGTAATGTCTATGTTTCTGCCCCATACAATGCTACATTCCATACAAAACACTTCACTAGTCTCTTTCTTAGTTCTTTCTCCAGAGGACCGCAGAAGATGCTGCTTTATCTATTAAAAGCTTCCTTTGCCACTGCTATTCTCCTTTTGACTTCTTGGCAGCAGTTCATGTTACTGCTTATAGTACACTCCAAGTATTTGAAGCTGTCCACTTGCTATAGTCATTCTAAACATATGTAAATCTAATTGCTCTATCCTTAACACTTCGTTTACTATTAAGTTCAGTCTCCATTTTCACTATACATACTATTCATTACTGTTTCTATTTTTCCTTGTTTTACTCATATGACATAAAATATTTTTGTGCGAGATCGTGCGTATTTGCTTGGTTTCCGCACAAAACCAATCCGCGGAAAGTCTAAAATTCCACATTCAGTATTCCCAACCTAACACACATAACAATTTCCCTCTTCTTACCACTTAAGTGACATATTGATTTTACTGCTTTAAGCTTTTAACATATTATTTTTAGAGACGTTCAATATAGTAATAATTACAAATTGGAAACTTACCACTGCAGTTTCACCTAAATTGCACTGTTAATTATTGTTTTTAAATATTTGCAAAAATTAAGTAAACTTTACAACTCCACTAAAGTTACTGCATTCGTGATGCAAGTAACATTAAGAAAGCCGTGAAAAAATCAACAAGATTCCAGATGCCGATGTTATTACTGCAATATGTTATATAAATAATATTGTCAAAATATTAAAATGAAAAATAAATCATTACACAACCTTACCGTTTGTTTTAAGTTCGCATTTATAGACTGGGGGTAAAAAAAAAAGACAGACGTATATCACGGTCTGCTGGAGTATAGTAAACACAGAAAACAGTTTATAGCAACAATGTTGAAGAAAGATATTTTGGTTTTCCGAAGTTGCCGTCATTGAACAGAAACCAAGATGGAGATTTCATTGCAACTAATTAGAAATTCGTCTTTCAGGTATGTAATAAACGATCTTCGAACAAAATAACGTACGATACACGAGCGGTATGTTTTCTTTCAATTCTCGGAAATTAAAAAAACTCAACTACGTTTCGTTTTTTCAAACTTTTCCTCGAACATGAAAACTTCAACATACCGCTCTTGTAACGCATATTACTATTTCGCATTCTCTGTCCCACCTGATGTTACATTCCATTCTTTCCTGCTTCTTAGTCCCTTCTGATATGTTCACTGTAAATTTTTTACTCGTACTCTCTCGCTCACTTTACTTTTACATAACTTCACTATTTCATTTACTACCCTAACACTATATGTATCCTTGATTAGTCAAATGATTCTGCTAGTAAATAGACGCCTAACGAAATATGTCCCTGAAATTATTTTCCTTTCTCCTGAAACGTGTGTTATAGATTTGTTGGTTACCACCTTTATTCAGGGGAGGTCTTCAATTTAAGGCTATATTCTTAAGTTCTGCTTGACAGTATTACCAAACCAGGACAAGATGAATAAGCTTTCACATTAAAACAGTCGCATGCGTAATTACTAATAAATCAAGGAGGAAGAATGGAATCATTACACGAGGATAACGAAGGCGGAGACCGAAGTTGCCATGGACACGGAAACAGATGAGGACCTGCAACATGTGGACTTAAGCCGTGCTGGAGGAGTAGAGCCTTTTATTCGCTTCCACATTCGCCCGATGGGCCAATGGAATCTGTTTCCAGTACAACGGGAAGGGAGAATTGATAAATTTGTTTACGCTAGAGTGTGGGAGATGAGGAAAGGTGGTGTGGGTGGGCACAACATATCATAACCGATTTCTATACGCAAGTGGCTTATTATAATGTGTTTGTGCAGAGATAAAGACGGGGAATCCCGCCTGACTGGGAATAATAGGGCAAGGGGAGCCGGGGGCGCTCCGGTCGTGAGCTATTTCAATGAGGTTGGGCAGCAAATGAACCTGCATTTCTGCAACATATCACGGGGAGAGAGAGCAAATGCAGCACATAAGCCAACAGCTTAATAGCCCCATTAAAGGATATTAATGATGCACAACGGGGTATAACAATGTACACACTAGACCTGAGTCCTCTGCCGCTGCTGGTGACTGACGCCCTGGACCAGGGACGAGTTCGTGAAAAAACGTCGTAACTGCCACCAAGAAGACGATAGACTTCAATAGACTAATCATGTTCGAGATGCAAAATATAATATGTAACTAGTGGCTTGTGCAGCAAATGCTGCAAACTAAGTTCATTAGACGTTCAAATAAAAATTTTTCACATTTATTTTCAATTAAAAATACCAGACATTTTGAAAGTTATTTGCTTCCATAATAATGAAACATACTACCTCTGAGAGTTATTTTTATGCCAAATACTTTTTCTTGAACCTATCCAGCTTCAGTTTTTGAGTTTCAACGCGAAAACGCAAGTAAAAATGTCAGGACGATCAATGGATTTTTCATGAGGGAGTAAAGCAATAGCTATTTCAGGTCATTGTGGATTGTAGGTGAATGTTAAAGAAAGTCAGGATTGCTATGCTTTGGAACAATAGACATACTATCTTGGTGTAGCTGCTACATGTAGAGGGTAAAACCATTATATCCTGCTAAGAGATCTTGCTGAAATGATCGAGATATTACAAAATTTTCTAGGCCTCTTATTTTATCAGTAAGTAATAGGCGTCTTTCCTTAGGAACTGTAATTTTTTGCACTCACTCGAGCCAATACTGAATCTACACCACACCGCCATTAAATATATGAAAAAGATTCAACCCACTTGACTAATAAGTATAAAATATTTTTAATAATAATATTATCTTACGCAAGTTTTGTAGTTTATATATTAACATCATGGCATTAACTACAATAATATTTCATTTCTAATGGTAATAATATCATCAAACCACCTCAAGGTTTGTAGATTTTAATATCCAATACACAGCTGTATTCAGAAAATTACACACCGCAGAATCAGACCTGTAAATTATTTTTAGTAAGCTTGAAGCTTTTAATAATCAATTGAATTTGAACTCTAAATATGTCAGCAATCCTGCAGGTCATGGCCTTCGTGTAATAACCTATTGTTTATTGTAGTGTGTTTTGTTTTATTTGGAAATACAATTAGTTCTCAAAACTGACGAAAGATTGATTTTGGAAAATAGGAAAATTATGTAGAAAAATTGACATTTCACTGAAAACTACTATTTTTCTGAAAATATTTGGGTTCCAAGCTTCAAAATGAGGGATCATTTATTAAAATCCGTTCAGCCGTTTTCCCGTAATTTCCATTACCAGTTCAAATTATATACAGTATACGAGTATAGATGTTGTTGTCCGTGGTCTATGCAAAAGCTTACGTACACATTTAACACAAAATGGAGCTTACTAAGGGATATGCTACTGGAGCTAAATGACAGCTGTGAACAGCATGGGGTGAAGATAAATGCAAACAAGACGAAGATGATCACAGGTAGAAAAGTAAATACGGTAAAATTACGAATGCTATATATAAAAGGTTCATTTTCAATCCTATGACTTATAAATTTCGATTACATCACGTGACATTTTAGGGTAGATCGGGGTAATTGTAAACACTTTTCACTGATTTCAAATATATTTCAACATTACACAACCCTCAGCAACGGTAAGCAGGACAAAGAAACATTGTGTTATTTTTAGATCTTTCTTTTCCCTGAAAATGGGTTTAAAATAATAAGGTTAATTTTTTTTTCCTTCTTTTAATTGCTAGTTCACATTTACCCCTTTGAGAGGGGAGTAAATGTAAACACCAATTTTCGCACGGGCTATCAGACATTGACCATTATTTGTTCTGTTTCAGAAGAAAGAACTGTACTCCTTCCAACTCCAATTTTGGTCACTGATACATTTCGTCCCTTTAACCTATGATATATGACGGTATAGAACTCAGTACCTCTCCTGAGCTTCACGATAACTGTAGTTACTATTTTTCACGTCTGTGACAACCCTCTCTAAATCCTCTACAGTGTAGTTGCGTGGGGGTTTCTTTTATTACTGAAAAGAACCATAGTAAAACATGTTTACAATTACCCCCAAGCAATTATAACTATGGGGCAAATGTAAACACGTCATAATTTAATGAACTGAGGTTATGGGAGACCTCAAAATCATTGTAATATGTGTTAACTACTATACATTACTCATAAAAACAACATATTCTTAAAAAATACACTGTACGTTTACTTACAATGCCAAAAATGAAGGTGAAGCAAATTCTTTCTCAACTTTTTTGTAGACTCTTACAAAACATTAGTTCACAACTAAGCAGTTACTCCTATTTGGCGCCAAACTGCTTTGTAGGTTAGGCAACATGTTAATTTAAATATTCCCCCGAATTAAAATTTTTATATTGAAAGTTTTGTATTTCTCACAGCATTTGTTTACAATTACCCTCATCTACTCTACATGTTAAGTATCAATATAATGTTTGTATTGTTTTCGTCTGGTATAACCTCTTCGGATACAGATCACGATATCATCTTGATAAGATAGGATGTCATAGTAGATAATACAAATGCACAAGATATTCAACCGAGGAGTTTATAAAATGCAATAGCAAACTTCTTCACATCTTAACTAACATTACAACAGTCACTGATTAACTATTCACAGGACACAATATGGTATCTTTATCTTTACCACGTAGGTCGTTGGCGATCAAAATTTGTGACTTTATTTTCCTTCTTTATCTTTCATAAAATACATATGACGAGACGAAAATTCTAAAATCTAGGAATTGATCAATCAATGGATCTTGAATAATCATTTATGAGCAATACTTATTGATGTTCGCGTAGGCTTCCGTGGCTAGTGTATATGGTCTCTGGATAAACTTCGGGGCTTATACCGCGTTGTCTTGGTGTTGGTGGCTGACGTTTCGACCGCTGCGTTGTGGTCATCTTCAGAGCTGAGCAAATAGGATAAAGAAACACTATTTCTTTATCCAATTTGCTCAGCTCTGAAGATGACCACAATGCAGCGGTCGAAACGTCAGTCACCAACACCATGACAACGCGGTATAAGCCCCGAAGTTTATCCAGAGACCAATACTTATTTATGTTTGTCCTCAAAAAACAAATACTTTTGCCGTTTTAAAAGAAATTTGCAAATTTATTTCACTCAAGAACAAATTCGTCTAAAATTCGTATACTCATTCTTGAAGAATATTTATTTTATTCGCGGCAGTTTAGAGTTCATAAATTTAATGAAACAGAGACAAATATACGTGCATTACATGGGAAACTTCAGGTAAGTAAAACTGAAAATAAATGTAAGAACATAAAACAGAATACTACAGAAGATTCTACTCCTGCTTTAAGACAGGGAATACAAGAACGACGTGATCTGAGGTAGAACCTTTTTAACATAACCATGAAAGAGAAATGAAATGAATCAACTTTGTTTCAGATATCAGAACTACAGGGACATCACTTTATTTTTACCAACATTTTTAACATTAACCTGGCTATACTCGGAAACACTGTTGCCCTCTTCCATTACAGGAGTTTGATGTTACTAGTGCAATGTGTAAACAAATCACTTTTCTAGGTATAGGAGGAGAGAGAAGTAGTGTATCTATTTATGTTGTAGGGAAATACGACATTACGATTTTCAGTTTGATTATCACTTTTACGGAATTTATCAAAATACAGTAGAGTAGTAACATTTTTTTTTTTCTAAAAACTCAACTTTTCAGGCGACTATGTTCGTTATGTAATGTCTAATTTATTTAGCATATTAATTATTGATGTTAACATACAATATAGAGAGTGAATTTAAATTGAGGGGGGTCATAAGTAAAGGGCTGTAATTGCACTTAAGTTACTTTTGAGAAAATGGGGATTAAATATTTAAGCTTTCGTAAAACCGGTGAAATTTTTATTTAAATTTTAATGTGTGATGCGATTAAAATATCCCTTTGCCACTAAAATTTTAGATACTTTAGCTTACACTGGATGCACTTAACTCATGTTATTACAAATGTCACTAGCATTCCTTTGCTTCTAGCCACCTCAATTCAAAATAAGCTAATATGAATTTTTAAACAAGTTTCTGAAAATGGTTGCCGTTCATTACAATGCAGGCTTCAATTCTTTACGCATATTATTAAAAACATTTTGAATCATATCCTCTGAAATTGAATTTATCGTTTCTTCAATATAATTTTTAGTACAATATTATTAATATAGGTTATAGAAAACGCAACCATATTTCTGAAACACACTATACACTGCAGTGTTTACTTCACTGCTTGAAGACTTCGAATGCAACAGCGGCCGTAAGTTTGTGTGTATGACGGGAGCAAGGACATTAGTGAAGGGGTGAGAGTGAAGTACATTCAGAAATGCAGGTACAATAAAAATGCAAGTAAAAATAAAATGATGTCCCTGTATAAGTGAACAATAATGATAAATTTACCAATTTTCCTGTAAAGACGGGAAACTAAATACCTGTAACGAAATTTTACATATGCCGTTCTTCCAAAAACTTCTTGTAACGTCGTGGTGTTAAAATATTATTCGAAATATCCTACTGCCTTAGGGTGGGATCACCAATGGAATGTAAAGGGGCTTCTATCAGTAGAGGCAATGAATACCACGTGAATATATGCCCAACACGACCGGCTTAATGCGAGTATTTGTGGATTACGTGGAATGTGCATCACTTTACAACCCTCCGATTACTGAATTAATTCACTATAGAATTTAAGATAAATGCTCTCAGCGGACCAAATTAAAATCTAATAATTTGTTTGGAGTTTCAACGGTAAAAAATGCTTTTAACCACAGTAACGATTTCTAATAGCTTTAATTTCAACATTATTTATATTTGTTTCATAATGTGCAGAACTAAACTTGTAAATCACAGCTAATACAATATCATAAACATTTATCATCAATATCACCACCATCAGTCAAATGCTAAACTGTTCTTGAATACTTTACTCTCTCCTTACACGACAAAATTTCAAGATGATTTAGTCTATATGACTTACAATAAAAATATTACCAGCGTTTGTGCAATATACAAGCCTCATTCCTGTAATGTACCACATTTCTTTGATCATCTTCCAATCTACATCTCAGTATTTGTACAGCCTTAGACACAACAAAATCCGATCCCCTAAAGCGTGAATTTGTCAAATTCCACTCCGGGTAGCGCCTGGTTGACAAAACTAAAGAAAGAAAGTTTATTTTGCACCTAATTTACCCCTTGAACAAATATTTGTTACAGATTAGTTGCAATACTTGGGATCTTACTATGAACCTTTTATACGAGACTTCCGCAGAGTCTGTGATTACTCAATTACTTACTGGCATTACATATGTTATATCATATAGAAATTATAGGTTATATTTACTATATTTAACTTATATTCTTTTTTATTAAACCTCAAAATAGCTTCCATTCTAGACTTAAAATGTTGATGCGAACAGATTATGTTAACATGTAAAATTGTTTTCACATTAAAATAACACAGTCAATATTTCAACTGTTGTGAAAACTTGTGTAAACTGTAAAATGTTCGTTATCGGTTGTAATAACTGTAACTTACTAAAATACAATAATTTGAATAATAATATGGGACAAGAAGACGTTTGTAGCACTATAAATTGTAAGAAAAAGAGGTCTGTGATGAGGCGATAGTAGCGATCCTGGTGGTTAGCAACTATCTGTGGATGCATATTTATTAAATATTGAGCTTCGTGACTGTATATACTAGACTGTGGTTGTACTCTTTGATCAAAATATAGCGTAGTAATCGATCAGGCCCAGTTGTACTTTCGATACTAGCGCACACTGCCGGATACAATAGAGAATCTCAGTTATTCTGTTTCCTTTCAAAATAAAATAATAAAACTATGATGTAGCTGTCTAACAGTTCTTTTGTTATACATGACGTATATAGCAATTATTAGTCAAGAATTTACACACGACTTATAAACGAGCTATTCAATGTGTAAGTATAAGACAGTTAAATGTCTGTATAAGAGTTTTTATTAGTAAAACCGTTAATACAGACGTGGACAAATTATTAGACTAAAATAATCATATGTGCAACAAAGCTATATTTATCGGCAGAAATAATGAACAAAAATGTATTTTGCGCAGATATAATGAACAGAAAATTGAGTCTGGGGGTTACTAATATTTTGTGAACATTCCCTTATTCTTTATGAACACGCTGATTTTGTCAGGGATGCTGGAAACCAAAGTTTGACACTTTCTTTCAGTATCAGCATCATTTAGCCAGATATCAGACAGTGCTTAAATGAGTCCATGTTTTGTTGTAAGCCTCTTTTGTTCACTTTCTTCTTCAGTATAGATCACAGATTTTCAATTTCGTTCATGTCCGGTCTTCTTGCAGGCCATGGGAGAACAGACTGTTGAATATCTTCCGCAGTATATAATTAAAACACCAGTAGTACCAACACAGCCAGACAAAATATACTTAACCATTGGAAAAGTATACCAGAAGATGTAAACAATTATTATATTTACAACAATAGAGATCTGTGAATTATAATGATAACTGATATGACGAATTCTATTATGTTTCCAATAAAAACGTTTTAATCTAATAATTTGTCCACGTCTGTATAAAAACAGACAGAAAAAGCAACAGACAAACAAAACAAAGGAAAAGCATAGCGGAGTCGTGTGCAAGAAATTCGTTCACGTGTAAATCTAAGGTCTCACCTAACCAACCGAATTCTTCAGAAGGGGACTCAGCGTATGACTAGCGGTCACTTATTTTGTCTAACATTATACATACTTTCTATTGAAAACTCTTATTTCGTTCCTAATTCCCGTCCCTTCAATACAACAATAATTGTGGAAGGGCATGGACCTACATAGTAAAATTAGAAACCAGTTCATCTGAGGGACATTTCAAAACTACGAAGAGTTGCTCTGAAACTTTGTTCCACGGATGTAATCTCCGAGTTTACCAAGCAGATTTCCACACAAATCTCACAATTAAGAGAGATCCATTTTGGCATAACGCCCGAAACAAGAGTCCTTCCATGTCCGAGGAAATCGTCGCCAAGTCCTTTCCTGCTGAAAGCGCAACTTTCAACTTCTTATTCAACTATACGTCATGCCACTATATCAAGTGAAGAATCTTCTACTTCCTGTTCGACCACATGGGCTACTGCAAGACGTTCTCCTGCTCACAGCATGTCTCTCTGCAAACATTTGATTTGATCAAACAATATCGTGAATAGTTTCTACACAAACGAGTTCGTAAGTCTAAAAGGCAATGTGCGATTATCATATTATGGTTAGTACACTCATTGATTTCATTTGAGGATGGAATTTTTTTAAAGGTTATGTACGTGAACGACCACAAATATTATCAGAAAATGCAGGCTCTAAATTTCTAAAACTTTATAACGAAATGAACTCACAATTGGACAAAAATTACAAGATACCACAACAAGACTTATTAGAACTTAAATATCTGATAAAAGTATAAAAAAGGTTACTAATAATGTTTTTTAGAATTAACTTTTTACTTTAAATTAAGTTTTCCAAAATTTGAAAATTTTCATACATATTATTTCGTAACTCCACAACCATTAGTGATAGAATTCTGAAATTTTGTACACTGATTTAAAATGCATTTATACAAAAGATAGACACGAGCAAATGCTGGGTAACTTTCGGTGCTGGACCCCGGACTCATTTCACCGGCATTATCACCTTCATTTCATTCAGACGCTAAATAACCTAGATGTTGATACAGCGTCGTAAAATAACCCAATAAAATAAATAAAATAAAATAAATAAAAGATAGAGAATTTATCTATTTATTTATTTATTTATTTAACCTGGTAGAGATAAGGCCATCAGGCCTTCTCTTCCTCTCTACCAGGGGATTACAACAACAATATTAAGAATACAATTACAATTATAATCACAATTAATATTAAATTTACAAATACAATAAAAATCAAAGTAGGTCTAATAAAAGATTAACTGATTAATAAAAGTTAGACAGTTTATTTCAAAAGTTAAGAAGAGAGAAATTTCTTTTATTGATTAAGTAAAAATTAAACCTACTCTACGCAGTAAGAAAATGCTTAATAAGTTTGCTTTTGAACGCTACTAAATTCCGACAGTCTCTGATGTCACTGGGTAGGGTATTCCACAAGCGCGAGAGCGAGATTGTGTATGATGATGAATACGATGATGTCTTATGTGTTGGTATGGCTAGTATGCGGCTATTTTGCGTGAGTGTGAAGAGATTATGATATGATGACAGGTAAGTGAAACGGGATGCAAGGTAGGTAGGTGTAGAAGTGTGAAGGACTTGGAAAAGGAGAACAAGAGAATGAAAATTTCTACGTTCGTTAAGCCGTAGCCAGTTTAGAGTTTGGAAGGATAGGGTAATGTGGTCAGCGCGACGGACATCGCAGACGAAGCGAACACAAGAATTATGAACACGTAATCTTTGCGATTGGTTGACATTGAGGTCGGTCAGTAGAGAATCACAATAATCGAATAGTGCCCATTTCTTCGAAAATAGAAAAATTAGGTCACAAAACATTATGTAAATTTTAATATATTTTATATAGGACAAATAAAAAAATAATTGTATCAAAATAAACAACTCTACATGTCTGAGAGTAGTCTACTTTTCAGAAATAAGTGTTTATTACATGCAGGAAAAATATTAAAGGTGTCAAGAGAGGCCATAATAATGTTATGGTTACCAAATGATGTAACTGCAGAAATTTTTTTATATACTTTGATAAAACAGGTTTGAAAAATATTATTAGTAATCTTTTTTATACTTTTATCAGATATTTAAGTTCTAATAAGTCTTGTTGTGGTACCTTGTAATTTCTGTCCAATCGTGAGTTCATTTTCTAATAAAATTTTACAAATTTAGAGCCTACATTTTCTGATAATATTTGTAATCGTTCACGTACAAGATACACTTAAGAGAATATGTATATCTGCGAGGTACAGACTCAGAAACAAAATCTGCCCAATGTTCATTGAGCATGCGCATTATGTTATAACTGAAACTTGAAAAATTCAGGTGGCCCCCAAATTTTGTTTCTGCGTCTATACAATGAAGGTTTGTGAATAACACTGCAATGATAAAACGAAAGTCTAAGGACTGTACATAACTTAGTAGCACTGCAACGGCAAAACCTAGATGGATAAAAACTATATAGGTCCTATATATTGTACAGACAATAAAATAGTACATTATGCAACGAGCCTATAATGGTAATAATTAAGACGCGAGTATGTTTATGAAACGAGCGCAAGCGCGCGTTTCATAATTTTCATACGAGCGTCTTAATTACCATTATAGTCAAGTTTCATACGACTTTTTATGCTCGACCATATTTCTAACTTGAAATTATTCATAAGTATTCATGTTCTTCTTATTTGACTGGGGAGCGGAACTGACTTCATGGAATATCTCGTAAATTATGAGATGTGCGCAGACGCGAAAATATTGATTTTTTCCGAGAAACAAATGTCATTGACCTTGATATAATCTAGAGAGTAAAATAAACACTGACCTTGATATAATCTAGAAATTGATTTAGACATTGAAAAACGAGATGACAAATTGAATTTATTTGAATATTATTTACAATTAACGCTAATTATTATAGTAACAGAAAATAACCTTCTGCGACAGTATTGGATTTCCAGCCTCCGTGACGTTTCGCTAGTTGTCTTTCGATTGCATATCCGAAAATAATCGATACATGCGCTTGCATTTTGCTGGAATTGCTATTGATTGGTGGAACACCTGAACTTTAATGAATAGGTGTACTTTAATGAGGCCCATTAAAGGGCTGCTACCAGGTGTATAATTACTACATTTCGGCATGGTCGAGCATAATAGTACATTATGTAACGAGCCTTTAATGATTGTAATTAAGAAGCTCGTATGAAAATTATGAAACTCGCTTGCGCTCGTTTCATAAACATCCATACTCGCTTCTTAATTACCATTATAGGCGAGTTTCATACGACTTTTTATGCTCGACTATATTTCTAACTTGAAATTACCGGTATTCAGATGTATACATTTTATTTGTATCTGACAAGATCGGAAGTGACCTTGTTCTAGGTCGTGAATTGTGAGATGTGCGCACACGCGAAAGTATTGATTTTTTCCGAGGAACAATAATGTCATTGACCTTGATGTAATCCCGTTAAACTTGATAATATTATAATATTATAACCTTGATTATTGAATTCGACATTGAAAAACGAGATGACAAATTGAATTTATTTGAATATTATTTACAATTAACGCCAATTATTATAGTAACAGAACATAACCTTCTGCGACAGTATTGGATTTCCAGCCTCCGTGATTTTTCGCTAATTCTCTTTCGATTGCATATCCGAGAATAATCGATACTTGCGGTTTTATAACGGTACAAAGCTGACTTGTCATTGGCTGAACACATGTAAACTGAGTTATCATTGGCTGAAGACCTGTACTTTAATGAGTAGGTGTACTTTAATGACATGCTTTAAAGGACTGCTACCAGGTGTATAATTAGTACATTTCGGCATGGTCGAGCATAAAAATTTTAAATACAAGACAGTAACATTTATTACACTTTTAAAGTAGTAGATATGTGAAAATGTGGTTATTTGTTTGTTGAAAGGCGGAATTTAAGTAGAAATTGAGCTCATTTACTATAGACAGAGCGTAACTACATTTTGTGCAAGTAGCAAACTGAATAACATAAGATGATAGTGGAATTTCTTTTGAAGATCACTTCTTAGTTAGTCCTGTACACGTAACATGCGCAACCTCATGAAATTCATGAAGTTATTTCCATCTCTGCGTCTTGAATTAACAGCTTTACCCACCGCCGAAATTAACGCGGGCCGGAAACTGCATTTTTTGTTTGTATTAAAAAGGAAATTAATTTTTCGGAGAATGTCAGAAAGTAATTTCGTGTTCATTGTTTTCAGATGTGCCATGTACACAACGTGGATTCAGTTCGAACAAGACTTAATTAATTAAAAAAGAGATAGAAGTATATATTGACGTTAGTCATTCTCGGCTACGTAGTGGGCAGTGCTAGTCCCCTTGCCATAAATCCGACGTTTGCAGGTTCAAAATCCAATTCAGTACTATGGATTTCTAGTTTTATATCGAAGAGCAGTAGGCTATTATAAAGGGTTCATCCTCTTCCTTTCTTCCTGATACAGACGAGTCTAAGAAAAATTATTGACCAGCTGTTTCTTGCCCTACAAATTTCCATGCGTTGTGCTTAGATGCGTCTAGGAAAAATGGCTCAACGGATATGTCTCCTGAAAGCAACTTTCTATGAAATCGTATGAGAAGCAAGTGGATGAAGCAAGAAAGAAGTAAAATTTACAGAAACAAAGAACAAAGTGTAATCGGAGTTAGAGAGCTAAAGAACCCTCGCAATAATAATAATAATAATAATAATAATAATAATAATAATAATAATAATAATAATAATAATACTTATGGCTTTTAAGGAACCCGGAGGTTCATTACCGCCCTCACATAAGCCCGCCATTGGTCCCTATCCTGAGCAAGATTAATGCAGGCTCTATCATCACATCCCACCTCCCTCAAATCCATTTTAATATTATCTTCCCATCTACGTCTCGGCCTCTCCAAAGGTATTTTTCACCGCGGCCTCCCAACTAACACTCTATATGCATTTCTGGATTCGCCCATACGTGCTACAAGTCCTTCCCATCTCAAAGTCTAGATTTAATGTTCCTAATTATATCAGGTGAAGAATAAAATTCATGGAGATCTGTGTTGTGTAACTTTCTCAATTCTCATGTAACTTCACCCCTCTTAGCCCCAAATATTTTCCTAAGCACCTTATTCTCGAACACCCTTAATCTCTGTTCCTCTGTCAAAGTGAGAGTCCAAGTTTCACAACCATACAGAACAACCGGTAATATAACTGTTTTATAAATTCTGACTTTCAGGTTTTTTTAAAAACAGACTGGATGATAAAAGCTTGTCAGCCGAATAATAACACGTATTTCTCATATTTATTCTGCGTTTCATTTCCACCCAAGTATCATTTATATTTGTTACTGTTGCTCCAAGATATTTCAATTTTTCCAATTTCTACATTTCCGTTTCGTACAATATTCTGGTCACGAGACACAATCACATACTTCGTCTTTTTGGGATTTACTTCCAAACCTATCTCTTTACTTGCCTCAAGTAAAATTCCCATATTTTCCCTAATCGTTTGTGGATTTTCTCCTAACGTATTCACATCATCCGCATAAACAAGGAACTGATGTTTCCCGCTCAAATTTCAAATCCTCTCTGTTATCGTGGACTTTCCTAATGGCATATTCTAGAGCAAAGTTGAAAAGTAAAGATGATAGTTCATCTCTTTGATTTAGCCCGCAGTGAATTGGAAAAGCATCTGACAGAAAGTGGCCTATACGGACTATAATAATAATAATAATAATAATAATAATAATAATAATAATAATAATAAATTTAATTGTTTAACTATAGAAGAAATTATAGATAAGATAATCTTATTCTTATTTTTGTTTTTTAAAGCCAAATTCTCGTATGAGAATTTACTGTAAATGGCTCTTTATCTAGATCAATGATTCCCAGACTTTCTCGAGCCATGGTGGTCGTAGTGATAGTTAAAATTTTGATAGTGGTAGTATTTGTGATGGTAGTAGTGACACTTACAATGGTAATGGTAATTATGGTGGTAGTAGTTTTAGTTAAGATTGTTGTGGTGGTATTTATGATAGTGGTGGCAATAATAAACAATGTGGAAATGGTAGTTTTAATGTGATCGTGATTGTAGTTTAGTAACGGTTATTTATTTTAAATGTGGTGATGGTAGTCGTGGTTATAATGGTGACGGTAATATAATTATAGAATTCTGCAATAATTATGACCCACTCACAATGTTATTGTCACTTTCCACGAAATGCTTCAGCACGAATGTAATTTTCTTGGAACATTAGAGCTTTGGAATGGAGATACAGGGTCGTTCCGGCGAGTGAACGACAATAGCGTAACGAACCAACTGCTGAGGCAGTATGCAGGCCAACTCAGCCGTGCCGGGGGCTGGGCGCAGTGATTGGGACGGAATCGGACTATGAAAATGCTGCTCTGGCGGAGTCACGGTCCGTTACGGCCGAGAGACGCTCTTGTTCGTCACACTGTAGAGAGTTGCCAGACACGTAAGCGTCAGAAAACATAGTGCGAGCGTCGACAAAATTTGCAACAAGTCAGTTGCTGATTGTTAGGAACGCAGTGGTCGGCCTGTATCGGCATGGTTGTGTTAGTCTGCCGAAAATATGAAGAGAGACTCTTCGGGTGCTATTCATAGACATTTCGCAGCACGCGCTACGAGCGTACTAAGCTAGCCCCGGCTATCCACTGGTTACTTGTACAGAATTCAAATCATATCCTATCGATAACACTGGTTTATGAATACGAAAAACGCTGATCATCCACCGGAAACCCGCGCTAAAAATGTCTATGAATACGGCTGTTTAACTTAACACAGATAAGGGTACTGCAGCCGACGGGATTACGTAGTATTTACACTCAGAAGATATTTTATTTTCTGTAAATATTATGTTGAATGTAAATTAAATACAAATATCAATGAAATCTCAGACAATATTTTTCTTTTTCACAATACTCCGTGAAAGATGAGACTATAAATATTTCTTTTTTTTTTCACAATAATAGTCCGTGAAGAATGTGAGTATAAATATTTTCTTTTTTCACAAGAATAGTCCGTGAAGGATGAGAGTATAAATATTTTATTTTCTACAAGAATAGTCCGTGAAGAATGAGAGTATAAATATTTTCTTTTTCCACAAGAATAGTCCGCGAAGAATGTGAGTATAAATATTTTTTTTTTCCACAAGAATAGTCCGTGAAGGATGTGAGTATAAATATTTTCTTTTTTCACAAGAATAATCCGTGAAGGATGTGAGTATAAAAATTTTATTTTTTTTTTCACAAGAATAGTCCGTCAAGGATGTAAGTATAAATATTTTCTTTTTCTACAAGAATAGTCCGTGAAGAACGGGAATATAAACATTTTTTTTCACAAGAATAGTCCCTGAAGAATCTGAGTATATTCTTTTTCACAAGAGTAATTCCTGAAGGCTTTTTCACAAGAATAGTCCGTGAAAGGTGTGAGTATAAATATTTTCTTTTTTCGCAAGAATAATCCGTGAACGATGTGAGTATAAATATTTAATTTTTTCACAAGAATAGTCCGTGAAGTATGTGAGTATAAATATTTTCTTTTTTCACAAGAATAATCAGTGAACGATGTGAGTATAAATAATTTCTTTTTCCACGAGAATAGTCCGTCAAGGATGTAAGTATAGGGGAGAGTCGGGTAGTATTAGACATCGGGTAGTATCGGACAGTGCGTTTCTTTCATCTACCACCATATGGTAGTACCTGAATGACATGGTTACGTTTCTCTATGCGACATCAGAGAAACATAACCATGTTAATCAGGTACTATCATCGTGTGGTAGATGAAAGAAACTCACTGTCCGATATTACCCGATGTCTGATACTACCCTACTCTCCCCTAAATATTTTCTTTTTCTACAAGAATAGTCCGTGAAGAACGAGAATATAAACATTTTATTTCACAAGAATAGTCCCTGAAGAATCTGAGTATATTCGTTTTCGTTTTCACTAGAGTAATTCGTTAAGGCTTTTTCACAAGAATAGTCCGTGAAAGGTGTGAGTATAAATATTTTCTTTTTTCACAAGGACAGTCCGTGAAGGATGTGAATATAAATATTTTCTTTTTTTTTCACAAGAATAGTCCGTGAAGGATGAGAGTATAAATATTTTATTTTTTTCACAAGAATAGTCCGTGAAGAATGTGATTATAAACATTTTCTTTTTTCACAAGAATAGTCTGTGAAGGATGCGAGTACAAATATTTTCTTTTTCACAAGAATAGTCCGTGAAGGATGAGAGTATAAATATTTCCTTTTTCCACAATAATAATCAGTGAAGAATTTGAGTATATTCTTTTTCACAAGAATAATCCGTGAAGGATGTGAGTACAAATATTTCGTCTTCATCACCTCAACCATAGTCTTCTCAACATTATCAATATAAACTCTCCAAAGCCATCATCACAACACCTTCATGTTCTCCATCATCATCATCATCATCATCATCATCATCATCATCATCATCATCTATATTCTGTCACTTTTCTTCTTCTTACTCCCAAAAAATAGATGTTTTTTTCCCACTGTTTTTATCATCGTAATCTTTGTGTTCCTATTGTAGGCTTATGCCTTTCTTATGGTTCTTCGTCATTATACAAAATATATATTTTTAATAACATCTTCAACATTTTTATTAATCTTTTCCTTTATCCTCATGATCTTTATCCTCTGCATTATTTTCTTCTTATTATTATTTTTCCACCTTCTCTTCTTCAATTTCCATTCACATTCTATATATTGTATTGCGTAGCGCCTCTAATTTCAGATAGAGTATCGGTTCTTGAATAATAATTAATACAAGCAATGTATGTTCAATCGTAATTCCTTGGTGCCGTGAATTATTAGTTTTGGAGCAACTAAGCTTCCTTACTGTTGTGGTACGGGTACAGAAGTCTGATTACCTGAACTCCGAGATAAGTTTACAGCGTCATCAACCTTAACGAAGCCCGACCACATATTTCTTCTACTCACTTTTTGTTTCCTGTTTCTGCATATTTAGCCGAGCACAATCCCCGGGGCTCGCGTTCGAGATGTAATCGCAAAACCTTCGCATGTGACGACTGAGTTTAAGGTTAATAAACGAAAAACTTGGGACTCTACAGGTTACGGGAGAGCAAGTTATGGTGTTAATAAAACATCATTGCAATATCGCGTATAAGCCGCCCTTATCTGGGCAATAAAGTGGAGCAGGTTATATGTGACGCGGGGACGGGCCCAGTACCCAAGCACGTACTTTCAAACTTTCAGAAAAGTTATGTGAAAGATAGGTGTAACTGGGGACAATTCAAATAAACACAAAAGTTTTCATTAAATGCGATTCTGACACGCGGACAGTTCTATGTTCGTATTCCACTTCTTATTATTAGTCCGCGTCAATTGTGAAAACAGAGATGATAATTATGATATGATTTTACGTCAGCGCACAAAAGTGAAAGGTCATCACTGAACACAGTAAAATTATAGAGTAATAGCGATTGGTGGAAGATAAAACTGAACGTTTTATTTAGGTACCTTTTCTTATACTTTAAAAAGTATAATGTTTATTACTGTCTCATGACCAGAATATTGTACGAAATGGAAATATAAAAATTGGAGATTTATCCTTCGAAGAGGTGGAAAAATTCAAATATCCTGCAGCAACAGTAACAAATATAAATGACACTCAGGAGGAAATTAAACGCAGAATAAATATGGGAAATGCCTGTTATTATTCGGTTGAGAAGCTTTTGTCATCTAGTCTGCTATCAAAAAATCTGAAAGTTAGAATTTATAAAACAGTTATATTACCGGTTGTTCTATATGGTTGTGAAGCTTGGACTCTCACTTTGAGAGAGGGACAGAGATTAAGGGTGTTTGAGAATAAGGTTCTTAGGAAAATATTTGGGGCTAAGAGGGATGAAGTTACAGGAGAATGGAGAAAGTTACACAACGCAGAGCTGCACGCATTGTATTCTTCACCTGACATAATTAGGAACATTAAATCCAGACGCTTGAGATGGGCAGGGCATGTAGCACGTATGGGCGAATCCAGAAATGCATATAGAGTGTTAGTTGGGAGGCCGGCGGGAAAAAGACCTTTGGGGAGGTCGAGACGTAGATGGGAAGATAGGCTAATATTAAAATGGATTTGAGGGAGGTGGGATATGATGGTAGAGACTGGATTAATGTTGCTCAGGATAGGTATCAATGGCGGGCTTATGTGAGGGCGGCAATGAACCTCCTGGTTCCTTAAAAGGCAATTAGTAAGTAATGATTATTACTGTTGCTCTTTTAAAATAAAAGTTATAAAACTTTCTTTATGCTCGACCATGCCGAAATATAGTAATTATACACCTGGTAGTAGCCCTTTAATGCACCTTATTAAAGTACACCTATTCATTATAGTTCAGTTGTTCAGCCAATGAGAAATCACCATTGTAGCATTATAAAAGCGCAAGCATCGATTATTCTCGGATATGCAATCGAAAGACAACTAGCGAAACGTCACTGAGGTTGGAAATCCAATACTGTCGCAGAAGTTTATGCTCTGTTACTATAATAATTAGCGTTAATTGTAAATAATATTCAAATAAATTCAATTTGTCATCTCGTTTTTCAATTCTAAATCAATTTCCAGGTTATATCAAGATTAATGTTCATGTTATTCTCCAGATTATATCAAGGTCAATGACATTCGTTCCTCGGAAAAAATCAATACTTTCGCGTCTACGCACATCTCACAATTTAGAAGGTCAGTTCCGCTCATCACTTAGATAACCATAACATGAATACTTAGAATAATTTCAAGTTAGAAATATGGTTGAGCATAAAAAGTCGTATGAAACTTGCCTATAATGGTAATTAAGACGCTCGTATGAAAATTATGAAACTCGCTTGCGCTCGTTACATAAACAAACATACTCGCGTCTTAATTAATACCATTATAGGCTCGTTGCATAATGTACTATTATCGGAACAAAACTTAGGACAGAAAGTTATACAGGGTGTTTAAAAAAATTACGGACAAATATTTAGGGATGAGAAGTAAAAACGAAGCGAAGCAAAAAAATTCCAGTAAATATGAGTCCGAAAATTAATAGTTTTCGAGATAATGTCATTTTGTGCTGTTGCGCTCCGCAGAATACCTAGTAGGCTACTAAGTCCAACTCAAGCAACAACGGTTAAATTGTGAACCCATGTTTACTGGAACTCTGTGGCTTCTCTTCGTTTTTACTACCTAAATGACGTTATTTGGACATTTACCTAGAGTTTTTACATCATTCAGTGTCAACAGTTTCACAAGTTTGACATATAATATATGATTCTTCATTGTTATACAGTGGCTCCTAAATCCGTGACAGGGATGCAAATTCCGTGAGAGTGATATCCTAATTCCGTGACACTAAAATAATCCTCATTAACTGCTCAAAAAACAAACGTGTATTTGGAAAAACACTTTAATGTCATGGTATATTGTTGTAATATGGATTAAGCAAGAAATTACAACATAGAAAAAGGGCCTACGTAACAAATTTCATAGAAAATACGTGTGTAACTGCAGGAATACATATTACATATTAATATATTATAAACAAAATAAATTGAAAATTAAATTCAATACAAAATTAAATTTGAATAAATTGAATTATAACACAATTATTTCTCATTATTTATATTCCTAACAACGGCAGTAATTAAGCTAAATATCGTTGGTGTTCGTGCAAAATGTCGTATGTTAAAATTAGTAATTTTTCAGGAAAGGGAAAAAACTGAATATTTTTGTTGGTTTCAGATCAATTACTTTGAAACTTAAAATATTATCATAAAAACACATCTTGTGATATTTTGCAATTATATGTAAGCACTAAAATAATGCAAGTCTGGAGGAAAAAAAAATTGTTTGAATTTTTTGACATACGATATTTTGCACGAACAACAAAGATATATGCTCTATTATTTTATTATAATTATAACTGATATTTTCTGTAACTTATTTCTATTATTATTTCCACGAACTATTTTCTTTCATAGACATTAATTTTCACAATTTAGCGTTGGCATCACTGGTCGAATGAGCCAGGAAGGAGAAATATGAAAATAAATCAGAAAATGGGAAAGCTCCTGTAGCATTGTTATTGTCTCATAATATTTAAATAATCATACACATTGATTCAGCTGACTATACTCTACAGTAATATATCATTTTTATAATGATATATTCATTTTTACCTCAAATATAAAATGTTTCTTCAGGAGCGGTTACAAGAGAAAGAAAAACTTACTGGTCAACCACCTTTCACTGAACAAAAGCTTCGAAAAATCGAAAAAAGAGAGGAGAATTGGGACGACAAATTTAAAAGGTCCTTGCAAGGGGTTGGGGGCTGTACGAAACTAAATATGTGAGCTCCAAGCCTGTTGGCCACTAGTCTCACTCCGGGTTACGCTGCTCCACTGAAGGAGCTCTAGAAAATTTTGAAGGGGAAAACCGAAAATGGACGTAACCTCTTAGGTACCACATACGCGAGGGGGACGGAAATGTGATCAAATGATCACGGATCGGGACGAGGAGGAGATGGCTGGTGTAAATCTGCACATTGAAATGAACTGTGTCATTTCGCAGTGCAGGAGGAGTCGAGAAGACTCTGTCGTCTGTTGTTCGATGACAAGGCAGGTGAAGACAGCCAGGAGAGACGCCGTGAATTCTGAATCTGCAATTTGGAAGGTTCCCTGTCCTTTCGCATTGCGACTACATGAGTGACCTTGCACATGTATTTAGTAATTTTGTAAACTCTGAACTAGGGCAGGCGACTGCTTATATTCAAAAGGCGGGTAGTCAAAAGAATTAAAAGAAGACATCTCCTGGTATCTGTTAGGTATTTAAAAAACTTAAAAGTCAGAGACCACAACTCCATGGCAGTCAATTGAAATTTTATCACGGGATTAGGGGTATCACGAAATTAGGCACCTTTACCCTAAATTCAGGGTGGATTAACTTCACAATCCCAAAATGGTGCCTTATTTTTAAATCAGATCGAACTGAAACATCGTTCTGAAATCATTTCTCTTAAAAAAAACCTTAGTACACTAATTGACATTCCGGAAATTCGTTTACTAAATACAGTACACCTTTGCTTGGAACTACTGATCACACCACCTCTATCTGACTAGGACGAAACATCTAATATCAGAGCGGGGCTAATAACCAGGCAACATTACGACCCTGTTCTGCGAGGTGCTCTCGTCATGTCAGTATAATTATCCGAGATTTGGACCGGTATTACGAGAGAGCAGTGTAATGCAGCCTGCGAGTAGATTTACTTTGAAAGTATAAGCTCATGTTACATTCTTCTCCATGACAGTTGATGTGCATTACCACGTCACATTATTTTGCGTTGCTGACGTCAACAGACAGGAGTGTGGGAGCGTCTGCGCCATCACAGCTGAAGGACGTTAATATTCCGGCCTATATTCGTGTTCATAAAATTGTATACTTAATTGACTTCATTATATTTGAATTACGCCTTGAAAATGTCATAATAATTCACAATTTGAGCTTAGTTCAGGTTCATTCTTTCTATGCTTAAATAACGCTAAATCGAAATTTTTTTTATTAGTCAGATTTTGTTATTCAATTTCACGACTCAGTAGTCAATAATTATGAAATCGTGGGTATTAATACTTCGTCAAAAATATTATCATTTATCCTATAGACCTGTTTGAAATAATAATAAAAGCTCATAATTGAGATAAGTATGTTTTTATTTTAGTTGCACAGTTCAGCTTCACTTCGTACGTTTAATATCGGAGACAAGCTGCAGTAATTAAGTAATTAATTACATTTGATTACCATAAGAACTGGAAACATGTGTACACAGGATTAGAAAGTTATCTGTAAAAAATATAACACTCTTTTACTCGGCAACTATCCGTACGATTCTGATTTTTTACGCTTCCATTAGAGAAATTGGTAAGTAATAATTTATCACCTTGTATTTTTTTTAATAAATGGGCGGTTTTCTTGCTAATTAAATATAAAAGATTAACGCGTATCGTTAATGCCTACTATTATGAAGTCTGACAATTCTACTGCAGTGCAGAAGAAAAACATAGATAGCAATGATGATAGTGATAACTGATGATAATAATGATACTTACTTAATTATTGGCTTTTAAGGAACCCGGAGGTTCATTGCCGCCCTCACATAAGCCCGCCATTCATCCCTATCCTGAGCAAGATTAATCCAGTTTCTACCATCATATACCACCTCCCTCAAATCCATTTTAATATTAGCCTATCTTCCCATCTACGTCTCGGCCTCCCCAAAGGTCTTTTTCCCGCCGGCCTCCCAACTAACACTCCATATGCATTTCTGGATTCGCCCATACGTGCTACATGCCCTGCCCATCTCAAACGTCTGGATTTAATGTTCCTAATTATGTCAGGTGAAGAATACAATGCGTGCAGATCTGCGTTGTGTAACTTTCTCCATTCTCCTGTAACTTCATCCCTCTTAGCCCCAAATATTTTCCTAAGAACCTTATTCTCAAACACCCTTAATCTCTGTTCCTCTCTCAAAGTGAGAATCCAAGCTTCACAACCATATAGAACAACCGGTAATATAACTGTTTTATAAGTTCTAACTTTCAGATTTTTTGACAGCAGGCTAGATGATAATAATAATGATAATAATAATATTAATAATAATAATAATAATAATAATAATAATAATAATAATAATAATAATAATAATAATATATTTAACCTGGCAGAGTTAAGGCCATACGGCCTTCTCTAACACTCAAGTGATACAAAAACACTACAAATTTACAAAGTACAGTATACTACAATTTTACACATAAAAACTGAATTAGATAATCATAATACAATGTAAACAATAAGTCAGTAGAAATCAGACATAATATATGACATATAAAAAGAAAAGAAAATGCATAATAAAATAATGTGAAAGAATAGGTCAAACTAAATCAGACATGCAAAGTATAAAGATATAAGGCAAAGTAATATTGATGATGATGATGATTATGATGATAATGATGTTAATAATAATAATCATAATCATAATAATATTAAAATTGTGAAGAACAAAGCATACAATGAACACAAAATATTTAGGTACACACAGTAAGGAAAATTATGATTATATATAGCTCAAGTTACCACATTATAGATATACCATTATCGGGAAATATGATGAAAACAGATAAAATAAGTTAAATATCACTAGAATATAAAAAATAGTGAATACGTGGAAACATGCAATACAACACTTGTCATAATAGTAAGTTAGTTTGGCAACTCGTCATAAGATAATTTTCTAACTTGGATTTGAAAGATTTCAATGTTCGGCAGCCCTTGACTTCAGGCGGCAGAGAGCTCCAGTGACGAGAGGTAGCAACAGTGAAAGATGAGGAATACAGAGATGATGTGTGAAGTGGAATTTCTAGCGTGTTATCGCGTTGTGATCGAGTATTATTTTATGATAGCGAGAGAGAGTATGAAAACGGGCGTATAAATAAGAGGGGGATGAAGTGTGTATAATTCGATATAAGAGAGAAAGCGAGTGCAGATTTCTCCTCTTTTGTAACCTAAGCCATGATAACTTCTCGAAAGAAGGTGAGATATTATCATAGTATCGAACATTACAGATGAAGGGAACGCACGCGTTATGAACACGCTGTAGTTCCTGAGCGGAATCAATCCTGAGATCACTGAACAAAACGTCGTATATTTATTTATTTATTTTATTGGGTTATTTTACGACGCTGTATCAACATCTCAAGTTATTTAGCGTCCGAATGAAATGAAAGTGATAATGCCGGTGTTTCGAGTCCAGCGTCCAGAACCGAAAGTTACCAGCATTTGCTCGTATTGGGTTGAAGGAAAACCCCGGAAAAACTTAACCAGGTAACTTTTCCCGACCGGGATTCGAACCAGGGCCAATTGGTTTTGCGGCTAGACGCTCTGACCGTTACTCCACAGGTATAGACTAAACGTCGTATATGTGTACAAGTATGAAACCTAGGAACAAATATTGGGGAAAGCGACTTTTGACCCACTATGTATAGGTCTGTATAATGTAGCGACACACGTCTGTATTGTAACATACACGCTGATTCGTGCATCTGCAGAAAGTGGAAACATTCTCTGCCGCAATGCATAAATTCCCCAAAAGAAAATAGAACTTGTCAATATCTAAGAGAGGGAAAAAACAATACGAAACATCGAATAACAGCCTATACTGCGACAAAATTGCTTTGCTGTGTGCAACAATCCATTACGACTATTGTTCTTTATGAGGTAATGAGGAGGGCCAGAATCTAAACAGCCCCTAAGCACGCCAATGGAGTTTAGTCATTTCAACACAGCAACCAATAAATATAACTTACAGCCTATACCCCGACATGTTATAGCAAACTCGGGTCTGTAAAAGCAACAATTTCCGCAATATGGTGGCGGCCGGCGTTTGTTTGTAGTGTGGAATTTGAAACAATCGCGCGCCGGGAGACATGTTAGTTGAGGTGCCACCACTAACCTCTCTCTTTGTCTCGACCCTCGACCCACCTCGAGGGGTGAGTTCTCTATCGTCGTCGCAGTAACCCTCTGCAGTTGATCCCGAGTTTTCATGGGGGTTGACATTCTCATACCTCATTCCGTTCCCAATGGACTATGGTTACTCTATTCCGAAGTTTCAATGTGCTCAGCGAATATAGGATATAGTTTCAGTACCAGACATGAAGGGCGTAAGGGAAAACGCTCTAGTTGTCGATTTTATAATACTCTATGCTGCCGTTTTTACAATAATCTTCTTTACGATTTCCGTCATTATTAGGGCTAGGAAGTTAGTACCAAAATATTGTTTTCGGGTTGAGTGCAGCCCCGCGTATAGATCACACCGCCTCTATTACACTAGATATTCTGCAAATTAAGCTTTCAGGAATAACTCCCTGTAAAGTTAATTTGAATAATTTCGAGGGAAAAATTGTTCGGGGCCGGGTATCGAACCCGGGACCTTTGGTTAAACGTACCAACGCTCTCCCACTGAGCTACCCGGGAACTCTACCCGACACCGATCCAATTTTTCCCTCTATATCCACAGACCTCAAAGTGGGCTGACAACCGTCAAGCAACCAACATTTGAGCGCACACTATAACTCTGTGTCACACAGATCACAACAATTAAATATTACAGGAGCGTCCAATTCTCTCACGATATTAGGTTTATCCTTAAAACTGAATAAAAAAAGGTATTTATTAACAACTTCAAATTAGTGTAACTCTGAAAATATTGAGATTTCGACAAATGTTTATATGACTTTTTTTCTCAGAATGTCTTCGCAAATAAGCTTCGTAAATAACGGTAAAACCTCGTGAATCACCCTGTATATGAAATGTCCAGGGACCGTACAAAAAGAGCGTAATGAACGGGGTAACATTTAAGCAGGAACGTATTAACGAGTTCTGCTGTAATTGGATAAAATTATAAAGTGAAATAGTTTATCATTTCTTGGAAATCTAAGAGCAGAGAAAGAAAACGGTAGAGAACTTCTCCATTTATACTATGCTAAAGGACTGTCACTGAATACATGCATCACAACTGTAACATTTTCTCTGACTTTACAACTCGAATGATGCAAACGGAACTCACTAAATCGATAAGACTTTCAATGAAGCTGTCCCTGTGAACTGATAATGCCGGAGTGTGTGTGTCACTAACAAGGCATTTATGCGACGTCTAACTGAATGCAGAACAAACACAGAAACAACTGCAATATAATGTTTTGTTCTATTTTCACAATATTACTCGTATCACAATATTACCAACCTTTACTCTAGAATTTTGCACGTCAAAATGTGTAGTTATTTTCATCTCTAAAAGTGTAAGATATATCCTAAATTCTGTCTTAAAATTTTACTTCTGTTAAGGGGAGAGGATGGTATTTTTTGGTGAAAAATGAGTAAATTAAAAAAAAATCTTTAAAATACTCTGTGATTAAGGAGTCCTCTGAAGTTAAGTATTTAGGCATAATTTTCGATAATCATTTAAAATGGAACCAACACATTAATTACCTTTGTAATAAATTACGTAAAATAGTATATTATTTCGTTTTATTGAGGAATTACTTGTCAATAAGTTTATTACGTAAAATATATTTAACTTTATTTCAATCGGTAATTATGTATGGAATTATAGGGTGGGGTAGCTCATTTAAATCCAATTTTAATCCACTTTATTTATTACAGAAGAAAATAATTAAAATATGTCTTCATAAACCTATTGATTTTCCATCTCAAAATTTGTTTCTAGACTTTAATGTACTTAACGTAAGACAAATTTATTATATTGTATTAATAAAATTCATACATAAAAATCGAAATAATTTTGAATTGTATTCTCATTGTTATGAAACAAAAGATATGAATTCTTTAAGATTGTTTGAACCAAAATGCAACACTGTTAGAGTATTTAATCATTGTAGTAATTTAGGCCCAAGAATATATAACAAATTTATATTTAAATATCCTAATCTTGTCAATTCGAATAGTTCTAGTATTAAATTTAAAAAGTTATGTATGGATTTTATAAAAATTGAAAAATTGTAAATTTAAATTTATATACTGTAATTGCAAATTGTATTGTACAATTATTAATTTCAATTCAGGAATCTGCCCCTGAGCACGAGTTCTACTCTTTCGGGGGCGAGCTAAAGTTTCTCTGTATATTTTATATTTTATGTTACAATTATTAGCAAAATAATAAATAAATAAATAAATAAATAAATAAATAAATAAATAAATAAATAAATAAATAAATAAATAAATAAATAAATAAATAAATAAATAAATAAATGTGTGGAATGCATAGCATAACATTTTGTGGGTATTTGTGCCCTTATCGGATGTTGAGTCGCCATTTTTAAACTTCCTGCGTTATGGATTTTTAAATCACTAGCCCACTTTTATTGTTGTTTCCGACAAATTAAATTTGCAAAAATTTTTTTTTTCCTTTAAAATACCCTTCCATATGTGTGGAATGCATTGCATAACATTTTGTGGGTATTTGTGCCCTTATCGGATGATGAGTCGCCATTTTTAAACTTCCTGCGCTATGGATTTTTAAATCACACGCCCCTTTTTATCGGTTTCCAGTAACTTCATTTTTTTTTTTTGCTACATTGCCAGACAAAAATGGATATAATTTCTGAACTATTAAATATACATACATGAAATTAAGAACACACATTCTTTAGACTATTAGGAAACTTTTCTCTGTAACAGAATTTTGTTAATTGATTTCATGTTAAAAATATATCCGTTTGTTTGCAAGAAAGAAAATCAGAAAATTGTTATTAAATTTTAATTGTTTATTTTACAAACGTAGGGACTAATATCAAAATTCGTCCACACCTGTGGAGTAACGGTTAGCACGTCAAGCCGCGAAACCAGGTGGCCCGGGTTCGATTCCCGGTCGGGACAAGTTACCTGGTTGAGGTTTTTTCCGGGGTTTTCCCTCAACCCAATATGAGCAAATGCTGGGTAACTTTCGGTGTTGGACCCCGGACTCATTTCACCGGTATTATCACCATCTCATTCAGACGCTAAATAACCAAAGCTGTTGATAAAGCGTCGTAAAATAACCTACTAAAATAAAAAAAAATAAATAAAAATTCTGTTACAGAGAGTTTGTAGAACATGCTTTTACAAATACATTGCAAAAAACTGTTTGAATCTATCTTTAAAAATATTTTAGATATATCTGTTTTAGTACAATCCTGCATTGGGTATTTTTTTTCAAATTTGGGCCCCCAAATAATTTTTTTCACAATATTTTTATTTGGTTGAGTTGCCACAGCTATGAGCTCTCTATATACAAAAAATTAATATTTTACACCAAATAGGAAAAAAAGTTAAAAAAATACCATCCTCTCCCCTTAAATTTTTTACTCTATTTACTTTTCAGTCACACTTCAAAACTGAAAGAAAAACAACAAAACGATTCTGCCATAAAGTTGTCAAATTTCAGTTTTATTTATTCTGTTGTCCTTTTCAAGGAATCTGTATATCTATGCTGTATCGCTTCAGTATGTGAAATTAGGTTTATATAGTTTATATACATTAGGCCTATCCACATTTAGAGAGGACGACAGACAGAAAATATTTTTAAATTTGCAATGTTCATGATTACGGCACACGATACAGAAACCTATACAATATTTAACGAGCAAGAATTATGTTTACATGATCCTCCACGTGTTCAGAGGGTTAAAAACAGATGATGGTCACCACTGAGCAAATAACTTAGGTAAGAGTGGCACTGATAAATAAATATTTTAGTGCCAATAAATTAAGATGCGCTTGTGCCATCTCTCTTCTCTTTGCTACCCTCGCAACCCCAAACTACTGAGTGCAGAGGGGATGAGGATGGGGAGAAGACTGAAAGGCAATATACTATACCGTCTGTTTTCGGGACTGGGATAGGAGGTAAATACTTTATGGTCAATAAATTCAGTGAACTGAAATGCAACCAAGGTGGAAAGACAGTGGTACTGGTTGGGGTGAAAGGACAAACACACATACAAACAAACAAACATAATTGCCAACTCGTAACTAGTACCTCTCCCCTTTCCTTTCCCACGACCGCATACTCTAGTGTGTCCATTTTGGTTTCTAACCTCTTCTTCATCTCCTACGAGGCTGTGGTTTCTCTAACCGTGGTGCAATACAAGGCGGTGAAATGAGATTCCTTCTTTCCTTTTCCTCTCAAACTTTCGCTGTCATTTTTTTTATTTCTTTTCATAATTCATTTGTTCTAGTTTCTTTTGTCCCGTTCTGTATTTCTTTCATTCTTCCCTTATCTTTCCATTTTCCTTACTAATATTCACTGCTTTATTAATTCCTGATAAATGAAATTCAGTATTAGGTCTACACGTCCCAATATCTCTCTTTCTTCACTTTTCTTTTTATATCGTCTATCTACCTATCGATCATCCGCCAATGTTTCCGTTACTCACGTTAGCTTTTGTCATTATCCCACTTTTTCTTTCTCTTTCTTTTCTTCATGTATTAATTTCTTGCCTCTCGGTTTACTCTCCTAGCTTCACATCATAATCGTAATACACGTTCACAGCACAATCTGTTGCTATCAATACCACGTCGTCAGACATCTCTGTACTCAAGTTCTTTCTCAATAGCCATGGCCCGCTCATGGAATTCGCTGCCGCTGGAAAACAGGGGTAGTCTTAGTCCTCAGTTGCTTAAAATTAGGTTGTTTAGAAATATTTTAAATGCACAGAATTAGTCGATTTATACCAATCGTAATTGAAAGTATCTCAACAAACGGTTTTATTAACTGAATTTTAAAAATAAATGATAAAATAAACAAACAAAATAAATAAAATAATATATATAAACTCTATAGGGTCTTCTCGTCCTATAAATAAATTTAAGCTTTTTAACTTAAAAATTAAATTCAATAATTTTTATTTATTATTATTATTATTATTATTATTATTATTATTATTATTATTTTACACAGTCATTACTTTATTTTTCCATTAACACTAATATCTAGGTAATTGTCATTGTCTCAATGTAACCCGTGCTGTGCTGATCATACTAATTCTACTATTCCTTTAGTTGTGAGATTATAATCATATGTATTATTTTTTTTAAGTTAATACTTGTATACTAGAATGTATTTTCCTGTTTGTGATTGTGTATTCAGTCTCTTTTTTATTATATATATATATTTATTATTATTATTATTATTATTATTATTATTATTATTATTATTATTATTTTATAGTTACTACTGATTCTGTATATGCATTGAATCTCTCTTTTTTACTTTATTATGTTTATTATTATGTTTAAGTTAATATTTGTATACCGGTATGTATTTTTCTGTATGTGATTTGATCCTGGTTGAGTGGAAGAGAAGGCCTGATGGCCTTAACTCTGCCAGGGAAAATAAAACTATTATTATTAGGCCTATTATTATTATTATTATCATCATTATTATTATCATTATTATTAATTTCCGTCTTCATCTTCCTTTCTTTCTTGAATACATTCTTATGTTAAAAGAAATCAGCTTCGCAAATTTATAGATATTCATACATTCAGCGTACACAATTTCGAAAAGTTTCGAACATCGCCTCTCTTAGTCGAGACCTGACATATTCGGTTAGACAACAGCCTTGCACAGGGACACCCGGGTATTTTGAAGTGCCAGTGAAATTTATGATTAACGAAATTGCTCTCTATCAGTCTTCTCCGAGTTATTCGGTTTATTCTACTAATTAATTCCACCATTACTCCATTACTTACAACTTTTAAGGAACCCGGAGGTTCATTGCCGCCCTCACATAAGCCCGCCATCGGTCCCTATCCTGAACAAGATTAATCCAGTCTCTATCATCATATCCCACCGCCCTCAAATCCATTTTAATATTATACTCCCATATACGTCTCGACCTCCCCAAAGGGCTTTTTCCCCGTGGCCTCCCAACTAACATTGTATATGCATTTATGGATTCGCCCATACGTGCTACATGTCCTGCCCATCTCAAACGTCTGGAGTTAATGTTCCTAATTATGTTAGATGAAGAATACAATGAGTGTAATTCTGCGTTGTGTAACTTCCTCCATTCTCCTGTAACTTCATCCCGCTTAGCCCCAAATATTTTCCTAAGAACATTATTCTCAAACACCCTTAATCTCTGTTCCTCTATCAAAGTGACAGTCCATGTTACACAACCATATGATGACGACGATTATTATTATTATTATTATTATTATTATTATTATTATTATTATTTAACGCTTATGGACGGATTTATCTACAAAATGCTCTGAAAAATAAAAAAAAACACGTCCATTAAATATAAAAACATACAGTATTTCCTTCGCAATTTTATATACTCCCTTAGACGTATTCAACAGGTCAACATCCGTGGACACATTTAAAGCAATAAAGTTAAGTAAGTAATACATTTATTGTTAGTACAAATAATTACACAATTTATAAACAGAAGTCATCCCAGAAGGAGAAAAACTCGTGGTCAGGGAGGTATCCGTACATACTTATTTTTTCGCAGATGTGTAAAGTTTACTTTACGCAGATTTTCGAGTCGAGTACAACACAATTACCAGATAATTGAAGATCTCGCCGGAATAAGGGTGTAACCAACAACTCTAAAATACACATTTCACACGGGAGGAAAATAATTTCAGGGACATATTTCATTAGGCCTATATTTACTAGCGTCCACAACTGTGGAGTAACGGTCAGCGCGTCTGGCTGCGAAACCAGGTGGCCCAGGTTCGAATCCCGGTTGGGGCAAGTTACCTGGTTGAGGTTTTTTCCGGGGTTTTCCCTCAACCCAATACAAGCAAATGCTGGGTAACTTTCGGTGCTGGACCCCGGACTCATTTCACCGGCATTATCACATTCATATCATTCAGACGCTAAATTACCTAGATGTTGATACAGCGTCGTAAAATAACCCAATAAAATTAGACATCATTTTATTTTTACTTCAATTTTTATTGTACTGAGTTTTTGAATGTACTTCACTCCCACCTCTTCCACTAATGAAGTTCAAATGTCCTCCAGACAGATCCAAGAACGCATATAGTACAGTCATAGTAGCCTTAAGGTCATAGTAAACAGTACGTTCCAAAAATATGTTCGCGTTTTCCAGTGACGAAAGAGCTTTCAATATTGAATCATTTTCGCACAGGTACTGTCGTCCATTTGCCTACGTCGTATTCCGGTTTCCCCCACCAGCTTTTATTCCCCAGCTAGTGGCTGGGCTGTCTTAGCTCTTTTCTGAGAACATTAATTTCTGTTAGGAATTGGACGTCTACGTAATATTATACAACTGTTTAAAATAACTTAAGTAAAAGGGCCTCGTTAAGTAATTAACTGTCACGTGATTTCCTCCCTTTCTATGACCCTACGACATAACTACTTGGACGGACAGTAGATAGTATGTCTGAGTAATTTTATTTTTTCGGATCGGGCAGAAGTGAAGATTGAATTTACAGTACATAAGATACTCTTTTATAGAGTAGGTACAGAATTATTTCAACATGAGTTACTAGTACGAATGACGAAACTGGTAATTGGGATTAGGTACAATAGTCTATAATGCGATAATATGCACATTAGAACTGAGCCTGTATCGAAATGAACGGCCACCATTTTCAAAAATGTGTTTAAATATCCATATTATGATTATTTTTCAATTTCACTTCATTCTCTATATTGTACGCTAATTTGCTGTAGACAGTATAATATACAGTGCATAATGAATACGTCCACATGGACAGCTCAGTTCGTGAGTAAAAACACTCATTGTTAATACTGTACATTATTTTGATTAAGCAAAAACGTCATAATGAAAATGATCAAACTCAAAAGCGCGATATTTCCTAGTTTACGTAAATGGATGAACTACTTTTATTCCCTCCTATACCTAGTAAAATCATATGTTTGTATATTACGCCAGTATCATCGAACTCCAGTCATGGAAGGGAGTAGCAAACGGCGTTGATCCAGAGGTATAGGCAGATTAATATTAAAAATGTTAGTAAAAATAAAATGATGTCCCTGTATATTTACTAGCAGAACCATGTGACTAATCAAAGTTTCATCTTTTTTTTTTTCGGGAAGGTCTTCAATTTCATTCCAGTGTGTTAGGTTTCGTATTTCTTCTAATGATAGCGAATTATTTATTTCGAATGTATGGACAAAGACAGAAGAAGAGAAGATTAGACGAAGAGAGATAGAGAAAAAGAAAGTGAAAGGCAAACAATGCGAGAAAATCTACTTCATAACTGATCTCAGGACTACACAATCCAAAGTCAACAGTACGTACAATCTGTAACCAATTCGGGCTACTGAAACAGTTGAAGCGCGTCAATTGACCGCAACAAGTTGGGAACAGAATAATGTGCAGCTGTATTTATGTACGCGTGTCATGCGGGTTGCCGTGATGTAAATAACAGCAAAGTGCCGATTGTCAACAAGGCGCCGCTGAGGCTGACTGTAGTAACAGCTGTGGGGGGGGGGGGGGTAGAGGTCGAATTTTTATACGTTTTACGTGACTTTAAACCCGATCCAGTCAGGCGGAGCACAGCGGTGAGCTAGGCCGGGCAATATAATCTAGAAGTCATGACCAAGAGCGGTCTAGTTAAAATTGAGCTACGGCCAGTAGGAACGATTCCCAAGCACGGCATCTGCAGCCACTTCCCATCATACACTCTATGAGGAGAAAAAAGGAGCTTAAACGTTTCCAAACTAGGCTACTGTATATTACAGTAACTGGACACTTCCTCCCGACCCAGATCAGGGAAAGAGAGATACTGATAAAGAGCCAGGAATATAATAAAATTCTTGTTTGACAATGACCAGATGTTGGCCTTAGAAATTAATATTATCAGGCTTCCCAATTTAAGCCCGTCAGACTTGCAATCTTTATTTTACATATGGATCCAGCATCTGCACTGTATGACTGTTATTTGTTCACAGTTATGTGTGTTACGTCCCCACAAATGTTCTTCGCCGCTGGCCTAATTATTTATTTATTTATTTACTTATTTACTTATTTATTAGTTAATTTATTTACCTATTTATTTACTTATTTATTTATTTACTTATTGACTTATTTATTTACTTATTTACTAATTAACTTATTTATTTACTTATTTACTTACTTATTTATTTACTTATTTATTTATTTACTTATTTATTCAGTCATTTATTTATTTACTTATTTATTTACTTATTTACTTATTTATTTACTTACTTATTTATTTACTTACTTATTTACTTACTTATTTATTTATTTACTTATTTATTTACTTATATATTTACTTATATATTTACTTACTTATTTATTTATTTATTAATTTACTTATTTATTTATTTACTTATTTACTTACTTATTTATTTACTTATTTATTTACTTAATTATTCACTCATTTATTTATTTACTTATTTCTTTACTTATTTATTTATTTACTTATTTAATTTATTTATTTACTTATTTATTTATTTACTTATTTATTTATTTACTTACTTATTTATTTATTTACTTATTTAATTTATTTATTTACTTATTTCTTTATTTACTTATTTATTCACTCATTTATTTATTTACTTATTTCTTTACTTATTTATTTATTTCCTTATTTAATTTATTTATTTACTTATTTATTTACTTATTTACTTATTTATTTATTTACTTACTTATTTATTTATTTACTTATTTAATTTATTTATTTACTTATTTACTTATTTAATTTTATTTATTTATTTACTTATTTACTTACTTATTTACTTATTTATTTACTTACTTATTTACTTAGTTATTTATTTACTTATTTACTTAGTTATTTATTTACTTATTTACTTACTTATTTGCTTACTTATTTACTTACTTATTTGTTTATTTATTTATTTATTTATTTATTTATTTATTTATTTATTTATTTATTTATTTATTTATTTTGTGTATCTAAAATTTTTCCTCGTTTGTAAGAATTTAAACTCGAGCCCTTCTTCGTAAGGATTTCAAATCTAAAACGTGTTTATGAATATGTCTTCATCTGAAATTTTAGTAGTGGTTGTATGGCGCGTTGTTCATTAAACTACAGAATTCTTAGCGTGGAATTTGAACTTGGAATTTCCGGCGTGAAAGTCCGATGAATTCGTCGCAAGGCTTCAAGAATCCACAAAGAAATAAACAGACAAAAATCTCTGAATATCAAAAAACAGGCATACAATATTAGTGTCAGTAGTAGTTCTACGACTCTCATTCACCGGATATAACGAGGAAAGCCGAATTACATGCGCAGTTAATAACTTCAGTCACAACGCGAAAAACTCGTAATGGCGGCCATTGCGTGGCGTGGCAGGTAAGGTAACAGCGCAGCTGGTTCATCACTTCATTTGAATACTGATGACGCAGAGTGCGGAGGGCCTGACCCGAACAGGCCGCAACGGGCCCAAATCGCTTATGAGCATCAGCGTGTGCGTGCTCTGCATAGAATGCACACTCTCACCTGCCAGCTACGTTAACAATCTTCCCAGATAACATCTCCTTATTTCACTATACTTTAAGTCAACCCATGGCACATGCACTGTTATCGCGATGGAGTGATATGGCAGTTTCATGGATTTCTGCGGTAACAAGTATTCTACCATAAACTCACTATACAACCTTCAGTCGAGCCAAACTACAGTCATTTGTCGGCAGATCCAAACCCGAGAGGACTGGGATTCGACTTCAGGTTGATCCTGCTAAGATCCACCACCACCATCAGATATTTATGATGATATATGGTACTAACTCTATTTTATTTCAAGGAGTGCAGTTCGGTGGCTCCTTTGAACACCCACTTACAGATTTATGACTTCCTACACAAACATCTCTGACAATTCCATCCTGTCCCCTCGTCCCAACATTGCACAGTTGCCACAATCCTGGTGACCCTCGAAATGAGACTGACGGAATTCTTGGAATTCGGAAAAGATGCAGCAACTCTGCCTCCACGTGGATTTGACGGGAGCCTGTCAATTCTTCTGAACGAGGGTTGTGATTGGTTACTGACAGGAGAAGACAAGATTTCCGTCACAGTAAGGGAGATATTTATTTATGACAACCAATTAGTAGGGGGCAGTAGAAGGTCTGTCTTCTATGAAACTGCACTCCATGAAAAAAAAATAGAGTACAGTATATTATGATACAAGGATGGGAAGTGCTTTTTACAAAATCGATAAAGTTTTAAAAACTCGCTCTGCTCGATTTTCAATTTCCGAAATTTTGCAATGTACTTCACAAACGTGTATTATACAGTATTTTTTTTGCACGATAATACATTTTGAAACTGATATTTAAAAAAAAAACTTAATATATAGTACGTACGTTACACTATGAACAGCTGACTGATGTTAGCAGCAGAGACCTGCATCAGAGCGAGCGCGGGATATCGTTATCAGTCCAGGAAGGCACTGACGGAATGAATAGCGATCATCTACGAATATTTCCGATAAATCACGAAGTAAAGAAACACACCGAGCGATCGGGTCTGAGGACGAGTGCTCGGTGTTCATGAGTGCTCTTCCGGTAGCAGTAGGTGAATTGTAGGCTTATCTAATCAGTACGTTACATCAAAACGAATGTTGAAGATGATTCAATAGTATCGACGTCGATCTCAAGCAGATGCTCGGACACCGTCTCTGTTGATGGTAAAAGATTACAAGACACGATGTCGAAAGTATATACCGAAAATAAAATTAAATTAGCAGAGTCAGAGTATTGGAAAAAAGGAAAGCAGTTACTAGCTCTGCTTGGACTAAATTCAGAGAAGTAAGGGATAAGAATACCTTAAAGTACATAGGATTGTCCACACCAGGTGGCCCGGGTTCGAATCCTGGTCGGGGCAAGTTACCTGGTTGACGTTTTTTCCGGGGTTTTCCCTTAACCCAATACGAGCAAATGCTGGGTAACTTTCGGTGCTGGACCCCGGACTCATTTCACTGGCATTATCACCTTCATTTCATTCAGACGCTAAATAACCTACGCGTCGTAAAATAACCTACTAAAATAAAAAATAAAAATATTCCCAAGTTAGTATGAGTAAAGTTCATACTACGTCCGAGATGAAACAAAATATATCGCTACTAATTTATTATTTGCATTTCATACATCGATAGACATTTTTAGTTGTCACGTATTAAATTGTAATTTGTCTGTTTTATATACGTTTTATAGTAATATAACCAAACATTTCATTTGCATTTACAGTAATTATCACGATTAATTGTTAAACTAAGTAGGAATGAAATATATTTATACAGAAAATCATTTCAGGCTATTTCAATCTAAACAAAGAAAAATGTGTAATTAATTAAATTTCCACTAAATATATATAATTGTTGAGAACAATCTAATGATTTCTATAATGATTATTCCATTGTAGGATGAAATCATTCGAATGCATGAATGAATTGTTCAATAAAATTGCAGTATGTTGATTACTGATTCTATACGTAGGTCTATAGTCTGAGAGCAGCGCTCTTTTTTCTTATCGCCATGTAGGTCAGGTGTTTAATTTAATGAAGATCAGGGTCAGATTCTGGGGCTGTTAGAAGAGTCAGTACGCAACACCCACACAGAACATTCAAAGCTAATCATTCTATTGTTGCGTCATATGATTCTGAACTCGAAGCTCTTATCATTATCATAAAATGGAACATATTCTGTTATGCGAGTACATATTTTGTATAACTTCATACGGCTTGTTGTGGTGGTAAGCAAAGTTAATGAATAATCGAGTGATATTGTGAATATTTCGAATGGTTTTAATAATCAAATAATTCGAATGAATTCATTCGATTTCTACCAATACTGCACTACGTAGTACTGTAGCATACTGCTTCGCATACAGTCGTTGAAGCGAGCGCTCGTTCTGACAGGGGAGCGATCCCCCGGGCGATCTCGAGCGAGCGGAGGCCAAACCCGAGCTCGAGCGATTACACACGAAGTGCATTCGCTAAAACCGATCTCAGATATCGTTAAGCATCGCTCTCTTGCAGGTCTCTGGTTAGCAGTCTGGCCAACGTACAAACTTCACCATCAACTTCAATGTGAAGGAGTAAATCGAAAAATCGAAAGAGAATTGGGAGGACAAATTTAAAAGGTACGCAAATCGCGTCCTTGCAAGGGGTTGGGGGCTGTACAAAACTAAATATGTGAACTCCAAGCCTGTTGGCCACTAGTCTCACTTCGGGTTACGCTGCTCCACTGAAGGAACTCTAGAAAATTTTGAAGGGGAAGCCGAAATTGGACGTAACCTCTTAGGTACCACATACGCGAGGGGGACGGAGTGAAGGAGTAAAAATAGTTCAGGTATATTTATAATATTTCGTGTTCAATAGGAATAATTTTTATTTCTTTTTGTTAAGTGAAGTTTGACCAAAGTACAAACTTCACCATCAACTTCAATGTGAGAAATGATTCGGGCACATTTGTACTATTTCGTGTTCAATTGGAATAATTTTTACTTCTTTTTGTTAAGTGAAGTTTGACCAAAGTACAAACTTCACCATCAACTTCAATGTGAGAAATGATTCGGTCACATTTGTAATATTTCGTGTTCAATTGGAATAATTTTTATTTCTTTTTGTTAAGTGAGGTTTGACCAACGTACAAGCTTCACCATCAACTTCAATGTGAAAAATGATTCGGGCACATTTGTACTATTTCGTGTTCAAATGGAATAATTTTTACTTCTTTTTGTTAAGTGAAGTTTGACCAAAGTACAAACTTCACCATCAACGTCAATGTGAAAAATGATTCAGGTACACCTGTAATATTTCGTGTTCAACTGGAATAATTGTTATTTCTTTCTGTTAAGTGAAGTTTGAACTGTTTAAATAAAGTTCAGTATATTTCAAATGCAGTGATTTGTATCGTATAATATATTTAATTAATTAATGAATTTTACATACATTGTAGCATGCATAGAAGGCAGTGGTTTTCATTACAACACTTAAGCAGTTATTTGTAATCTTTCAACGAGAAAAAGTTCTAGTTTTACAGAGGTTTTCCCTGATTTGTAATTTGTATTAATTTAAAAACGTGTTTCGAAATTATACCAGAGACTCTTATAATGCAATATTACTAGTCTTCTACTGTTTTACAATCTATTTGGGAATTCATCTATTATCTCAAGCATCTTCACCTTCGAGTGAAATAGGATTTGCCATATTGGATATAGGCCTACGGATGGTGGTGGTGGTGGTGGTGGTGGTGGTGGTGTTCTAGGTATCCATCCTGAGAATATGAGATTTCAATTTCTGTCTGTAATTTTGAATTTTCTCTAAAACCGGGTCAATATTTAATTCTTTCAAAATATCAAAATTTTTCTTTTTGTCTAATCTTTATAGCCAGCCGTTCTTAAAAACTTAATTTCATTGGCAGTGATTCGGTATTCATCACATTTACGTATGGTCCAAGAGTCACTTCCATACATGAGAACAGGTCTCGCCAATGTTTCATAGGCTTTAATTCTTGTGTGTTTTTCGACATGAGAAGGTTTGAAAATGTTTTTTAGTAGGTTATTTTACGACGCTTTATCAATATCTTAGGTTATTTAGCGTCTCAATGATAGTGATAGATTTAATGATATTAGTTCACAAAAGTACAAACTTAATAATTTAAAAAAATGATCTATATACAAAAGTAGTTATATATAATAAATATACAATTTCCTAGACTAATTAATTTATCGGAAATCTCAGTAATTAATTGTTCAAACTTGCACTTATGTCTAGTTGGCGTCTCAATGAGATGGAGGTGATAATGCCGGCGAAATGAGTCTGGGGTCCAGCACTGAAAGTTACCCAGCATTTGCTCATACTGGGTTGAGGGAAAACCCCGGAAAAACCTCAACCAGATAACTTATCCCGACCGGGAATCGAACCCGGGCCACCTGGTTTCGCGGCCAGACGCGCTGACCGTTACTCCACAGGTGTGGACGTTGAAAATGTTATTAATGATATTCATTGCATATTATTTTTATTATTATTAATAATAATATTATCATCATCATCATCATCATCATCATCATCATCATTATGTAGTAACGGTAACATCCCCGAAGAACTCCACGATCCAAATATCCCTACTGCAGATTCGGACAGACTAAAAATGTACAAATGAATGACTCAACGCCGCTCAGCTACTACGTACTATCAATCAAACAACAATAACAAGACAGAGATCAAACAGTCACGCAAGCCTTGCCGACACCTATCACATTTTAGCACCCCTCCTACTGATAGGGGTGGGGAGCAGATATAAATGTTTATCTCGTAATAAATAACTCATAGGGTTGGGGTGTTCATAAGAATTGATAAAAGTGTCGACAGGATTCATTCAGATATCCCATCCGGGCGAAAGTGAGTTGTCAACGATTTCACCTAGAGCTCACCCACCCTTCATGCGTCGAGGGTGAAGATTATCTCACAATGGAAATTAGCATACAGAGTTTCGGTGTGGGGGTAGGCGAAAGATCTGTAACGCCGAGAAAGGGAAGTAATAGTTACGTGAACTTGACCCCGCTGCCAGATACATAATCACGCACGACTTTACCTCCCCTAAATTTAAAATTGTTTATTTGTGAAATCTATCTCGAATATAGGTATTATCTTAATTTTTAGCGACAAATGTACTCTCGTTTCAGACAAACGTTGTGTCAAAACGTCAAAATCAAAGCATTATTCATGTGAGATGGAGGTAATTTGCGTAAATCTACAAGGCATTTTTTTAGATTTATGTCTCTAACATTTTAAAATGTATCTACTTCAAGCAGTTTAACTAATCGTGAAAACAATTATAAAATATTATATTTTTATAAAGCAATTTCCTAGATGTCATTATAAACCCTTACAAATCGCAAAATAAAACTGCTGCTTCTGCTACTGCTGCTACTATATCAATGCAAGAGGCTGATCCGTTGCTAAACAAGTGATGTCAGAATAGTGTAACGTAATTCATTGCTGTTGCTATGAAAGTGGCGTCAGATGTTCAAATTTTCGCAACATTTTATTCATTTTTTAGAGAGTTATCGCACCCTCGTCGCCCGCTAAACGTCTAACACTATGTTGACGTAAGCAGTGACGTATTCGGTGACTGTTCATGGATCCTAAGAGATTGGTGAACGTATTTCTTTAACACTTTAACAAAATTTCTTTCACTGTCTTACTCCTAAAAGGACACAGATTAAGCTGTGCAAATAGTTTTTCCCAGTTTTATCCTAATAAGGAAAAATGTTTTTTTTTTTTTTCACATAAAAATTTAAGAGCTTGGATTTTTAAATTAACTTTCTTAAGCAGTAGGACATAGTTTGTAGTTTGGCACTTAGCTACGTCAGTCAGCTTCATTTTGGTGCAAGAATGATAAAAAAATATCTCAACTCTAAGTGTACTTTGTGTTAACATTAATAACAGTAATAATAATAATAATAATAGTAATAATAATAATAAATAATCAGTGGCGCTACAGCCCGTGAAGGGCCCAGACCGACCAGCACGCTGCTGGCCTCACGTCCACATGCCGACGCAGAGGTGAACGATCATCCAACCAGAATGGAGGTATCATGTGATTAGCACGATGATCACCCCAGCCGTTATAGCTGGCTTTCGAACCGGATTTCGCTACCAAGTGCATCACGATGCTAGGTGGGCACCGGTCCCATACACTAGCCTAAATTTCATGAGAAAATTTCTTCCTCAAGGACTCGAACCAGGACGTATTCGGTAACGCGAGTTCCAGGCAGGATGCCTTAGACCACGACGCCACGGCGCGGGCCTGTGTTAACATTAGTGGAGTAAAATAATAATTTACATCCTGAGGGCATGAAAAATTGTAAAATCAAACACACAGCTTTCTGACTGTATGAAAAATAATAGAATCAAACTTTACCGTCAAATTCGAATTTATTACACGAAAAATATATAAAACTGACAGAATGTGACGGATTGGTACTTGCAGAACTGTACTTCCGGTTTAAGAAAGGGTGTTTCCGGTGAATAGAAACTCAATTAATTAATTAATTAATTAAGGATATGCTAATTTAAAATAAAATCTTTTATTTATAAGTATAATTTTAAACTCAACTTCTCAGATTTTATTTTATAATTGATAATCAATGGTGCTTAACTATTACATTTTATTTTATAACAATATTCATATTTGATTAATTATATTTTATTTGCTATTAATTTCCGGATCCTCGTGGTCATCCTTAATTAAGGCCGGACGAGTTATTTCTCTCTCTCCTCTCTCTCTCTCTCTCTCTCTCAACATCATAGAGACAAAACTGACATATTTTTGAAAACCAGAAAGTTCAAGCTTTCAGATGACATGAAAATAAAAAAAAAAATAAATTTTTAAAGAACAATTAAAAATTAAGGATAGATGAGTACTTTAATTCTTTGGCGAACCAGTAAATATTAAACTGGTACGATATCCCGTTGTTGCAGGAAGAGCAGTGGTGGACGCGGGGCCCAACATTAACGTTCCCGATGGATCGCTCCAATTCGCTAAGTGATCCAGAGAGTCTGGCCCCAAGCGTCACAGTTGTTGCAGTGCGTTTGTGTCCGCAGACCTTTCAGACATCTCTATCCGAGTTTACCCTCAGCGCCCGGAGTGAATGATCCGCCCCGCTACCAGCATTCGTCTCATCCCACCGTGCTGACCCCATCATTGATTTCCGTTAATTATCTATAAGAGGGTCTCCACTGTTAGAGAAGGGGTTAAAACTGGACCAAACGTGGGATCTCCACTGACCATGCTACCCGCAGAAATCCTGATGAATTTAACAGATCTCAAACTGCTGAGAGTAAAAATGGTTTACAACAGAAATTCTCTATTCATTGATTAAAGTTCTTGTTAACACTTTGTTAAAACCATAAAATTTACTTAGTCTTACGTTAAAAAGTGTTAAAATTGTTAAAAAAAAGGTATATATCTTCGACAGACGGCCAGTTTCGACGCTATGTCACGTCATCCTCAGTGTCTCTTGAACTATTGGTGATCTTGACTCTTACTTACTTACTTTTGAGGGCCTCTCCACTTTTCAGTGGTTACCCTTTATTCCCATTTTCCATCTGCGTCTGTCATTCCAATCCTGCTCATTTAGTCCCTTATCATTCATCATCCTCAATATTCCAGCCCTCCATGAATTTCTAGGCCTTCCTCGTTTCTTTCTACCAGCTGGAGACCACTGAAGTAGCACGTTTGGCCACCTCCCCTCATCCATCCTCCTTACATGACCATACCACTGAAGTTGTCTATTCTCAATTCTTGCAATCTCCGATTCTTCCATGTTCATTATCCTTCTAACAGATCTTGACTCTACGGTGTGCATTTGTCGATGGTAGGGGTGGGGGTGTGTTGCTCCTACGGTGGGGGCTGGCTGTTTGTGTGTTATGATGTATTATGACGTCGAATAATGTGTGTGTATTGAACTGCAATTGAACGCTCCTCAATTGTGTGTTAAGTATATATTGTGGGTATGCTATTGTATTGTTATATATTTCGTACTGTTCTAGGATGTTTAATTGTGAACTTTTTGGTGTGATGTGTAAAATTTCCATATCTGTTTCTATATTATTGTAGTCATGATTATTGTTGATAATGTGTTCTGCGTAATTTGATGTGATGTAGGGTTTGGTTATAGCTTTAATATGTTCATTATATCTTGTGTGAAAGGATCTTCCTGTCTATCCTATGTAAAAATGTGGGCAACTATTGCATTTTAATTTGTAAACTCCAGTTGAATTATATTTATTTGAATGTTTAATGTGATTATTTAGGTATTTCTGTGTTGTATTATTTGTTTTGTATGCTATCTTGTATTTAATTTTTCTGAATGAAGTTGCAATTTTATGAGTATTGGTATTGTGATATGTTAATGTTATGTATTTATTTTCACGTGGTGTTTGTGTTGGTTTGTTCTGTTTTTGTTTTGCCTTTTTTATTAGTGAGTCTATTATGTTAGGGTTGTATCCATTGTCTTGTGCTATATATTTTATTGTGTTTAATTCTTGAGTGTAGTTGTCATAGTTGGTATATTAATTAATCTGTGTGTCATTGTATGGAAAGCTGCATGTTTATGTTGTATGGGATGATTTGATGAATTGTGTATATGTGTTGTGGTTGTAGTGGGTTTCCTGTATATTTTGAATTCGTGTCTTATTTGTTTTGGTTATGGTGATGTCTAAGAAGTTTATAGCTTGGTTATGTTCCGTTTCTATTTTATACTTAATTTGGGATGTATTTTGTTGAGTTGTTGATGTAGGTTTTCTATTTGTCTTTTGTTTCCATTATATAAGACTATTATGTCATCTACATATCGATGCCAGTACATTATTTTGTGCGAGATCGTGCGTATTTGCTTGTTTTCCGCACAGAACCAATACGCGTTAAGTGTGAAATACCACATTCAGTAATCCCAACGTAACACACATAACAATTTCCCTCTTCTTACCGCTTAAGCACGACATTCATTTTACTGCTTTAGGCTTTTAACATATTATTTTTAGAGACGTTTAACATGGTAATAATTATAAATTGGAAACTTACCACTGCAATTTCACCTAAATTGCAATGTTAATTATTGTTTTTAAATATTTGCAAAAATTAAGTAAAGTCTACTACTCCACGAAACTTATTGCATTCCTGATACAAGTAACATTAAGGAAGCCGTGAAAAAATCAACGAGATTCCAGATGCCGATGTTATTACTGCAATATGTTATATAAATAATGTTGTTAAAATATTAAAATGAAAAATAAATCATTACATAGCCTTACCGTTTGTTTTAAGTTCGCATTTATAGACTGGGGGGGGGGGGGAAGACAGACGTATATCACGGCCTGCTGGAGTAAAGTAAACATAGAAAACATTTTATAGCAACAATGTTGAAGAAAGATATTTTGGTGTTCCGAAGTTGGCGTCATTAAACAGAAACCAAGATGGAGATTTCATTGCAACTAATTAGAAATTCGTCTTTCAGGTATGTAATAAACGATCTTCGCACAAAATAATGTACGATACACGAGCGGTATGTTTGTTTTCATGTTCTCGGAAATTAAAAAAGCTCAACTACGTTTCGTTATTTCAATCTTGTCCTCGACCATGAAAACGTCAACATACCGCTCTTGTAACGTATATTACTATTCTCTGCGTGTTTGTTGTTGTCGGTGTTTAGTATGTGTGTGTGTTCTATGTTGTGAATAAAGATTTCAGCTAATATACTTGATATAGGTGAACCCATTGGTAATCCTTCAGTTTGTGAATAATATTTATTGTTATGTGTGAAATAATTTTGTTCAGTAATAATCTCTGTAATGTGTATAATTTCGTCAATGTGACTCTGTGGTATGTTATTCTCTAATTTTTCGAAAGTAAATACTACTTGAAAGAACTTAAATTACTCCTATGAGCACCACGAACTACTCAACTGTTATCAGTATTCAAAATAAGTTCTTACAAATCCCCATGTATATGCTTTAAGAAATAAGGGCTGGATAGCAGAAGAAGAAATCTCCTGCCTAGCTGAAAATGGGTCAACGAGACGAGTAGATATTTTAGCGTACAATGTTGACACTAAACAGGGCATCATTGTGGACCCCACGGTACGTTCTGAAGTAGAATCTCATCAGTCAGCCGAGGTCCACCTTGAGAAGAAGTCGATCTATGAGCCTACAGTCAACTATTTCAAGCTGAAATATGCCTTAATTCACGTTGAGGTATTCGGCTTGCTCATAGGTGCTCGAGGGACTATACCAGCTTTTTTCGAAGAATTTCGACGCCCATTTGCTCTGCCAACGTCTCTGAGGGATGACATTGTGATAATTATGTTAAAAAAATCCTGCCAAATCCTAATTAATCACATGGTGCCATATTAATAGCAATTGTAATTTTTCACGCCCTTTTCTTTGTTTCCCTTCTTTAAAATTTAATATCTATTTTTACATATGTATAATAATTTTTTTTTAGGATATACTGGGTCCGTAAGGGCTACCCTCAATGGGGGCAGTTTAATATTATTATTAAAATGATTAACTACAAACAAGTTCAAAGGAGGTTGACAATGGCCAAGGGAACTTTTAATAGAAAAAGGAACATCATCTGCGGACCTCTGGAAAAAGAACTAAGGAAGAGACTAGTGAAGTGCTTTGTATGGAGTGTGGCATTGTATGGGGCAGAAACATGGGCATTACGACGAAGTGAAGAGAAGCGAATAGAAGTATTTGAAATGTGGATATGGAGAAGAATGGAGCGTGTGAAATGGGCAGATAGAATAAGAAATACAGCTGTGTTGGAAAGAGTGGATGGAGAAAGAATTATGCTGAAATGTACGATTGGCAACAATGATTATTATCTTCGCCATCTATTCACAGAAGTAATAACTAAAGAAGCCACACTTAACACCAACAAATTATCGATTACTATCGATTAATAGGGTCAGATATCTTTGAACATCAGTGTACCTAAGAGGTTACGTCCACTTTTGGATTTCCCCTTCAAAATTTTCTAGAGCTCCTTCAGTCGAGCAGCGTAATCTGGAGTGAGACAAGTGACCAACAGGCTTGGAGCTCACATAGTCAGTTTCTCTCAGCCCCCAACTCCCTTCGCAAGGACAATTTTCGCGTTCCCTTTAAATTTCTCCTCCCATTTCCCCTCTCTCTTTCAATTCAAACAAAAGAAGTGATCTAGGAGTACTTAAATCTTATCGTACAGTATACACCTCTGACTGAGGTTCTGGCTGATATGTACATCTATTATCAAGCAGTACATCTGACTTGGTGTAATGTATCAGAGGAAGAACAATTGTTTGTATGCATCTGAAGTCTGATTAGTATAATATGTTGCTAATCGGCGATGTATGCGATGGAGAGGGAAAGGAACGGGCCACTCTACCCGATTATCTCCTGGCCTAGTTGCCTCATAAGTGGTGCCTTGTTGGTATCACTTGTGAGGTTCAGACAGTTGACTAAACAACGTATAGTATAAGATCCAAATGTTACAATTCCCTATTTCGGATCTTCAACGTACAGTTAGTTATTAAGATTATTGCTGTTAAGGTATTTCTAAATTTCTCCAATCGTGAGTTAAGATGAGATTTATCCGTTTACGAAACTGTAGAAATTTTCAAAACGTCCGAGGAATTAAATCTTAACATAAATTGAAAATCCTGAATCGTGTTCGTAACTCAACAGTAATGAAGTTCTCAAATACATGGGGCTATCAAAACTCGCTTTAACCAAAATTAAAAAAAAAAAAAAAATGAGTTACATATGGGATGTTGTACTTCTTGCAGCTCTCTATCCAATGATATAGTCGGTTTGTGCAAATCTTGTCTAATTCCTCTTCCATAGAGCTCAGAAAATTACTATCAAATGCAAAACTGTCCCATAACGGTTTCTCCTGTTTTTTTGACAAATCACTTTACCTGGATAAGGCGAGTTTTACATTATTTGATAGCCTCATATATTAGGCCTATTATTATCTTCATTGTTAACGTAACTGGCATTTATCATTGTTCCATTTCCCTTTCACACTTTAGTAAAGTATAAAATCTATCCTTGTGCCGCTATTGCACTGAGGGCGAAGCGATGGAGTGCTATTCACACCTCGCTTCTCTGCACCTTGCTCATTGGTAATCACACAGACTAACCCGCATACTATCGAATTTCGCGAGTAGCAATGTCGTAGCGACATACCTTTCGTCGTGGGTGAGAATTGCCTCACTTAATGTAAGCCCCATGTACCACCCTCCGGTATCATGTCCATTGTACGAATCCCAATGTGGAGATAACCAAATCCAACCTACTTGCTCCTAATTTCAGCGAGCGTGGTGACAATGCACTTAGGACTTGCGGTATGGAACTGCTACTGCAGCGATGTCTGTTTCAAATGTATGCGTCTCATCACGAACATCCGAGAGGCAGCTGCGTTTTATTTCATGCATGTTTGTTCTGAATACAACGAGGATTTATTGTGGTTTACTCATGAAAATAATTAAACCGATTTTTTTAAAGGGGATAAGCTGTGGTGAAAAAAGGCATGGTGTTGCGGGATGTATTGAGCACAACATTACCACAGTCTATAGTGGAACACAGACTTCTGAAGTGTTCAAGGCCGTACGTAGTTTCGGCCGCTTACCCACCCTCCTCACGAACTTTTCCCTTTGCAAGTTACACTGCAAAAAATAATCTCGTCAGTCTCCTTGTGCTCATCTCGTCCATTCATTCTTGATCGCCCCAGTTCCTTTTAGGCCTATAGATCGTTTATAATTTACTAGCGAGCGTCTCGTCAATTGTGAAAGACGACTTATGAAATAGTGTTGTAGTAACACGAGATAATCAGGAGAAAGTAACTGATAAGACGATCAGGAGTGATTAAATGATTGGGGCGAAAGTGACAAGAGATGATAAAAAAAAGATTTAAGGCAATGGGAAGGAAACTAAAATCCGGAACTATTAGGGTAGAACGACTGACGAGACGGCGTGAAATAACAGATTGCTGAGAACATTTTAATAGGGAAAAAGCTGAAAGGACAATCAGAACTGAATTAATTTGATCAGAGAAAAATTACTGAAGAAACAACTAAAGGTGAAATGAAGGGAAGAAAAAAAAAGATTGTGATTAATAATAGGCCTAGTAAACTGATTGAAGGGACGATCAAGAGGAAAATTAGATGATGGATGAGACTATGAAACGGAAAATGAATCGTGAGACGGTTAGGAGAACGGAAAGGTGGGCATGGATCATTTTGTAGGGACTCAATCGCGTCAATACAAATATTTCTTAAAATGTTTAAACTAACACCAAAAGCTGTTGCCATAACTCTGAGTTTTATTGGAAGAAATAGCTGATGACTCACTGCTAGAAAGATATTAAAAATATTTGTAAACATAAAAAATGATCTATTTACTCTGCTACGCATATTTAGACTGTGAAGCATACTCGAACCATAATAGTATTTATTAAACACAAGTTATACAACTTTCAGACTTCTTTTTATTTGTTCTGGACACCTGGCTTAGGATCTCGCAGAGTGACTGTGATTATGGAACATTGGTGGAATGACAATGATGAGGGGAAATGGGAAAACTCCGATAAAAAACCCTCGCGCCCACTTTGTTCACCATCCAGACGGGAATCGAACTCGGGTCGCCACGGTGCAAGGCAGAGAGACTAATCACTCGGCCACAAGTTATTGAATGCTTGAAAAAGTGTCTACATATATAAAATAGAATAACACAGCTTAAGTTTAGACAACTCTCAGCTATACACATAACACAGAAGAGCACAGCACAAGCTTAGACAAGATACTGAATTTCGGTTTTGTTTTTGCAGTGTAGGAAGTTCAGATTTTTACAGTAGAACCGGTCCCCAGCCCATTAGGGTGGCAGGAGGGTGAGTAAGTTTGCAGTAAGAAGAAGGGAAAGTGTGTGACCTTGGCAACCATAAATACTTGTGGACGACTATAGTACAGTGATGTCGCATTTTTCTGACCTTGACGTCGTGCGCGGGCAGCAAGCGCTAAGTATGGAAAGAGGAAGGGTTATGTATATGAATAAGAAACCTGTTGGATTAAGAAAACAGTGGTGCACAAACTTCATACAAAACGTGAAATTTTATGTCGTTATTTCTATATGGCTTCTTTCTGTTTAATATTATCTATATTGTCTGTAAAGCAAAAGTACTAACACTGATTTCATAATGTTGCGCTTGTGTTTTAAATCTTAATAACATAATAGACAGTTAAGAAGGAATTCCATAGTAGTATAATATTATACTGTATTAAGTGGATGAAACACATCATTCATAAAGAAAGTGATATTCCAAAGAAAGAGATTGAGTATGACATGATAAGTTGGAATTCATATTGATGGTATCTTTAGCCTTACAAAAGTAATCAATAAACTAATCAAAACAATATTACAGTACAAAGTAAAGTTACCTAGGTAATGTATCTGTTTTAAGTGTAACTAATATTACATAACAAAACTCTTACCGCATTATGCTTTTAAGGTGATATTTGTGAGCAACTTCCTATCATCAGAATATTAAATTATTTTCTCGAAATGTGCTGAAGCTATAGAGCTGACATTTCTACAACACATGGACACGTTTCTTTTGCTTATGATGTAACAGTAGTTGCTTTGTTAATTCATTTCCTTACAAACAATTTCCATGCGAATATTTTCAAAATATTCAATACACTATCTTCAGTAATACGTATATACGGTATATTAGATTTATGAAAACATTTTTTAAGGCTACTAAATAAATAGGCCTATACCTGAAAATTTCACTTTTCTATACGAAAAGTTGAGAAAATATTTATTTTGAATAAAAAAAGCAAACTTGTGAAAAATGAGCATTAAAATTAAAACTTACATTCTTATAATGCACTTATACTTTTCAGACAAATCTAAAAATTAACATGGATACAGTTTTAATAAGTTCTCTTCCCTTTATCTATTGAATCAGTGCTGGCCATCCCTGTATATAGCTCGACCAAGCGGCATATATCACCACTTTCGTCTGTCTCTTTCCTTTCCGCTGTAAAGCGCTCAGGCTCTCCTGAGCTCTAGAGCGAGCGCTTGCTCCTATGGGCATCAGTTGATATCACTGGTCTAATATACAGTACAGTCACGAAGCTTGAGTTTATGAGGGTATTAGAAACAACAGACTGTGCAAGTACTATTTCGCATTGTCTGTAATGAGGCGATAATAGCGATCCTAGTGGTTAGCAACTAACTATGGATGCATATTTACGTATTGAGTTTCGTGACTGTATAGACTAGATTATGACATGACTACAGAGAGTATTAAATGTTGCGGTTGCAGAGGCCGGCTAACAATGATAATGCTAACAATATAAACGCAATATATTCATTATTTTATTTGAATGGCTTGGAAATATAATTAGTTCATAGAAATCCACATCCGCAGTGTCGGTTTATATGCCTGAGACTCCTCACATGAATAGGCTATAAGAAAGCAAAAAATATAGAAAGACGATTTATATTTAAATTATTTTCGGACTGTTATAAAATTGAGCAATTTGAGGAAAGTTTGTACAATGTACTTCTAAACCATTATTGTGCAGTTATGAATGAATGAATGAATGAATGTTAGCCATGATGTCCCATGTTGGGCACAGGCCTCCTGTCATAAGGTTAGAACCCCCTCGACAGGGATGGCTCAAGTGTACTCGCTTGGTGAGCCAATCCAGGCGAGCTTGTCGTGTATACTACTTTTGTGACATGGTTAATAACCCTGTTAGACTTTAACTAGTTTCAGCACTCTCTTCCTTGTTCATTTTTTTCTTGCACTACACACATTATACTAACACCGGCACTTTGACAAACACTGATTGCTATTTACACTATTTACCTGACACTTTCTCAACACTGACTTTACTATTTACAAAACTTATCTTACACTTTCACTAACACTGACTTTACTATTTACAATATCTTAACTCTGATTACGTTATCTATTTACAATGACCTTCCCTAGTTCTTTCCACAAAACTCTGTTCTTTGCTGTCCTCGACCATTGTTTTCCCGCCTCTTTGGTAAACATCTCAGACCATCTGAGCCGTGGTCTTCCCTGTCCTCTCTTTCCGACGTAGGGTCCCACATCGTGACTGCATGGGTCCATCTTGTCTGATGTAGTCTCGCCACATGTCCCCCCAGGTCCACTTCGTTGCCGTGGCTCGTTCTGCTGCGTCAGTAGTGTTCGTCAGTCTTTGTAGTGTTTCGTTTGTCATTCTATCCAACGATATTAAAACAACCGCCGTATGTGCGGAAAAAATGCCTCGAATCCATTCGACCACTTGAAGAACAGCGGTTTCTGTTGGCTTTTGTGGAGTCAAACCAAACTATTTTCGGTTTACGTAGCCTCGCCTGCACGTGTGAACTGTAACTCAGTCAAGTATTAGCCTCTCCATAATCTTTCCCAGAACCGGCAGAAGACAAATTGGTCTAAGGGATTTGACAGTAAGTTCTGGATTAGTTACCTATTTAGCTTATAATATTGTATATTCATTCATTCACAGTGTTTTAGCCAAGGGTAGGTCTTTCACTGAAAACCCAGCATTCTCAGTCTTTCCTATTTTCTGTCTTTCTCTTTGTCTCCTCATATGATCCACATATCTTAATGTCGTCTATCATCTGATATCTTCTTCTGCCCCGAACTCTTCTCCCGTTCACCATTCCTTCCAGTGCATCCTTCAGTAGGCAGTTTCTTCTCAGCCAGTGACCCAGTCAATTCCTTTTTCTCTTTCTCTTCAGTTTCAGCATTATTCTCTCTTCACCCACTCTTTCCAACACAACTTCATTTCTTATTCTATCTGTCCACTTCATATGTTCCATTCTTCTCCATATCCACATTTAAAATGCGTCTATTCGTTTCTCTTCATTTCGTCGTAATGTCCATGTTTCTGCCCCATATAATGCCACACTTCACACAAAACACTCTACTAGTCTCTTCCTCAGTTTTTGTTTTCCAGAGGTCCGCATAAAAGCTTCTTTTGCCATTGCTATCCTCCTTTTGACTTTCTGGCTGCAGCCCATGTTACTGCTTATAGTATACCCCAAGTATTTGAAGCTATCCACTTGCTCTACTGCCTCATTTAGAATTCGTAAGTTCACCTTCTTTTCTTTTCTTCCATGACCATGCTCTTCGTCTTGTTGGCAATTATCTTCATTCCATACTGCTCACAGCTGTCATTTAGCTCCAGTAGCATATCCCTTAGTATAATATCCTCTTCTGCTAACAACGCCATATCAGCAAATCTTATACACTTTATTCTTCTTCCTTCTACTATCACGCCTCCCATGTTCTGAAAACAGTTCTTCACTAAATTCTCGAAGTAGATGTTGAACAGTGTAGGTGATAAAAGGCATCCTTGACGTACTCCTCTCCCTATTTCACTTCCTTCTGACATTTCTTCTCCTATCCTGACTTTCACTCGTTGTTTCATATAAAGGCTATTGAACAGCCTCCTCTCTTTCCAATCAACGCCAATTTTCTTTATTTCATAAAATTTGTTAATATAAACATAAGATTATATTCAATTCTGTAATTTCATGTCATTTCATTTCATTCATTCATGTACGGTATATAAATTATAAAATATTGTAGACATAAGCTGAATTTATAGATTTGTATCAATTTTACATATTTAGTAATTTAAACATAAGCTTTCATTTCATTTCATTTCATTTCATATTTTTCTCATTTTATTTCACTTCATTCATCCATACCTGACATATCTCTATGAACTGTTAGTCATACGCAAAAGTTCTACTTATTTCCTTAATGTCTGCAATTTATTTTCTTTTATTCTCTTTGAGTTTGTCTATAGTTTTAAAAGTTATTCCTTTATATTCTATTTCTTTAGGGTTTCTTAGAGCGTGAATAACAATTTCATCGAAATATGTCGGGAATATATTATGAATGTGAATGAACGCTATTTTGAACATCTGTAACACAGGCTAGTACTCATTATGGAATAAAAATATAATTGTGTCTATGCCATTATTTATCAAAGTTATATCATATACATATATACATATCTCTGTTGAGAGGGGGGTCAACAGCTGAGTACAGCATGGAAACCTGCCCTCAATACGCTTCGACCACCAGCACACGGCAGACAGTCGGGACCAGCAACTAGCCCCTGATTGGCTTCCACCTATCACAATGCGCCTGGCGGTCGGGACTAGGAACTAGCTCCTGATTGGCCCGCAGCAGGAAGCCCTACTATTGCATATATACCGGCTAGACATGGTCCCACACCTCATCCTGCCTAAGGTTTTTCCGTGGTTTTCCTAAGGCGCTAAGACAAATGTCGAGATGAGCCCTAAAAGAAATGGGCCACGGACCTGCACTCATATCCCCATGAATCTCCCTAATTAACAATTACATCTCTCCCCCCTCTTCGCAATTGAGCCATCATATAGCCAAATGGCTGGTCTCGAAATTGAGACAAATCAACAAGGCTCATGACCTCCTACATAATAGCCAAATTGGCTAGTCTCTTATATGAGACAACTCATCCTGCCTAAGGTATTCCGTGGTTTTCCTCAGGCGTAAGACAACATGAGACCTATAAGAAATGGGCCACGGACCTATATGCCCTTCCCCATATATATTCCACCATTATTATAAATTATGTATGCCCTAGTTCAGATAATATTAATAGTCTATTAAACATACGAGGTCACTCAATAAGTCGCAAATTTAAAGGACAGGGACCTCTCAAATTGCATCTTAGATTTCACGGCGCTTCTTCCGACGGCCTTCACCTGCTTTGTCATCGAACAACAGATGACGGCGTCTTGCCATCCTAACGGCAAACACCAGCCAACTCCTCCTCGCCCCGTTCCGTGATCAATTGATCAATCTCAGCCCCCCTCGCGTATGTGGTACCTAAGAGGTTACGTCCAATTTCGGCTTCCCCTTCAAAATTTTCTAGAGCTCCTTCAGGGGAGCAGCGTAACCCGGAGTGAGACAAGTGGCCAACAGGCTTGGAGCTCACATATTTAGTTTTGTACAGCCCCCAACCCCTTGCAAGGACGCGTTTTGCGTACCTTTTAAATTTTCCTCCCAATTCTCCTTCGATTTTTCGATTTCGTCCCACATCAGTTCATTCCCTGAAGAAGATGGGAGAGCAAGCCGTCGAAAGCTTGGTAGCAAATCTCCAACTCATCTGGCTGAGAACCCGAGAAGAGTTATTCCACATCAAACGACGGGAAAGCCTCACGTCATACAGTGAACCGAAGTTTGTTTGGAAAAGTCCATCCTAGCATAAAAGAGGTGGTACGTTGGTTCAAGTTAGGCGAGAGCTTACAAATTAGTTTTCGTGCCAATCAACTTCGTTATGGAAAATGAAACTGACTACTCAGTAATCAGACTTTTTCTCTGTTAACATTTGAGTTTTCAATTAGTAGTACTCATTACCAATCTACACCAGTTCTTTGTATATATGTTTCATCTAAAATGGAATATTTAATAAAATTATTAACTGTTAATTTTATATAAACACTAAAGGCTCATTCACAATGAAAATTAAACATAACGTAAGCGTTAACTTAAGAATGTAAACGTTACGGTAAAATCAAGAAGTCATACCATCATTCACGATGGGAACATAAACATAACAGCAAACATACTTGGTAACCATGGAAACATAACAACGACGCCATTTCCTCATATTCTGTCATATACTTCAGCGCTCCACGATTGTGTTCTGTTTGCAAATCACGTAAGCATAAGCATGAAAGTTTGGAGTTTGCAAACTTCCATGTTAACGTCTTACGGTAATGTTAATGTCAGTGTTTATGTGAATCATTGTGAATGATCCCATTTGGTAGCCTGGCCGCAAACTTCTGTGTTTATGTTACGGTTATGTTTAATTTTCATTGTGAATGGGCCTTTAAAAGTCCTAAATTGGATTTTATAAATTTCTAGATCTCTCTTCTTTTAGCACCTAGAAATCCGTTCCCTAATAATGACGTAGTTTACGCAGGCCATAGAAGCATGTCTGATGCGTGTGTTCCCGGCCGGTGAACGCTCTGAATTTTGCTTCAGAGTAAAAATTGTCAACTCCCTACAGTTGACGAGAAAAGACTGTACATAGACAAAGTAATAGACATGCGACAGAAAGGTGATGCTACAAGCAGAATTCGCAATATAGTAAAGCTATAATGCATATAAATAAATATGCGTACATACAATATCCCCGGTATAATTTATAGTATTTTTACAGCTTCACAATAGCCTTTTACCATGCAAAATGAGAAAGGAATACAATGGGTACAATGATAAAGCGTCGAGTCGGATCGAATAAACTATTAAAATGTAACACCGTGAATAATACACGATTCAGATATTTAAATCTGCACATGCATTGAAGATTCATAAGTATAGAAAATGTTTTCATTGTACGAATATAACAAATTTAATCTGAGCTAAAAAAAAATCATACACGGCTCTAAACATGTTCAAACCGAATACATTAATAAACAAATGAAATACTCGTATTATAAATAAATCATGTGTACACATTATTTGAAATTCCAACATAAGGTTGTCACTTGTTTTCAAGAATAATGCATTAGTATTGCAAACAACGAATGCGTCATTATCCTATGTAAGTTAGCAAATCTCCATCAGCGTCGACACCAGTAGCGGCTGGTGGTCAAAATATTGAGTTTACTACAATCTCTATATGGGCCTACTGTATACACTTATATGTATTTATCTTAATTTGAGACTCGCCTAGTGACGAAGTATGAAGTCCATACAACGTTCCTTTCTACTGCAGAACTTGTCAGTTACCCTGGTGTTAACCCCTCCATCTTGGACATCATACTCTTTTCTATTGACAGTACTGCAAGAGATCGATTAATCGAACAATTTCTGTTGTAAGATTACTTACTTACTTAGTTACTTACTGGCTTTTAAGGAACCCGGAGGTTTATTGCCGCTCTCACATAAGCCCGCCATTGGTCTCTATCCTGAGCAAGATTAATCCAGTCTCTATCATCATATCCCACCTCCCTCAAATTCACTTTAATATTATCTTCCCATCTACGTCTCGGCCTCCCTAATGGTCTTTTTCCCTCCGGCCTCCCAACTAACACTCTATATGCATTTCTGGATTCGCCCATACGTGCTACATGCCCTGCCTATTTCAAACGTCTGGATTTAATGTTCCTAATTATGTCAGGTGAAGAATACAATGCGCGCAGTTCTGTGTTGTGTAACTTCATCCCTCTTAGCCCCAAATATTTTCCTAAGCACCTTATTCTCCAACACCCTTAACCTATGTTCCTCTCTCAAAGTAAGAGTCCAAGTTTCACAACCATACAGAACGACCTGTGATATAACTGTTTTATAGATTCTAACTTTCAGATTTTTTGACAGCAGAATGGATGATAAAAGCTTCTCAACCGAATAATAACAAGCATTTCCCACATTTATTCTGTGTTTAATTTCCTCCCGAGTATCATTTATATTTGTTACTGTTGCTCCAAGATATTTGAACTTCTCCACCTCTTCAAAAGATAAATTTCCAATTTTTATATTTCCATTTCGTACAATATTCCCGTCACGAATAATCGAGTCGATTAAAATTAATCGGTTGCAGTTGATATTAATTATTATTTTGTTAATACAAACTCATACTAAAAATTCTGAGGCCAGTCTTTTGTTTCGACAGCTGTAGTTTTGCAGTGGCAGTTTCTGTACTGAGTTTGTATATGAAGGTTGTGTGTTTAGTTTGATAAAGGAAAGAAATCCGTTCTGTGTGGTTTGTGAAAAGTGTAAAATCCATTATGTCATATGAGAATTTGAGAGGTAAACTCGGTGAAACTTTCGGATTTAAAATTGAACGATCGTGGAGAAGTAATTGATAGAAGGTACTATTTTCTTTTTTCGTATTTAGTGATGCAGGAAACATTGTTACTAAACATAGAGTGGCACTTAATTCGAAGCACGTGAATGCACTCACATGTTTAAAATCATGGATGAAGCATTATTAACTAGGTGAAAGAATATTACACATAGAGAATTAACGATTCAAAAGTAATATTTCCATAACGGGTTAATGTTCTGAAGATAAAAATGTGTTGTTAATTGCTTTATACAGATTTTGTTTTTCAATTTTCAACTAAAAATTACATTACTCTTACACAATTATCACAAAAATTGTTACAAATCATACAACTTTAGTAACTTGAATCTTTACAGTTTAATTATGTATCCTAATGTACAGTCTTGAAGAATTTACAAGAGTGGCGTGATTTGTAACAATTGTATCATAAATACGTAAGAAAAATGTAATTTTGTAGTTAAAAACCGAAAAAAAAAAATCTATACGAAGCAACTATAGAATTCACAACACATTTTTAGCTTCAGAATACTAGCTAATTAAAGAAATGAATACTCGTGAATAGTTCATTCTCCATTTGTAATATTCTTTTACCCCTAAAACTAAATAATAAAGGTATTTTACAAACAACTTCAAATTAATGTAACTCTGAAAATATTGAGATTAGGACACATGTATATATGACTATTTTTGCTCAGAATGTCTTCGGAAATAAGCTCCGTAAGGGACGGTAAATCCTCATGAATCACCCTGTATATTAAACAATTTCTGATACGTCATTATCCATACTTCCATACAACAGAAGCTATAACATAACCTAAATAATATAAACTAGATAAATGATAGAACAGTTTTAATTAAGAACGATGAAATAAATGTGAATCATTTTAAAAGGTAGAATTATTGAAAGTACAATGTTGGCATACAAAGAAGCGAATACTATTGAGGTGATTAAAACAAATATATGCTAGGGAGATGATAAAAATTGTAGGATAAGCAGCCATGGTTGGTTGAAACACGTCGTTCCATACTGTTTTATTGGTCAAAAGTAGTATGATGTAGTAAAAGTGTAAATTTCATAATAAAATCGCAAAATTAAAAATGAATTAGTATAGTAATGCACGTACAAAATTAACAAAACAGGTCCCAAACTGCAGTCACAGTTTAAATCGAAAAATACCCACATTTCTTCCTACAATCATTGTCATGGTGTTATCTATCACTATTATTGGGAACGAAGTAATAGTGGGCCTGGATATTGAATGTTGACTTTATACATCGTTATTCATGTACAATTCAGGATAAGAAAAATATAAAATGTCGGGTCAAGGGCCTTACACTGTATTGTATTGTATTGTATTTATTAACATTCCATGGTATTCAAACATGCTTACAGCTAGAATATGGAACAAGTCAAAAAACTTAATACTATTATAAAGTCTTAATTTATAGTCACAGTCTAGATGAAATATATACAAACGACATTTACAATATACTCTACTAGTACAACACATAGTTTTAGTATCAATTTCATGAAGTGTTATTGAATGTCATGAATTCACTTACAGAATAGAAGGCGTGAGAAATTAGGTATTTCTTTAATTTGGCCCTAAATAATTTTATGTTTTGAGTTTCATTTTTTATATCGATAGGAAGGCTATTAAAAATTTTTACTGCCATATAACGCACTCCTTTTTGATAGCACGATAGACTTGCCGATGGAGTATGAAAGTAATTTTTTGACGTGTATTTATGCTATGAACTGTTGAATTAGTTACAAAGTTTTCACGATTACATACGAGGAAGATTATTAATGAAAAGATATACTGACAAGCCATGGGCATTATTTTTAGTTTTTGAAAATAGTCCTACACGATTCCCTAGATTTGGCACCTACTATTATTCTAATTACTCTTTTTTGTAATAGAAATATATTGTTGCTATCTGTGGGATTTCCCCAGAATATTATTCCAAAACTCATTACCGAGTGGAAGTGTGCAAAGTATATTGTTTTTAAGGTATTGATATTTACTATCTTTTGCATAGATCTAATAGCAAAACAAGCTGAATTTAGTTAGGGGGTAATTTCTTTAATATGATTTTTCCAATTCATTCATAATATTAACCAGTTTCGACCACTTCCAGCATCAATAGTTCACCACTGGGATTGTCATCACCTTGTAGAATTTTATTCTTTTAAGATCACGTGTAATAAAATGTTATCTAAAATCAATGCCATCCAGATATTGTTAGAAACAAACCGGCAATTTTTGGTTAGTTTTAATGACTATTAAATAACTGTACCAACGCTCACACGTAATGTGATAGCGCAGTGATGTTGTGTCACGCCCATATCGGAGATAAGACACTGTAATTTCGAGTAATTCACAGTCCACAAGAGAATAAAACAATGAAACACGAAACAAGGGAATCCCACGGAGGGGGAAGGCGAGTTGCGGAATATATCAAGAGGTCTATTTTGTTCATTAATCTCTGATCTTTGATCAACAGCAAACCCTCTATTACAACAAGGAACACAATAGAAAGGGAAAGAAGCAATTGCGTCTCCCGGTTCAAATTCCAAGTCACATCAGAGCATAAAATGTCCGTTGACAGAGGAAAGCTGTGCTGCCGATAGCATCTGAATGCCCGCGCGCTGCCCCGTTGCTTCGCATTACAGGGGCGATAAGGAACTGCAAACGTCCCCCTCTAATACGCTCTCCACCCTATAAAATCCACCCCAAAACATCGAATACTGAGACTCCTCACGAAGGCCAAGAGCCTCAAGTACACGCACTCCACGCCCGGGACGGCTCCGAAAGTCCTGACTGCATTTCATTTCATCAAGAGTTCACTTAACAGATAACACCGGGTGGTCCATCAACGTTTCTATCACTGATATTTTCATCCGAGCAGATTAAAAAAAAAAAACTCTGTTTTATACAGGGTGTATCAAAAGGTAAGGTCAATCGTTAAGCAGGTAATGTGTATGTATTTATTTACACTGCAAGTGGGCGAGCAACCGGTGGCAGTGGTATACACAATATAAACAATACACAATAAATTGATAAGCAAATACACAATAAAATTTACAGTACACAATACAATTTTACAATACATATACAATTTTATACACAATACAATAAGAATACACAATACAATTTAACACAATAATAATAAAACATAAATAAAATACCTAATTTTACAATACAAGCTACATAATTATGTATAGGCCCTACATAAGTTTCAATAGTCTTTCACTTTACTCTCATCTCACTCCCTGTAGTGGCACTATGACGCATTTCACTGACACTTTAGGACACATTTCATTGACAATTTGACAATTTACGGAGAAACAGTTGGCGACAACGACTAAACAAAAGAACGACCATGCGATAAATTGATAGCGATAAATCTAGCTGCAAAAATGATCGCAAAGTGTGACTGTGATTGGTTGGAATTCAAAATTTCATTACACTTCATTGGTCGAAAATGGAATGACGTCATATAAACGAAATAGTCATAATATTATTAGTACCACAATATTACCGAACTATTGTATGCAATAAATAAATACTTTGTTGCTAGGGAAATATGTACAGCAGATGAGGGATAATTTCAATACGTTTGTTTTTGCGCATACTATAAATAAATAAATAAATAAATAAATAAATAAATAAATAAATAAATAAATAAATAAATAAATAAATAAATATATGAATTGATGGATGGAGAGATAAACAAGCAAATAAATACCAAGTGAATCTACAGAGTATGACAGAATATGTAAAAAAAAAAAACAAACTTAAATTAGTCAACTTCTGATCCATTACTTAGCGTATTAAAAGAAAAGACCATGAAGGAAATTACAAAAATATTATGTACTTAGTTTATGAAAACTTTTTATGGTACGGATTATCCGATTTTTTCGATTAACCGTTCACTCCACCCCTTTCATTACCACGGATAATAGGGGTTCTACTGTATATCAGGTTGACTACATCGTCATAACACCATTTTTATTCGAGAAATAAAAGGCCAACACAGAGTTGAAAATTCTAAACTCTTATTTACCACTAAATTAGACTAAAAGTCCGAAATGTCATGTTCAGACTTGAGGTCTGTACAAATTTAGATGAGCCAAACTCCGAGAAGTCCTTTTATAACGTACGTATTACAGGACAGAAAATTCTTGAGTTTCTGCGCCAATTCAAATTGATTGGATTTAGACCACACGACGAGGGTTTTGTTCAGCAGGAACCGCAGATAATGCTCATGACATATTTCCACTCCACATCACCGCATCGATATCACAGCCTCAAAGTTATGTAACATGGTAAAAGGAAAGTTCTTTACTAGCTACACTCCACTGTCAGCGTTTAATATGCATCTCTATTGAGGATAATTCGTTACCTTCCATTTACACCAGTCACGTCTGGAGCTCTCATTTCAGCAACTGAGATATTTTACACTGCACATATATATTGTTCTCGGGGAAGCAAGAAACCTTCTAATTTATGCTTTCTGCATGTTAATTCACCTGTCCATTTTGCTGATTTCGCAGAAAGTCCTGGAAACGTGGAATTATGTGGATCATTCAACTAGAATGCTAAACCATCACTGAAAATTGTGGACTAGTCCAAAACTATTACACAAAGCAGTGAATACTGAGAGATAATTATTATACGTCAACGGTTCCCAAACTGTGCTACACGTAACACCTGAGGCCCTACATCAGTGGTTGCCAAACACCACGAAATTGTGACGTAATAGAAATGCAACCCGCACACCACTATCGCAGGGAGAGGGGTGGAGCGGGTATCTCCTCAGGTAATGCCGTGAATAACAGTGCAGAGACGGATTGTGTGACCAAAAAACAAAAGCAATATAATATTCTTCTACTTATTAACTATACCTACACACTTTTTTCCATGTTAATTTTTTTATCCTCCTATTCATTATTTTTGTATTATTGATAAAATAAAATAAATTAATTTTTTTATTTATTATAAAAATTACGTATACTTTACATCAGCAGATATTTGAAATTAGAAGAACGTACCAGGCTGGTCACGAAGTTGTAAATTACACTACATACTTAAAAAAAAAATGTCGAAGTATTTTACTCCTAATGACATAGAAGCCGATACTTTTTTATTGTTTATTTATTAATGAAATACTCAAATTACACTACATACTTAAAAAAATGTCGAAGTATTTTACTCCGATTATGACATAGAAGCCAATACTTTTTATTATTTATATATTACTGAAATATTTAAATTGCACTACATACTTAAAAAAGTCGAAGTATTTTACTCCGATTAAGACATAGAAGCCGATACTTTTTATTGTTTATTTATTAATGAAATACTCAAATTACACTACATACTTAAAAAAATGTCGAAGTATTTTACTCCGATTAAGACATAGAAGCCAATACTTTTTATTATTTATTTATTAATGAAATATTCAAATTACACTACATACTTAAAAAAAGTCGAAGTATTTTACCCCGATTAAGACATAGAAGCCGATACTTTTTATTGTTTATTTATTAATGAAATATTCAAATTACACTACATACTTAAAAAAAGTCGAAGTATTTTACTCCGATTAAGACATAGAAGCCGATACTTTTTATTGTTTATTTATTAATGAAATACTCAAATTACACTACATACTTAAAAAAGTCGAAGTATTTTACTCCGATTAAGACATAGAAGCCGATACTTTTTATTATTTATTTATTAATGAAATATTCAAATTACACTACATACTTAAAAAAGTCGAAGTATTTTACTCCGATTAAGACATAGAAGCCAATACTTTTTATTATTTATTTATTAATGAAATATTCAAATTACACTACATACTTAAAAAAAGTCGAAGTATTTTACCCCGATTAAGACATAGAAGCCGATACTTTTTATTGTTTATTTATTAATGAAATATTCAAATTACACTACATACTTAAAAAAAGTCGAAGTATTTTACTCCGATTAAGACATAGAAGCCGATACTTTTTATTGTTTATTTATTAATGAAATACTCAAATTACACTACATACTTAAAAAAGTCGAAGTATTTTACTCCGATTAAGACATAGAAGCCGATACTTTTTATTATTTATTTATTAATGAAATATTCAAATTACACTACATACTTAAAAAAGTCGAAGTATTTTACTCCGATTAAGACATAGAAGCCAATACTTTTTATTATTTATTTATTAATGAAATATACAAATTACACTACATACGCCGAAAAAAACGTGGAAGTATTTCACCCCGATTAAGACATAGAAGTCGATACTTTTTATTGTTCGTTTATTAATGAAATATTCAAGTTACAGGTAAAGGCGTGGCAGTCTTCGTAACAAGAAGAATAATGACAACGTACATTGTTCCTTTAAACTTCATTTAAAATTTTACAACAAATTAAGTATCTCATATTTTTGCCATCTGCACAAAATAAATACCTTTCCTCCCATGCTCCTTAAAGTTAAGTTTTTACTTACTAGCTGTTTTGGAAAAGACATCGAAACATATTATCCTACACACTTGTAACATTACATGTGTACGTCCGCTGCTGATAAATGTCTTTACTTATATCGAAGAGATGGCTGTAAACAGAGGATGGGGATATGATGCCATGGTCACGCTTGAGTGGAGGCAGGGGCAATCTTTCGCGACACAGCTTTTGGCGATCACTACCCTACATTATTTTATGACGTTATATGTAGGTTACTTAACGTGCTATCATTGTTGTTCGTGTTTTCGATTACGTCCGAGTGTAAAAGGTATACAATGTAGCTATTTTAATACTTACTATGAAACCCTTCTATTGGGCCGACAAAAGTTTCTGTAATTAAATATATATTGTAATTATTTGACGTAAATGTCACGGAATTATAGTATTATTATTAGTTTACTCACATAAATGAGTGGTGTACGCCTGGAAACAGGTTTCGTTTAGTACGCCGCAGTTCTAAAAATGACATGGGCAAGTGATAGCCCGCTTAGCGGTGATACAAGGCATCAGCTTTCGGCAAGAAAATCTTGCAACATATACATTAAAATACAGTAACTTATTGGCTTGTGTCATAATAAATAAGTGCTGGAAATGCATATTTCACATCTTTTGAAATAAGCAGGTCATTAGTAAAACTGCCCTTATTCACCATTGATAATTTTCTACTGAATATGAAAATCTTGCAACACGAGAAATTTAAGTGTTTAATGAAAGGAACCTTATCGTGGTATAAAATTGGAATTAAATGAATCGTTTCCAGACGTTTCATAGATATTATCCTAAACGTTATAGAGTCATTTCAAATACTATTTTGAAAAAGGACAGTTTTGTAGCAAACTGGGTGAAAAGAACAGTGTTTTGACAATAAAATCGTCGGAGTAGGATAAAATCAGTTTCAAATTACATTTATTAATATGATGTTCTTCAGCTGGGTGATCTCTTTAACTGCATTTATCTTTGTCTCAAATATTTTACAGCATCTATCACCATCCCTGTTTTTTTTAGGAGGAAGTCCAGTGCTTAAATGTTTTCTGCATAAGTTTTGGACAAGACATCTTGATATCTCCTACTAAGACAAGAAGGTTTTAGCACACATCGGCCTGACTTAGTTGCCCCATGAGTGATGCCTTATTAGTGTCACTTATGAGATTCAGACCAATCTTCGGACAGTTGATTATACAACAGTGTAACACTGACTGTACATAACATGAATATTATATACAATACAGCATAATGATCGTTACAGTATAATTAATAAGAAACAAAACTTCATTTCAACAGTTATTTTGTCCAACAGTAAAAAAAAAAATATCCCACCACTGACGAGGAGAAGCCTATTTGGCTTTTTGGTTCCTGCCACTGGCGCCTTTCACATTCGAATGTCAGTTGTTAATGACGGCAGGTGTAACACGAAAACAAATCAATTTGGAGACCAAATTAGCTTCAATTAGTGATTTAGATAGGGGATTGAAGCACACTGAATTGGTTAAAAAGTGTGGGTTTGCGCAGTTAATACTGGCAGCATTCATAAAAAATGCAATAGAATAGAATGCTTTATTTTCGCTGGCAGAGTTAAGGCAATAAAGCATTCCCTTCCACTCAACTAGCCTTAATCAATACAATACTGATATACATATTTAAATTATGAATATTTATAATAGACTAAAGATTCTACAGCAATATCCTTTAGTTGAATTTTAACTACTAGAATATCGGAATATGTATGAGTAGTAGTAGTAGGGTTTAAGAAGGGCGCGTCAGCTACTATGGCTATTTGCGCCCTTATCCAAAATTCTTAATATAACAAATATGTATGATAAGAACTTTCTTGTGTTAAATTTTTTTTAACGTACCTTGTTAATATGTTTCGACCTATTTTCGGCTATCTTCGGAACTGGTCGTTGTTGGTCTTGGCGCCTCTTGTTTCCTGTGTGGGTGCGTTCGTAGTGTAGAGTCAAAGAGTGTATGTGTTCTGAAATTGAGTTGTGTGTTGAGATTATCGTTGTAGCGTGTTTTCGTGTGTCTGTATATTTCATGTTGTTCTAGTCTGTTGAGTTTCTGGCTTTTTGGTTGGATGTGCAGTATTTCCATGTCTGTATTGATGTCTCTGTAGGTGTGGTTGGTATTTGTGATGTGTTCTGCATATGTGGAGGTATTTTGTAATTTTGTTATGGCTGCGATGTGTTCTTTGTAACGTGTTTGAAATGATCTGCCTGTCTGTCCTATGTAGAAGTTGTTGCAGGTGTTACATTTGAGTTTGTATACGCCTGTGTGGTTGTATTTGTTTGTTTGTGTTGTTTGTGTGTTGAGCTGTTTTTGTAGAGTGTTATTTGTTCTGTCTGCGTTGTTATAGTTTAATTTCTTGAATGAGGTTGCAATTTTATGTGTGTTTTTGTTTTCGTATGTTAGTGTGACGTATTTTTTGTGTTCTTGTGTTTGTGTTGTATTCTTCTGTTTTTTGTGGTTTTGTTTTGTCTTACGTATTATGTTGTCTATTATATTGGGGTTGTATCCGTTTTCTTGTGCTACGTATTTGATTGTGTTTAGTTCTTCGTTGTAATCCTGTTGGTTCATTGGTATGTTGAGTAGTCTGTGTACCATTGTTCAGAATGCAGCTTGTTTGTGTTGTGTGGGGTGGTTGGAGGTACGTTAAAAATTAACACAACGTTCTTATCATACATATTCCGAAGTGATACAGTATTAAAAGTTGTGTAATCAAGATGTATACTAGAAAATGTTTATTTAATTTAAGATAAAGCCTGTATGACAAAATAATTTACGAGCTAATATGATACAACTCAATCTATATGCAATATGAAATTACAAATAAGTTGAGATAAGTAGTTGGCTAAATGATGACAGGATAAATGGAATAGAGAACAGTGTCGCAAGCGGTAAGATTAATCCTGACAGTAAGTGTCTAAAACTGAGGCAGCAAAAGACGTTGACATTGATATTTTGAAGTGGTTTCATGAAATGAGGGCTCTTAACATTCCTATAATACTACTATGTCAAAACGCGCTTAATTCTGCTAGTGTGCATAGTGATTTTAACTTCAAAGCAAGCAATGGTTGGCTACAATGTTTTAGCAGATTACTTTCATTGTAGTGATAATCGGAGAATAAAAATCAAATGGGGTAATTAAATGGTCAGTAAATGTTATTTCATAATATGTAATATTGTTTTATAGGTCTATAATTTTTAAAATTTAACATATTATGTAGACTATACATATTATCGACTAAATTAAACCGGGCCCATCCGTTAGCTGTTGCTGTTTGGACTGACGCATAATTAAGGCAACTTGCAAATAAGATACGTACTCATTAGTTAGGCTTGTCTTGGTTTTACGAGGACTAGATCCCCTGACAATACCATGTAGGCTCCAAATGTTTCTACATATTAATAATAACGGATGCATAACAGTTGTTAGCTGGAGTATAAAGAGAATAAGAAGTTATTTTGCTCTTCAGTACAAATTCCTCAAACACAGTTACAAGGTTTTAAAGGTAAACCACGATATCCTCTTAATTTTGTGACAACAAGGCAATAACATAGAACATGTTCTATTGTTTTATTATGTAACTTGAGTTACCTGGAGTATAAAGATAATATAATAATAATGAGAAAAATGCGTTCGAGTTGAGCATTAATGTCCAAGTTTAGTCTTTGCCATAGTCTGTTATTGGTTTAACTCTTTTCGCACACGTCATGATGTGGTATTTCCTACATCTTTGCCAGCACAGCGCACATTTGCAGTCTTCGGTCGGTTCATGGAACGTGTTGTTCACACATATTTTATGACGAAACCCGTGTATTACGAGTCTGGTATAAAGATACTAAGAAGTTATTTTGCTCTTCAGTGCAAATTCCTCAAACACACTTACCCTTTTCAGTCCCGAACCTATATATTTTTTTTTAAATTGAAAAAAAAAAAGGTCACATAATCATTCTGGGTTTCCAAAAATCAAGTCTCCACAGGAAATCAAATTTTGGGGCAATTTTGACTCCTGCTGCCCCAAAATTTTAAATTCTAATACATAAATCGGGTATAGAAATGTTGCAAAAGTGATACTTTTCATTTCTATCAAATGTAATTGTTCAAAAATTCAAAACTATCCAAGATATTTAAAAAAAATGAAAAGAAAATTATATATAGTACACGCTACAACAGGACTGAAGAGGTTACGAGGTTTTAAAGGTAAACCAACGATATCACATTAATTTTGTGACAACAGGACAATAACATAGAACATGTTCTATTGTTTTATTATGTAACTTGAGTTACCTGGAGTATAAAGATAATATAATAATAATGAGAAAAATGCGTTCGAGTTGAGCATTAATGTCCAAGTTTAGTCTTTGCCATAGTCTGTTATTGGTTTAACTCTTTTCGCACACGTCATGATGTGGTATTTCCTACATCTTTGCCAGCACAGCGCACATTTGCAGTCTTCGGTCGGTTCATGGAACTTGTTGTTCACACATATTTTATGACGAAACCCGTGTATTACGAGTCTGGTATAAAGATACTAAGAAGTTATTTTGCTCTTCAGTGCAAATTCCTCAAACACACTTACCCTTTTCAGTCCCGAACCTATATATTTTTTTTTAAATTGAAAAAAAAAAAAAAAGGTCACATAATCATTCTGGGTTTCCAAAAATCAAGTCTACACAGGAAATCAAATTTTGGGGCAATTTTGACTCCTGCTGCCCCAAAATTTTAAATTCTAATACATAAATCGGGTATAGAAATGTTGCAAAAGTGATACTTTTCATTTCTATCAAATGTAATTGTTCAAAAATTCAAAACTATCCAAGATATTTAAAAAAAATGAAAAGAAAATTATATATAGTACACGCTACAACAGGACTGAAGAGGTTACGAGGTTTTAAAGGTAAACCAACGATATCACATTAATTTTGTGACAACAGGACAATAACATAGAACATGTTCTATTGTTTTATTATGTAACTTGAGTTACCTGGAGTATAAAGATAATATAATAATAATGAGAAAAATGCGTTCGAGTTGAGCATTAATGTCCAAGTTTAGTCTTTGCCATAGTCTGTTATTGGTTTAACTCTTTTCGCACACGTCATGATGTGGTATTTCCTACATCTTTGCCAGCACAGCGCACATTTGCAGTCTTCGGTCGGTTCATGGAACTTGTTGTTCACACATATTTTATGACGAAACCCGTGTATTACGAGTCTGGTATAAAGATACTAAGAAGTTATTTTGCTCTTCAGTGCAAATTCCTCAAACACACTTACCCTTTTCAGTCCCGAACCTATATTTTTTTTTTATTGAAAAAAAAAAAGGTCACATAATCATTCTGGGTTTCCAAAAATGAAGTCTCCACAGGAAATCAAATTTTGGGGCAATTTTGACTCCTGCTGCCCCAAAATTTTAAATTCTAATACATAAATCGGGTATAGAAATGTTGCAAAAGTGATACTTTTCATTTCTATCAAATGTAATTGTTCAAAAATTCAAAACTATCCAAGATATTTAAAAAAAATGAAAAGAAAATTATATATAGTACACGCTACAACAGGACTGAAGAGGTTACGAGGTTTTAAAGGTAAACCAACGATATCACATTAATTTTGTGACAACAGGACAATAACATAGAACATGTTCTATTGTTTTATTATGTAACTTGAGTTACCTGGAGTATAAAGATAATATAATAATAATGAGAAAAATGCGTTCGAGTTGAGCATTAATGTCCAAGTTTAGTCTTTGCCATAGTCTGTTATTGGTTTAACTCTTTTCGCACACGTCATGATGTGGTATTTCCTACATCTTTGCCAGCACAGCGCACATTTGCAGTCTTCGGTCGGTTCATGGAACGTGTTGTTCACACATATTTTATGACGAAACCCGTGTATTGCGAGTCTGGTATAAATATACTAAGAAGTTATTTTGCTCTTCAGTGCAAATTCCTCAAACACACTTATCGTTTTCAGTCCCGAACCTATATTTTTTTTTAAATTGAAAAAAAAAAAGGTCACATAATCATTCTGGGTTTCCAAAAATCAAGTCTCCACAGGAAATCAAATTTTGGGGCAATTTTGACTCCTGCTGCCCCAAAATTTTAAATTCTAATACATAAATCGGGTATAGAAATGTTGCAAAAGTGATACTTTTCATTTCTATCAAATGTAATTGTTCAAAAATTCAAAACTATCCAAGATATTTAAAAAAAAATGAAAAGAAAATTATATATAGTACACGCTACAACAGGACTGAAGAGGTTACGAGGTTTTAAAGGTAAACCAACGATATCACATTAATTTTGTGACAACAGGACAATAACACTGAACATATTCCATTGTTTTGTTACTTGCATCTGCAATGTGTTTTATTAATGTACAAGGAGCAATCAATAAGTTTCCGGACTGCCCTGAATGTAGGCATCATACAGGACCTAGGAAATGGAAAAGTTACCTATAACCAGGGAAACGCCTGAAATCTATACTAAATGCATTACTTGAAAGGCAGAGAAGACTGGCCATAAGGCGCATATGGAGTGACTCTATGAAAAATGGCAATAGGTCCTAGACATGCAAACCAAGCTTTCAGGTATAACTCCCTGTAAAGTTTATTTGAATAATTTCGAAGAAAAATTATTCAAATCAACTTTACAGGGAGTTATACCTGAAAGCTTGATTTGCATAATATACGTCACTGTATGTTACAAAAAACCACAATTTAAGTCAGTAAATGTTATTTCATAATGTTGGTTGCTTGACGGTTGTCAGCGAACTTTGAGGTCTGTGGATATAAAGGGAAAAATTGGATCGGTGTCTGGCAGAGTTCCCGGGTAGCTCGATCCTCGACTGTTTGCACAAAACCACTTGTAGCAGCTCAGTTCTTAAAGACAATCTAACTCTGTTTGATAGACTGACTCACCAGGCATGGAAGCAATGATCTTCAGTGACACTCGCATGTATGGTTAACGATACAATAAATACAAGTGCAGTTCGGGAATATATTGATCGCACCTTATACTTGTTAAAATCCATACAATTACCAGAAGTTTGGTATGCTATAAATGCAGGTAATTTCTGATTGTCCTTGGTGTGAGCACTGATATAGCAGCCTTTCCATGTCGACATCCGATACTTTACCCACAGTTTACATTTTTGTGCAGATTTTGTCAGACAACACAGTGTTTGTTTGTGTCACAGAGATAGGGAGAGAAGATTCTGGCTCCTATAAAATTTGTCCGAAGGCCATTTTAGCAGCACCATCTGCATCCTACTGTCTTTTAACTGATATACGCAACAGGAAATCGTTCTTCATATTTTCTCATGGCTAACAGTGCTTTCCTATTGTCATTGGAGAGACGAACAGGTAGGTTACTAATGTTTTGTTCAAATACTGTACTTATAGTGCATTATTACAACCATTTATGCTTGGAATACCGGGCCTTGTGGTATAGTTACGCATAGTTGTAGGTCATTAGACAAAACCCCAACACATGTCCCTTGTTCTGAATTTAGGGGTTGATCCTCCCTAGAAATTTCGTTCTGTGAACATCGCAAGTGGTTTAAATTGTAAATTAAAACGTTACAAAACAGAAACGATAAATTATCAAGAGTTCCATTAAACCTGTAACATAATTTCTTCCTTGTATTTATTTTATTGCATTACTGTGAACTCCCACTGTGTATGCACCTCTGGTACTAGCTTCCAGCGAGCGATACTAGGTAAAAAGTGAAATAGTTATAAATGTTATGTTTTATTTAACGACGCTCGCAACTGCAGAGGTTATATCAGCGTCGCCGGATGTGCCGGAATTTTGTCCCGCAGTTCTTTTACATGCCATTAAATCTACTGACATGAGCCTGTCGCATTTAAGCACACTTAAATGCCACCGACCTGGCCCGGGATCGAACCCGCAACCTTGGGCATAGAAGGCCAGCAGTATACCAACTCGCCAACCAGGTCGACCAAGTGAAATAGTACTGAACATAAAAACAAATAAATTAATATATATATATATATTGGGGTTTCTCCAAGATTTGACCATCGTTGTAATGATAGATAAAAATACATTTCAAATATAAGAAATATGCCCGGACCAATAACATTTATCATTGTAACTGGATTTATCCTTACATCGGTTTTCGTTGTACGGAGGTTCGACTGTATTACATTCCTTCAACTTATCACTTTTCTATTTTAAGGAATAAACTGTAACAAAAGATGGATACCAACGCATCAAGAAGTCACCACACCATATGGTTTGATGTCTGCAACTCGTCTGTACACTGGACATCGCGAAATAGGCTGCATAATAAAGCCACAGTCACGTAGGAGTAGACTACTTTATAAGATGGTTGGATGGATGGATGCATGGATCAATGGATGGATGCATAGACAGATGGATGGATGAATAAATGAATGGATGGGTGAATGGATGTATGGTTGGATGGATGGATAGATGGATGTATGGTTGGATGCATGAATGGACGGATGGATGGATGAATGGATGGATGGATGGATGCATGAGTATATGCATGGATGGGTGGATGTATGGATATATGGTTGGATGCATGGATGGATGGATGGGCGGACGGCTGTATGTATGGATGGATGGATGAATGATGTATACATGAATGGATGTATATATTGTTGGATTTATGGATGGATGTGTGAATGGATGCATGGGCAGATGTATGTATGAATGTATAGACGGATGGATGTATGTATATGTGGAAGCATAGTTAGATGGATGTATGGTTGGATGCATGGATGGATGGATAGATGGATGGTTGATGCATGGATGTATGGATGGATGGGTGAATGGATGGATGGATGAATATATGAATGGATGCATGAGTGTATGCATGAATGAATGGATGTATGGTTGGAGGGATGGATGGATGTTTGGTTGGATGCATGGATGGGTGAAAGGATAGATGGACGTATGATTGGTTGCATAGATGGACGGACGGATGTATGTATGTATGTATAGACGGATGGATGTATGTATATATGGAAGCATAGTTAGATGGATGTATGGTTGGATGCATGGATGGATGGATAGAGGGATGGTTGGATGCATGGATGTATGGATGGATGGGTGAATGGATGGATGGATGGATGAATATATGAATGGATGCATGAGTGTATGCATGGATGTATGGATGGATGGATGGATGTTTGGTTGGATGCATGGATGGGTGAATGGATAGTTGGACGTATGGTTGGTTGCATAGATGGACGGACGGATGTATGTATGTATGTATGTTTGTGTGGATGCATGGATTGGTGAATGGATAGATGGATGTATGGTTGGTTGCATAGATGGACGGATGTATGTATGTATGTATGTATGTGTGGATGCATGGATGAATGAATGTATGTATGGATGGATGTATGGTTGTATGCATGGATGGGTGAATGGATAGATGGATGTATGGTTGGTTGCATAGATGGACGGACGGATGTATGTATGTATGTGTGTGTGGATGCATGGATGAATGAATGAATGTATGTATGGATGGATGTATGGTTGGATACATGGGTGGATGGATGGATGGATGTATGGTTGGATAGATGGATGTATGGATGGATGTATGATTGGATGGATGTATGGATATATGGACGGATGGATGGATGTATGGATGCATAGATGGATAGATGCATGGATGGATGTATGAATGGATGTATGGGTGTATGTATGTATATATGAACGAAAGTACGAAATAAAGGATGGACGAATGACAATCTCTGTAAATGAAACACGTTTTTTGCCGAGCTTCTGTCTAACCATATCTATCCGGTGTGATTTTATGCGTTAAGAGTAAAGCGCGTGAGAGTTCCTATATAGGACCTCACGACGAGCGTACAGATTAGGTCGATAAGTGACAAATGGTTTAATTCAAGCTTTTATACAATGCGAAATTAATTATAGCAATCTTGAGCAACGTCTGTTTTATACCTCCAAATCACTTGATCGTAAAAAACCTACATTCGAACTGAACCCTCTGCTATCGACCCCTCCCTTTGTAAATCACCCTTCCACTCTTCTCACATGTGGAGAAAATGAAAAAAACGGGGGAAAAAAACGGGGGAGCTGTAAGGGGATGTAAACCCACTCCTGCAGTTTGACGGAGCGACTGGACTGGCAGGCAAAGTCACATCTCGACAGGATTGATGAGAACTGCTTCAGATATCAGATGGCGAGACGGACCGCTCAGACAACTCACTTCATGAGCGTGCGATCGAGACACAGACACCATCCAACATCTTACACGGAAAACAAGTGTCATTCCTATCATTTTTGTTATTACCATTATTACTTCCTGCAATTTTATGCATCTTCATCCTGTTACTATACCTTGACCAAAACTACTTCCGATTTGACAGCTTACAGACAAGGGGGAGCAGTGTTGTCATGTTGTCCATCTTTCGTGTAAGCGAGCGCGCTGCCGATAGAGTGCAGTAATGAACAGCTGACAAACATATACATTTCTAACCAATTTGTTGAACACTTGGCATTAAAATTTGTGTAGGCCTACATTATTATTTTATTAGTTTATTATTATTATAATTATTATTATTATTATTATTATTATTATTAGTAGTAGTAGTAGTAGTAGTAGTAATAGTAGTAGAAGTAGTAGTAGTAGTAGTAGTAGTAGAAGTAGTAGTCGTAGTAGTAGTACCGGTATTCTTCAATGTAAACCGTTAGAAAAGCGTCGAAAGGACTGTAAACTGTAAAAACAGGTTTAAATTTAATACGAAAGACTTTACTTTTATGAGTGCCGGTATTTTTCAATGTATTATTGCTAGAAAGGCGTTGAAAAAATTGTAAACTGTAAAAATATTTATGATTAAAAATCTACACAGCTTTTTTTCTTTTCCAATATCGATAAAAGTGCTCTTATTAATTTTAACACAAGCAGCAGTTCTCATTACGACTTGTGCCAAATGTAAAAGAGACCCATTGAAAAAATTGTAAACTGTAAAAATATTTATAATTAAAAATCTACACAGCTTTTTTCTTTTCCAATATCGATAACAGTGCTCTTATTAATTTTAACACAAGCAGCAGTTCTCATTACGACTTGTGCCAAATGCAAAAGAGACCCATTGAAAAAATTGTAAACTGTAAAAATATTTATGATTAAAAATCTACACAGCTTTTTTCTTTTCCAATATCGATAACAGTGCTCTTATTAATTTTAACACAATCAGCAGTTCTCATTACGACTTGTGCCAAATGTAAAAGAGGCCCGCCATTATCTTTTTCCCTCTCAAAATACTCTCTTACATAACACACCATCTCTCGCGCTTGACTCTTTAACGGGGCACCTTGTCCAATATTTTTTGTCCTCCTCCTGCCTTTTCTTCTTCCCGACATTGCACAAGTCACCTGTTTAGAAAATCTCGCAGAAACTAGAAAACGCACACTAGTCACACACTATACCAAGAACAACGAAGATAATACGCCTAATATAATTTAAACACAATAATTATCGATACACTAAAACAATAATACAACTAAATAATATTTTTAATTCACACAAAGCACGCGCTAACCAGCCAACTCAAAGTCATTCCGGCCCCGTATTCACCACTAGGCCGTGGTATTCACGTGCAACTTGTAAACGTAGACAAGGCAACACCGTCCCGTTACCATGGTTACGCGTCTCTCGTGATTGGTTGATTTGAATGGTTGCCATGGTAACATGCTAAAGGCGCCGTTTGTTACGTCGGAAGTAGTTTTGGACAGACCATAGAGTGCCATGTTTTCTTATCCGTCATACGGCGGCTGACTGCATCATGTTTACCACTTGGCCAGGGATGGGCATAACGGAGGGGAGGTAAATGTGATCCAGTTCACTCCTTCCACAATATTTTGGACGTGTTTACATCAAATGAACTTGGCTTATCTTCCGCTTAGGGCTGTACAAACTAATGCGGCATGCCAATACATTAAACATTTGAAATCAAGTCAAATACAGGATGATTAACGAAGTTCACTCCCAGTTTATGGAGGTGATTCCTGATATTAATTGGAACTAAAAATGTAAATACATTAATGAGATCACATTCATAATTATGGAGATACAGTAATTTCAAAACAGCAGAAAAAACTTTTATTTCAGGATTTCACTAACAAAAATGCAAAAATAGTTAAAATACAAACTGATTTCTTATATCAGTCTCTTTCATTTGGAGTGGATTTAAATCACAAATCCAGCTTAACGCTAGAACATCACATTTAAGAAATCGTCAACTGTTATATTATAAAAAAACAAATACTTCTGCACGTAAAACTTCACCAGTGTTAAAAATGTGTTCAAATGAAATATGTAAAACATGGGATCTAGATTTCAGTAGTTGATTTTAAATAATATTGCTATCTATTTTTTTACTGTAATTTGTCATTTATAGCTACATTTACATCTTTTGGTTATTATATCTATATTTATCCATTTTTCATTTATTTTTATTTTGTATTTTTCATTTATCCTTACATCTATGCCTGCGGGATGTTTCCTTCTGTACAAAAAGAAACAGGGTATAATACTAATCAATTGTAAGGATGAGAAGGACAAAGGACTTATAATTATTGTAGGTAGTCTATATACTTAATTATAGTGGTGATGATTTTATTTTATGTTAGTAGATTATTTTACGACGCTTTATCAACATCTTAGGTTATTTAGCGTTTGAATGAGATGAAGGTGAGAATTCCGATGAAATGAGTCCGGGGTCCAGCACCGAAAGTTACCCAGCATTTGCTCATATTGGATTGAGGGAAAAACCTCAACCAGGTAAAGGCTGGTTCACAATAAACCGGAAACGAGAATCGAAACGAAAACGAAAAAAAATTGTTAAAATGTGTACATTTAAATGTGAGCATTCACAATTAACGAAAAGCTTGCCGGAGCCCGGGATCGGGAACGGATAGTTGGCCAAGTTTCAACTTTAGCGTTCACGTTTCCGATCACAGCCCACTAGATTAATTCTTTTTGCCATCTAAAAGCTATTTTGTCGTCGTATATTTTGTAGCAAGAAGACCGTGACATAACCTATGCATTATTTTGTTCTGTGCTGTGCATCATGGAGCAAGTTTTATTGGATGAGTTTCTAATATTGAGTGTTGAGGAAAATCCTCACGTTTACGATAAGCAGCGCGCCTCATATAAAGATGAGAAAATGAAGGAGAATACGTGGCTCTCAATAGCTGCATCTTTGAACACCGATCATAAGTGAATCATATTTTACTACTGTATTGGTTGTATTACACACTACATATTCATGCTTCAATTCAATAACTACTGTTGTATTCATTTTTGTTCTATTACAAATGTTTCTTCTCTGATTATTTTACGTTATGGTAGACTTAAAATAGATTGTGATAATAAAGATGCATGGGCATATTTATAGTACCGTACCTAATGAAATGTTTCAGTTGAAATTTCGAAGTTGGTTAACCTGGCTGCCTTGTACTCACGAGAGAACGTCATTGGTCAATTATACACAAATAACATCAGAATGCGTAATATCGACTTTACATATCGTTATTGACATGCATATCGATATGCATAGTCGTCTACGTTCTCGGTTTATTGTGAATCAAAAATTTTCATATTCACGTCCTCTGCTTCTCGTTTTCATTCTGGTTCTCGTTCCCGGTTTATTGTGAACCAGCCTTAATTTTTCCCCGACCGGGAATCGAACCCGGGTCACCTGGTTTCGCAGCCAGACGCGCTAAACATTACTCCACAGGTGTGGATTAGTTATGATGATGATGATGATGATGATGATGATGATGATGATGATGATGATGATGATGATGATATGAGAAGGGGAGAGACTGTTAATTTGAAGTGATGATTGTGAACATAGGTGGTGGTAACCGTTTTGATAGAATACCAAATAACGCCATTTACTCCATAAAAATGTTCAGTACTTCATTACTGGTTCTCATTTGGCTCGGATCTGAGTCATCTCCGGCGTAAAAATGCGATCATTTGCTACTTGGTTACCACTGCGGTTACAGCGCTAACGAGAATGTAATAAATATCGCTGGTCTACATTTATTGGCGTTTGGTCTTTGTCCCCTAGGTTACGCGATGTGGCTATATGGAGCCTCGTGAACTCTAAATGAGCCGTGGAACATGCATTTGGGCTGAGAAGAGCACATCCGGCAGACATCGAAGTTCCGGACACAAGCAGTCCATATGCTTCCCGCCAGGCAACGGATGGGATGGGGAGGAGACATGTAGCTTTCATCATGACGTCATCCCCCATCCCCAAGAATATGTCAGCGATGTTGTAGTGCAGGTTTTAAATGACTTCATAATTTTCTTTGTTTCTCATGCCACTATTTTAACTGTTTTCCAAATCATCATTTAAAGTTTAAAAGAATGTCGATAGGACAAATGGCTACGGATTGGAAAGTTCCGGATTCAGTCTCGGGTTGTGGAGGAATTGAATCTCGTATTGCAGAAACCTCCATACGTCCACTGTCGGTTTACAATTTACCGCAGCAATAAGCTATAAGTCCAGGACTTGTGGAATTTTTCTCTATGCTTTCCTTAGACATTTATTTATGAATCCTAAAAATTACAGCGCGATTGATTATCATAGGAGCTACGGCATGTTAACGTTTTTTTTTAATTTGTTTGTATTGAGTATACAACCTGTGTTTTGCCATGGGCATATCACAGGATATTTACACTGTTATACACAGTACTATTACACTATTATACACTTATATTTCGTATGCTAATCTTGAAGTGAACAGTAGATTTTGTTGACGAAACTTGTCACTCTTAAGGCTGGTTCACAATAAACCGGGAACGGAAACGACAACGAGAACGAGAACGGAAATAATATTAAAATAAATGCATTTAAATGCGAGCAGTCACAATAATTAATTGTGAATGTTCGCATTTAGATGCATTTATTTTAACAATATTTCCGTTCCCGTTCTCGTTGTCGTTTCCGTTCCCGGTTTATTGTGAACCAGCCTCTACTGTGTTTATGGTTGACATCATCTGGTGCAGATTTATGTTAACGTTTAACGGTGCGGCAAATAGCGTCCTCGTCTGTTTGCTGCGAACAGCAACGAAAGAACCAAAATGGCGGACGATTATGGCCAATACTTATCGAGCCTTAGGAAGTGCATAACGTCATCACCAGCGAATGACAAGACGCACACGTTTAAAAGTAGCCGACCTACAACGTGATTGGCTTCCGGAAACAAGAGCGACGCGACTATAGTTACGGTTTTAATAACTTACTTTACCACGGCTTTAAATGCTTATTAAAATGCTTTTTGCTGTCTGCATCGTTTCGAAACTGATAAAAGAAAATTAGGTTCATACTCAACGAGAACAAATTTATGTAATATTTACCTTATATTTACAACACATTAACATTTCTCCTGCAGTTTTTCAAGAGAGTTTCGAAACGACACAATGAATTAAAATAACTTAACTCGCGGGTTCGATCCCAGCTTGGGCTGATTACCTGGTTGGGTTTTTCGAGGTTTTCGCCAACCGTAAGTCGAATATCAGGTAATCTATGGCGAATTCTCGGTCTCATGTCGCCAAATAATATCTTGCTATCATAAATCCCATTGACGCTAAACAACCTAATATTTGATACAGCGCCGTTAAATAACCAACTTAAAAAAATAACTTAATTACGCGTTACTTGTTTATCTCTGCTTGGGTATTCGATCATGCGCAGTGTCTTGTATCTAGGACTATGAATATTTCAACGTCCCAATCTTTCTTTGGGTAGGCCTAAATGTACACTATAAATTTATTTATTTATTTTTTTAAATAATAAATTTCAAATAGTAGTAATACTGCGAATACTAAATCGACGTTTATATTCTTACATGGAAGAACAGTTGAACGAACAGTTTGGCTTCAGGAAGGGAAAAGATACGAGAGATGCATTTGGACTGCTACGAACAATCGGCGAAAGACATCTAGAGAAAAATAAAGAAATATGTATAGTATTTGTGGATTTAGAAAATATGTTTGACAAGTGGATTGGAATAATCAGTGATCTTTATCACCTACCCTGCTCAACACATACTTGGAGGATTTAGTGAAGAACTGTTTTCAGAACAAGGAGTGATAGTAGGAGCAAAAAGAATAAAGTGCATAAGATTTGCTGATGATAAGGCGTTGTTAGCAGAAGAGGAAATGGTACTAAAGGATATGCTACTGGAGCTAAATGCCAGCTGTGAGCAGTATGGGATGAAATATATGCAAACAAGACGAAAACCATGGTCATAAGAGGAAAAGTAAAGAAGGTAAACTTGCGAATTCTAAATGAGGTACTATAGCAAGTGAACTGTTTCAGATACTTAGGATGTACTATAAGCAGTAACATGAGCTGCTGCCAGGAAGTCAAAAGGAGAATAGCGATGGCAAAAGAACCTTTTAATAGAAAAAGGAGCATCTTCTGCGGATCACTGAAAAAAAGAAAAAAGGAAGAGACTAGTGTAGTGCTTTGTGTGGAGTGTGGCACTGTATGAGGCAGAAACATGAACATTATGACGAAGTGAAGAGAAGCGACTACAAGCATTTGAAATGTGGATATGGAGAAAAATGGAACGTGTGAAGTGGACTGATAGAAAAAAAATGAAGCTGTGTTGGAAAGAGTGGGTGAAGGAATAGCCTACTAATGCTGAAAATGATCAGGAAGAGAAAAAGAAATTGGCTGGGTCACTGGCTGCGGAGAAACTGTCTACTGAAGGATGCACTGGAAGGAATGGTGAACGGGTGAGAGTTCGGGGCAGAAGAAGATATCAGATGATAGACGACATTAAGATAAATGAATCATATGCCGACACTAAGAGGAAGGCAGAAATAGGAAAGACTGGAGAATGCTGGTTTTCCAGTGAAAGACCTGCTCTTTCGCAAAACATTATGAATGAATGAGTAGTAAATTTCATCTTCTGTTTATTTATAATTATTTTTACATCTTTAGTTTATTTCTTCACACAGGGCTGCAGTATATCTGAAGAAATTACATTCTTTTTTCTCCTCCCTTTCAAGCTGTTTGTAAACAAGTATTTTGAAAGCCAAAACGCTGGTGTCTCCGTAGCAACGGTGTCTTATTTCGACCTGGCATCCATCAAACCATGGCGCCGTTATAAATAGCAGCTACAATTTATTATTGATTGCATATGATCTTCCCGACAAGCAGAATCCGACACCGTGAATTGATACCAGGGACATTTTTCACTCGCCGAGTCCAGCACGTTGACTGGTGTAGATGAGATGGAAGGCAGCATCTCTCCCGACTGATCCAATCATCCCTACACACGTGGAAAACTTTATGTATATGCAACGCACATTTCATCTTTTTTGATAGTCATCTCACTCTCCGTCTCTCTCTTTCTTTTATAGAAGAACAGAGTTATGGACACAGGTCCAATATATTTCAATAACTCCGAAAAAAAAAATTCGCTGGTGTGGGGGTGAGGAAGGGAGTTCAACCCCGGTTATATCCAGATAGAGAGCGAAGGGTAGAGAGAAATAAAAACGTGAACCGTTTTTTCTCCCCTATTGGTATTCAGACTTTTATAGTGAAATATATTCGAGCCTCCTCTCTGTATCCCTCCTACCTCTACTATCGGACTTGGCTATTCCCCAAAGTCCCCGTTACACGCACGGTTCACGCATTCTGCGTGGAGTAAGAGAATAACGTAAAGAGGGACGAGGATGGGGCGAGGAAATTGACCATTTCGTCAAATTGCCGCAAGCTCGAGACTTCGTCCAGTTTTCCTGCTCCCTACAGTCCTGTAACTGCTGTCTGTAACGTGGTGCACTGCGCATAGCATACGTATCCACTGCGCATGTCATGTAGCAACCAAACGCACACGCACTCCATATGTAACATTGCGTAGAGGAGGCAGTGCTGCTCATCGGAGTGACTACAACCGCGGAGGAATCGGAGATTAAGAATAAAGCTCTCCACCGGTGATCTCCGGTACTACCGTAGGTGGAACAGGGGACATACGGAGGGATGCGGGGCTTCGGAGCGAAGCGACCGTTAGCTCAAGGACGACCGGCGCGTACGGACTGACTGTAATTGTGAGTGGAATAAAATGGCACCAAATCAGATATCCGTCGCATGGAAATTCTTTAATTTACTTGAAGGTAATAATAAAGTCGCACGCTGTAAACTCTGTGGGCGAATTTACACAAAGGGTGGTGGAACTTCGAATGTGTTAGACCATTTGAAGCGATCGCACAATCGCGAACTTGATGAAAACAATTACGCAAAACATTTGATACGATTTCTTTTTAAATTGTTTAAGTGCTATTGTTCGCAAAGGCCCACAGTATAGGAAAAACTCTTGAAATTTCTCTAAAACGTAACTTTCGAGGCAATAAAAAACACATGAAATATTTAAAAGACGACTTGAGTTACAGCCCTATTTTGCTGTTTAGACAGCTTGAGTTATATTTTACTGTTTAGATCAAAATATTGAGTTTCTGAATGAAACTAAAGAAACGTGTGGTAATAATACAGGGACATCATTTTATTTTTACATCAATTTTTATTGTACCTGAGTTTTTTAATGTACTTCACTCCCACCTCCTTCTACTAATGAAGTTCTAACTGTCGTCCACATAGAACCAAGGCCGCATATAATAAACAGTACTGAGTTAGTGAGTATAGTACGTTCCAGAAATATATTCGCGTTTTCTAGTGATTAAAGAGCTTCCAATATTGAAATCATATTTTCGCACAGGTACTCTCCGTTTGCCTACGTCGCATCCCGATTTCCCCCACCTGTTTCTGCTCACCCCTCCGTAAAAGCTGGATGTCTTAGCTCTTTTCTGAAAACATTAATCTCTGTTAGGAATTGGACGTTTACGTAATATTATACAACTGTTTAAAGTAACTTAAATAAAAGGGCCTCGTTAATTAATTGTCGCGTGATTTTCCCCCTTTCTACGATCCTGCGGCATAACCACTTGGACGGACAGTAGATAGCACGTCTGAGTAATTTTATCTGTGCGGGTCGGGCAGAAGTGAAGATTGAATTTATAGTACGTAAGGTACTCTTTTATAGAGTAGGTACAGAATTATTTCAACATGAGTTACTAGTACGAAGGACGAAACTGGCAATTATAATTACATGCAATAGTCTATAGTGCGATAATATGCACAAAAGAAATGAAGCCTGTATCGAAATGAACGGCCACCATTTTCAAAAATGTGTTTAAATATCCACATTATGATTATTTTTCAATTTAACTTCATTCTCTATGTTGTACGCTAATGTGCAATAGACAGTATAATATACACGGCATAATGAATACGTTCGCATGGATAACTCAGTTCGTGAGTAAAAACACTTATTCTTAATACAGTACTGCATTTTGATTAAACAAAAACCTAATGAAAATTATCGAACTCAAAATCGCATATTTCCTACTTTACGTAAATGGATGAACTACTTTTCTTCCCTCCTATACCTACTAGAGTGATTTGTTTGTGTTTTACGCCAGTATCATCGAACTACAGTCGTGGAAGGGGTAGCAAACCGTGTTTCCGGTTCTCTAAAGATATAGCCAGGTTAATATTAAAAATGTTAGTATAAATAAAATGATGTCCCTGTATAATTACAATTTTCTTAAGTTGATATCCGCTTATATTTTTATTACAGAGAAAGAGTGGCGCGTTTTAGAAGAGACAGTTCAAATACTGGCATCCTTTAACACAATAATCACAATCCTGTCCGGTGAAGAATCTGAATAAATTATGTTGGACAGTAAACTTTAACCCATTGATAGCCCACGTTTCTTTTGTTCCATTCTGAAGCTCCCTCAATATATTTTACGTTAAACTAAACGGATTAGAATAATAATTGACAAACACTGTCTGCGATTAAACGAGAGTTTCTAGGAGAACTACAGTATACGTGTTTACAATAGCTACTGAAAAGCTTTGCTTCTGCGTTAGTTTTGTAGTTAGATTGAATGTTATTAATTTCATCAAAGACATAAAACATAATCCTCCTTTCCACATATACTATGAATTTTAAAACTAGAAAAAAATCTGTCAGCTAACGTAGCACTTCAAGCAAAACAAGAAAAAAAAAAAGAGCCGAAGAAAGAGAGAGAGATTAACATAAAAGAGAGAATAAACAATAACAAATTACAACTTATTTTAGAAGATAAGCGGACGTCAACGGACTCGAATCACTACCTGATCCGATTAAAGGAATGCTCAACGGAAAGTGTATGTCTGCGCCACAACACATATACAACCAGCGCGGCATCAATCGGAGGTAATCCGGAGGTCTCCGATTGAATGGATTTCACTTCCTTTCTACCACCCCCAACCTCCAGTCTCTCACTCACTGGAGTCAAACTCCGTTCCATTTGTATTTGCCTCTGACCTGCTAGTGGCGTATCGTCGCAATGTCTCTCTCGAAACCATGTACCTCTACAAAAACGAAAATTGAAGTAGGATGGGAGGACGCATTTTTTTTGCTGCCAATATGATGAGAATATTAAATGTATGATTTGTTCACAAGTATTACGAGGGAAACGGTTGTATAACATAAAACGGCATTATACTACATGTGACTCATGAAACATTAAAAGGTTAAGTGTTATTATTATTATTATTATTATTATTATTATTATTATATTATTATTATTATTATTTTTATTACTAGGCCTATATATAACAGACTGACCATCCCCATGTTAAAAACGGCAACATGTGGAAGAGAATAAACCAGGATCGCCACTGTCGATTGGTAACGACCTCTAGATGGAAGTACAGTTGCTCCATGCAATTGAAATGAGAGTTATAACGTGTCTTCTTATGCAGTCGCTAGATGGCAGCATAGTAAAATTGATAAAAGTGGTTGCCTTCAAAGCTCGTAAGGTTGATCAATCTGTTATATGTGATCTGGGCTGTAACTTAAAATGACTTCAAATTTAAGAAAGCTTGACAAATTTATATTAATTTTAGACGATCCTAAAGTTTAGTAACAAAAATTTTAACCACAACAATCAATCGCTAATAGCCTACTAATTTGTTGTCTGGAAAAAATAGGAGGGAGGATTTTGTCTTCTTTAAATTTATCCAGGGTGAATTAATTTAAAACCTTTTATTTTTTTTATTTTAGTAAGGTTATTTTACGACGCTTTATCAACATCTTTGGTTATTTAGCGTCTGAATGAGATAAAGGTGATAATGCCAGTGAAATGCGTCCGGGGTCCAGCACCGAAACTTACCCAGCATTTGCTCGTATTGGGTTGAGGGAAACCCCCGGAAAAAAGCCTCAACCAGGTAACTTGCCCCGACCGGGAATCGAACCCGGGCCACCTGGTTTCGCGGCCAGACGCGCTGACCGTTACTCCACAGGTATGGACAAAACCTTTTATTAACTGCGACTGAGCTTACCTATACATTTTCGTTTTTAGCAGGAAGTGAGTTTACCTCATTTTTCGCGGTAGAGTCTACCTTACCAAACGCTCTTGGGGAAAATATCAGAAAAAAATCCAAGCAGATAATCGGCCCAAGCGGGATTCAAACTTACACTCAAGCGCAATTCCGGATCACCAGTTGCATTTGCTAGTCTGAAACTACGCCCGTGATCGTCTGATTTAAATAGCACAAAAATGCCTGAGGGAAAACTGCCGCATGGGTATTAAAAACCCATCGCTCATAAATATAAAAACCACACTTCCTGACTTGCCTGCTAACAGATCTAAACACAAACCAAATTAGCCTTGCATACATCATGAAGGATATTACGTGATTCTTTCTGTTTGTATTGATAAGCTTTTATGTTCTCTTGACTCTGCTTTAATAAGGCCACAACTCCCGAATACTGGAATTTAGAATGGCTTCAGAATCCTTATAAACAACTACCACTTCCCTACACGTCCGTAATATCTACAAAGTGCATGTAGCCTATATATAATTTTTACTCTTTGTTCTTTTCGTGTGTTCTCCTAATTAAAGAGGCGAGTTGAATATATTTACTCGGTGGCTGGGAGATAAAACCTTCCTCTTATCGAGACATGGCCGAAGCAAGTGTTGTTGAGATATCACTCCCCAAGCCTCCACCCTGCACAAACACTACAGCCAAAGAAAAGCAGATAAACCCTACACTAAAATCCATTACGGGGATATAGCGTTGTTACATAAACCTATTTATGGTTTCATCAACATTTTGAACGCGGAATCGCCGTACAATACGTGTTCTCTTTATTTTTCGTTATCAGGAAACATACAGCAGAACGAGGTAAAGTGTCCCCTCCTCCCCGCCACTGTGTATTCTCATAGTAATACCCACAATTCTTTGCCGCTCGCACTTCCGAATCTGATTACACCCCAGCCACGTGCTGCAGGGACTAGCCGACACTGCGCTCGGCTCTCATTATAATGAGGGAACTGCACTGCTCTGCCGAATAAGTTGCGCCCTCCACTTGCCCTAGGAGATGCTCGTTATAAAGGTTGCAAGAAAAATAAAGACTACAACGAGAGAACATTAGAATGAAGTAACGGGAAGACTGTATGTATACATTTATATATACGCGCGAACGTATGTCTGATGCATGGGTTATGTACTATGTACAGTAGAACTTGGTTATAACGACATCCAAGGGATCTTAAAAATTATGTTGTTATAAACGAGTGTCGTAGTAACCGAGATTCACATTATCAATCTAGTGAGGTGGAAAATGAAAAATAACAAACTTAATTAGACTTATTTTAGATTTATGTATTGACTTTTAAGCCTACAATGAACATAATAAAATACACGTAGGCCCACAATTATAAATACAGTATTCTGTATTAAAACAGTTTTTATGCTCGACCATGCCGAAATGTACTAATTATACACCCGGTAGCAGTCCTTTAATGCATGTCATTAAAGCAGGGGCGTATTTTGCGGGCTACCGGGGCTACCGGCGGTAGCCCAAGGAAATTACAAAAGAAAAAGTTTATAATATAACATAATGTAATAATTTTGTATTATTAGTTTTACCATAGTAATTAAAATTAAAGTAATTGTTAGATATATTTTGTGTAATAATAGGGTCAGCGGTAGCCCAAACCCTTTAACCAGTATACGCCACTGCATTAAAGTACACCTACTCATTAAAGTACAGGTCTTCAGCCAATGATAACCCAGCTTACATGTGTTCAGCCAATGACAAGTCAGCTTTGTACCGTTATAAAACCGCAAGTATCGATTATTCTCGGATATGCAATGGAAAGAGAATTAGCGAAAAGTCACGGAGGCTGGAAATCCAATACTGTCGCAGAAGGTTATGTTCTCTTACTATAATAATTAGCGTTAATTGTAAATAATATTCAAATAAATTCAATTTGTCATCTCGTTTTTCAATGTCGAATTCAATAATCAAGGTTATAATATTATAATTATATTATAAATATATTATAATATTATCAAGTTTAACGGGACTACGTCAAGGTCAATGACATTATTGTTCCTCGGAAAAAATCAATACTTTGGCGTCTGCGCACATCTCACAATTCACGACCTAGAACAAGGTCACTTCCGATCTTGTCAGATACCTACAAATAAAATGTATACATATGAATACCGGTAATTTCAAGTTAGAAATATGGTCGAGCATAAAAAGTCGTATGAAACTCGCCTATAATGGTAATTAAGAAGCTCGTATGAAAATTATGCGCTCGTTTCATAAATATCCATACTCGATTCTTAATTACTATCATTATAGGCTCGTTGCATAATGCACTATTTCACTACTCACCAAACTACTTTACTTAGAAGTGAAGTAATCAGTCATTTTACTCTGTTGTCTTCTATTTGCCCAATACACACTTTCTAGGGCTAAACGTTTTATGTTCATAATTTCAGTTGCAATTTCACTGCTCCCTTCCCTAGCTTCACAGAACATGTTAATAATTCTAATGACTTCTAAAGAGTCACTCACTTCTTTTAGTGGCCATACTGCATTAAAATGCGTGCACTTAGTGAAAACTTCCTGTCGAAACTTGTCTAATACCGCATGAATTCGGGCAGGTTACAATGGGGCGGGGAATGCGCCTGCATTCCAGAGTTCTATGACAGAAGGAGACTGTAAAGAATTTGTCAGGGTCAGATTTCAACAAAATATTTCTTAAAATACTTTGGTTCTTAGAAAATCTTATTCCAAACTGAGGTTGAAAATGACGTTATATGCGAGGTAGACGCATATACGTTTGTCGTATTAAGCAAGGTAGAAAAGCATATGTTTTATAGGGAATTAGTTGGGACCACAGAATATTTGACGTTATAGGCGAGGTGTCGCACAAAACGAGGTCGCTATAACCAAGTTCTACTGTAGTTGCCTAAATTTATCCAAAGAAAGGTGGGACAGTATTAGGATCGCTATAATTTATTTAAAATTATGATTTACATAATAATAATAATAATAATAATAATAATAATAATAATAATAATAATAATAATAATAATAATTTATTCATTTAATCTGGCAGAGCTAAGGCCAGTAGGTCTTCTCTTCCGCCAAGCCAGACTAATTCTAATTGAATACAATTGCTTACATAGTTATTACATTAATATCGAGACCATAAAACAACATGAAAGTGAATAATGAAAGTTGGATATTTATTTCGAATAAATTTTATTTAGCTTCCTCCAAGTGAAGGCTGCCTAGAAGACAAAGCTTACCATAAACTTGTTGTTATAATGGAAAAAAAATAATAAAACAATGGAGAAGAAAAAGAATAAGAAATAGCACAATTAGAAATAATTGGAAAAGACTAAACAAAAGATCATTAATTCCAGAAGAAACATAAAATTTCCTAGTATCTATTAGCTATTGGATGATCACAGTCGTCTATTTAGCACTGGTTGCAAGACCTAGCTTAAGTGAGCAGATCGCCATAGCAAAGAGATCAATTTATATAACTGTAGAGATGGTTTCTTAGGATTTATATAGATCCCTTCACTGCAGACATAGATACTTCAGTGACAAGAGTTTGTCCTCGACCAAACTGCTTACAAAAAATGCGCGAATCTTTTTGTGATGGTTCCTCTAGCCCCAATCAGTAATCCAATAACTTCGATCGACGTTAGATGATATTTTTCCTTATAATATGGTATAGTGGGGTCGTATATGTCGCATTTTTCCTGATGTACCTCAGCAGGTTGATTTTCATATGTTTCCATCCTTACAGTTGGATCAATTATGAATCCGCTTGTTGATCTTGTCGGGAAAGCGATGATGTCAATGCGCCTTGTAGATCCATTTGTGGACAAACCATGGACCTCCTCCTCTACTTGGTAGTTTTTTCCTTGTAGGGCCGATGCTAGGAGGGATCGAATCTTGTGGTGACGACTATTCCTCAGTAGTTCTCCATGAGGACAATAATAAACATTGGTAAGAAGTAGTGATGATGATGATGATGATGATGATAATAATAATAATGAGATAATTTAAATATTTATTCTGTGATATAACTGCAGTGCTTGGGAAAGTGACACAAGTCAGTTTCCACAAACCTTTTTCGATAATTTATTAACAACTTACACTGGTTTATGTCGATTTGATTTTTTTCTGTATGAATTATTGTAATGGGAGGAATACCTATGTTTTTTTTTTTCCAAGCGAGCAGATGTTCCGTACGTTGTCAATAAATTATCAAAAAAGGTTTGCTGAAACTGACTTGTGTCACTTCTCCCGAGCACTGCAGATATATAACCATTAAGGCTGGTTCACAATAAACCGGAAACGAGAACCAGAACGAGAACGGAAAATTTGCTAAAATGTATATTTAAATGTGAGCATTCACAATTAACGAGAAGCTTGCCGGAGCCCGGGAACGGGAACGTGAGTTTGCCCAAGTTTCAATTTTCCGTTCTCGTTTCCGATTATAGCCTATTACTTTTTTTCTAGATTCATTCTGTTGCCATGATAAAGCTATTTGATCGTCGTGTATTTTGTAACACGGATGTCACGACAATTTATTCATGCATGGTTTCTAACTAACTCGAAAATTCAGTAGAATCACTTTCAATATATGCTAACATGTATATGTGACCAGATTATCATGTGAACTGAATTCTTAAATATTCTGTGTCATAAATCTGCAGTTGGCTAACCTGTGTTTATGTTGATTGGTTTCTCACGAGAGAACGTCAATGGACAATTATACACATATAACATCATATTGCGTAATATCGACTTTACATATCGATAAGCATAGCCGTTTTCGTTCTTGGTTTATTGTGAATAAAAAATCTTCACTTTCACGTCCTCCAAATTTCCATTTCTCGTTCTAGTTCTCGTTTCCGGTTTATTGTGAACCAGCCTTTAAACATTGAGAAACCCGAAAGAGCTATTATTATTCACAAGAATTGTTAGAAAAATATTTCGTTAGTCTATTCTTAAATTGGTTTCATGTCTGACAGTCCCTGACATTACATGACCCATCAAAGAATGAGAACCTATATTAGGCTACCTGTAAGGTATCATGTCACAAACATGTTCACGTCTGAGTATTTTTCACAAAGTGTATATTCAACGCTTTGAAAACACTGCAAATATCAGGATATTGGTGGAAAGTTTGTTCATTCTTATTTATTTTTTATTATTTATCTATTTATTTATATTAATTTATTAATCCTTACTTATTTATTACTATGTCACATTCCACACAAAACACTTCACTAGTCTCTTCCTTAGTTCTTTCTCCAGAGGCCCGCAGAAGATGCTCCTTTTTCTATTAAAAGCTTCCTTTGCCATTCCTATCCTCCTTTTCACTTCCTGGCAGCAGCTCATGTTACTGCTTATAGTACACCCCAAGTATTTGAAGCTGTCCACTTGCTCTACTGCCTCAATTAGTACTCGCATGTTTACCTTCTATATTTAACTTTCGATAAACATGGTCTTCGTCTTATTTGCATTTATCTTCATTCCATACTGCTCACAGCTGTCATTTAGTTCCAGTAGCATATTCCTTAGTATCATCTCCTCTTCAGCAAATCTTAAACACTTTATTCTTCTTCCTTCTACTATCACCCCTCCCATGTTCTAAAACAGTTTTTCACTAAATTCTCCAAGTAGATTTTGAACAGGGTGACAAAGAGCATAGTTGTACTCCTATCACTATTTCACTTCCTTCAGACATTTCTTCTCCTATTCTGACTTTGACTCGACAACATAGGAGAAACACAATACAAAAAACACATACCCGATAGCAGATAGGTTCTCACTTCCCTGCCGACAATCGAACCCGAGTTTTCTGGCTTCCAGATAAACGCTAGAACTTCACACGCTAAACTATTGATGTTTCTCAAAATAAAATTTAGTGTTTTAATAGGTCCATAAACAAGGAACGCAAGGTTAAATACACGATTAAAACTCTATGCCATGACGTTTTTACGAAAGTGTCCACTGGAGTAATAAATTACAAAGGTATACATAAATTACCTGGATGCGAAAGTGGTACTGAATGAAATATTCATTTCACTTTTAACAATTTCAGTTTTTTACTCTGATAACGCCAAAAATGACACTTTGAAGTATTTCATTAAAAGTTATGTATACTCCCGAAACTACGAATCCGTTACAGTGTACATAGACAATTTTAACTGAAAGTTCTGACGACAATAAATAACAGGGGTCTTTTTTATGTATAAAGAACCAGCTCCCTCGCGGAAGGGCTGTGGTACTTTCACTTACACGAAGTGGACACGCGTTTTGTTCGTGTTTTGGGTCAGCCTTTAGGAATGTTTTTTTATCACAGAAATGAGAACGTTACCATGTAGCGATAGTGCAATGTACGCGGCTAGAACAAACAGAATAAAGCTGTGCCAGCAGCATGCAACAATGGCATATGTACATCGAAATCTATGTTCTAATTGCACGTTACATTACGAGTCTCACGTGGGTCGCGACGAACTATGATGAGGTTCATGCACTTGCATCCATGTGGATGAAATTCCGTTTTCCATGCTAAAGTCGTCGTCGTCATCCTCCTCCTCCTCCTCATCATCATCATCATCATCATCATCATCATCATCATCATCATCATCATCATCATCATCATCATCATCATCATCATCACAGTCAATAATCTAAGCCTAGTGGTGTGTTCTGGTCTTATCGTCTATCCAGTTTTCTTCTAATAGGGTGACCTTGGCTTCATTTCCCTGTTGGATGGTATTTTTTTTATTTTTTTTTTATTTTATTGGTTTATTTTACGACAATGTATCAACATCTAGGATATTTAGCGTCTGAATGATATGAAGGTGATAATGCCGGTGAAATGAGTCCGGAGTCCAGCACCGAAAGTTACCCAGCATTTGCTCGTATTGGGTTGAGGGAAAACCCCGGAAAAAACCTCAACCAAGTAACTTGCCCCGACCGGGATTCGAACCCGGGCCACCTGTGGTGTGGACTGGATGGTATTTAAAAATTAAATTGGGTAAACTATCTTTAGACTTTCTTTGGAGAAGAGTCCCCATTTATTCATGCAGGCCTAATGCTGAATTTTGTCAAGAACTGATTCAGCTTTAGTGCCTGATTAAATCCCGTCGTCCAAGTACTATTATTCGTTGTGCAGAAAGACTCAGTTCGAATAAAAAAGTTCTCAAAACATTTCCCTTTTTCTTTCACGGTGTAGTACCGAAACTATTCTTCTTCTTCATCACCATCATCAATATTTTTGTCTTACTTTGAAAATTAAAAACAAAATAGTTTTTATTATTATTATTATTATTATTATTATTATTATTATTATTATTATTATTATTATTATTACTTACTTACTCACTGGCTTTTAACGAACCCGGAGGTTCATTCCCGCCCTCACATAAGCCCGCCATCGGTCCCTATCCTGAGCAAGATTAATCCAGTTTCTACCATCATATCCCACCTCCCTCAAATCCATTTTAATATTATCCTCCCATCTACGTCTCGGCCTCCCCAAAGGTCTTTTTCCCTCCGGCCTCCCAACTAACACTCTATATGCATTTCTGGATTCCTCCATACTTGCTACATGTTCTGCCCATCTCAAACGTCTGAATTTAATGTACCTAATTATATCAGGTGAAGAATACAATGCGTGCACTTTTGCGTTGTGTAACTTTCTCCATTCTCCTGTAACTTCATTCCTCTTAGCCCCAAATATTTTCCTAAGAACCTTATTCTCAACCATCCTTAATCTCTGTTCCTCTCTCAAAGTGAGAGTCCAAGTTTCACAGCCATACAGAACAACCGGTAATATAACTGTTTTATAAATTCTAACCATCAGATTTTTTGACAGCAGACTAGCAGGCATTTCCCATATTTATTCTGCGTTTAATTTCCTCCCGAGTGTCATTTATATTTGTTACTGTTGCTCCAAGATATTTTAATTTTTCCACCTCTTCGAAGGATAAATCTCCAATTTTTATATTTCCATTTCGTACAATATTCTGGTCACGAGACATAATCATATACTTATTATTATTATTATTATTATTATTATTATTATTATTACTATTATTATTATTATTATTATTATTATTATTATCACCATCATCATCTTCATAGGGTCGTAAAATAACCCAATAAAAAACAATTACGAATACCGCAAGTTAACCTACTGGGATCGACACATATCCAATTTATCAATAAAACAATTAAGTACTTATTAAAACTTGGACACTGGTTATAATAATTCATTGCAAACCTCAAAAGTCACATAAAAATCTACACGAGTAACAAATTCAAATTTTGCCAGCCACAAAACATATTGAACTTTTCATTGGACATTATTTTTTTAATTAATTGTAAAATGAAAATTTTGACATTTGTTCGATTGTTACCGTTTTTTATTTCCTTCAGTGCTTCAAATTTACAGATGAAAAACTTTGAGAGTTTTATTTTCAGCTGGCACCAATAATACGAGTACATTTCTACCTCTATTCAGCCAACAAATTTAATGCTCTAAAACCCCACCGTAACTTTTTAGACGAAGTGTGTTTACTAAACAATACCGAATACAGGAATAGTTCCTATACAATATTATTTTAATCTATTCAAGTTCCTCTTTCTCCTCATGCTTGGTTAATATTACCTTTCGAAACAGTCTTTGTATTGTGAAATGTCACATTCATTGTACGAGCTTATGTTATACGAATCTTCACAAATGCACAGAGGATGTGCTCGTAATTGATTTAATACACACACTACACTCTGACATATCACGTTTATCACTAAAGCTTTAACGCATGTAGTAGCATAGACAAGTTATTATTCAGTGACTGGAAACAGTTCCTGCAATACAGAAACACGAAGCCTAGAGGGATAAACTCGATACTCGCAGACTAAACACAATCATTATCAATGCTACAAAAGAAAACTTCGCAAAAACAATCGCTGAAGCAAATTCTGTGTCACTTGCAAATGAATGAATCTGTAGTCTGACGTAAGTGGGAAGTTGTTTTGTCTTTCGTGCCCAAAAAAATAATATCATATACAGAGTGAACCGTAAGTAACGTCATTAATTTCAGGGGGTTATTCTTTGAGATATTTCAAACAAAGTTTAATACAATTTTGCTAGTTTCTGTTTCCTTTTCGAGATAAAACTGGTATACAGGGTGATTCACGAGGAACGGTAAAAAAATTAGGATGTGAATTCTGAAGTCATTCAGAGTCAAAAAGTTCATATGAATATGGGTCCGTTTTCGAACGGTTACGGAGATATGGCTCTTTGATTTCACAAAAATTTCTGAGATTCGATTGTACTAATTCGCATTTAGAGACAGATAACGGACAAATTTAAAGTTTATATTCACGTATGCATACATTCCTAATTTTCTAGACGTGCACATTTTCAAAGGTACTTCCTCCTGCTTCAATGCACTGTTGCGCTCATCGATCGGGAGAGTTGCTCGTGGCTGTTTTTTATGCCGCATCCAAAATACGGTCGATTAGCGCCTCTCTTGTTTCCCCCTTCCTTTTCTATACCAAGTCTTTCATCCAACCCAATAGACAGTAAGTACTCTTCGATATGGTACCCTTCTGTTCGGAAAGCGTCATTCATATTCAGCGACGGCACGCAAGGAACTTCCATCGCGCAAACCATAAACATACACAATATCGGCGTATTCTGTAGTCGAAAATTTATAAGGCATCTTGAAAAACACAACTTTACACTTCCGATAACTGTACCTGTATAACTACTGTACTGTAGGTAGCTGACTAAACTGCTGTGAACTAAGTGATAGTGGTGTTTGTGTTATCTGCAGGTTCTGTGTCATTACATCAGAAAAGGGCAGGCGATTAGACATTTGTAATGCCCCACCACCCGGTTTCTTTCTCTTATCTACATCGCTCACACTGCAGATTCCAATGTTACGTCATTCATTGCGATCGGTGACCTTGTTTCACGTTCTCACGTCAGCAGCATATGGTAACGTCTGATTCACATTGGGGCGAGACGTTTTACCAAAAGAATGGATCCAGCTCCGCCATCGTTCGAAAACGGACCTATGTTCATATGAACTTTTTTCACTCAAAATAGCCTAAGATATCATATCCTAAATTTTTTACCTTTCTTCGTGAATCACCCTGTATATGAAACATTTCATAACGTGATTTTTTATTGTTAATATATAAATGTTCTCTATTATTTTAACAATTACTTCGATTCACATTGCTGTAATTGTTTGATTCTTAGAATTACATGTTATTAAACTTGTCTTCATTTTGCTATTATTATTATTATTATTATTATTATTATTATTATTATTATTATTATTATTATTATTATTATTATTATTGCTAGCCGTACCCGTGCGCTCCGCTGCACCCGTTAGGAATAAATATAAAGTAATTACATAATTAAAATAGGACGTTTGATCCAGGGAACATTCGTGTTTGATAGAAGGATAAATCGTTTAATATGTTACTTAATTCAAATTGTATTTAAATAATTAAAATGCAATCATTTTGGTCCAGAGACCACTCATTTGGTGCAATGACAATTCCTTTAACATGTTTCTTAATTGTTATTACATGCAACCATAGTTTAATGAAGATTGACATATCATTTAGTTTTATTGTGTATACTTTATATTACTTGCTATATGTTTCCATTGAATTATGGTAATAACTTAATTTTAACCATTGTTTTCTACGTCTTCAGTAAATGGCGCTTGGCCCACTACAGTATAGACTATATAGTGGTATTTAATTATATTTCTTTCTTTCGAAAATGTAAGAATTCACGATCTCCTATGTACCATTGCCATGGAATGAATAAACGTTTTTTTTCCTACTCATAAATTTTATATTTTGCACATAGGAGTTACTGCAGGAACAATAACGCTATAATCTGAGGCGGCTGTGAAAATGTATTATATTGTTATTTTAAAAGTCTTGTATATCCTTAAATATCAGTCCTATCAAAATTTTGCATAGAATAAGACTTATCGGAAATCATTTTTAAAGAAACTTTTGTTATGTAACATTTTTCACAAAAATCAATAATAAGCGAGATATTTCGATTTATTTAATTCAGGCCCCCTTATAACCCCCCTTTTAAATAACGTATTTTGAATACCATAGAGCCTAAAATCAAAGTTACAACGAACTTAATTTATATTCCAATTTTCATCGAAATTCATTCAACCATTATCGCGGAAAAGGTAACAAACATCCAGACAGACAGACATACAAACAAAAATTTCAAAAAAGCGATTTTCGGTTTCAGGATGGTTAATTATATATGTTAACACCAATTATTTTTGGAAAATCGAAAATTACCAGAAAAATTTTGGCAACAGATTTATTATTAGTATAGATTATTATTATTATTATTATTATTATTATTATTATTATTATTATTATTATTATTATTATTATTATTAATTGCATATTGTTCCTGTATTTCTGTCATTTTTATATTTGCTATTGTTCTTATACTGGTTGAGTGAAAGATAAGGCCCTTATGGCCTTAACTCTGCTAGTAGACATAAATCTATTAAATAAAAATTAAATAAATAAATATAATATTAAGTATATATCATGATTTCCGAATTCTATCTCAAATTAAAAATTTCTCAACTAGAAGGACGCCCATGACGCAGGGTAGAAATCGTGTCAGACCTTTTCCACTTACACAGGTAATATCATATTGACGACGAAAAAACATCCACTTTCTCCGCGGCATTTGAAAGCACAGCCGTTCTCTTTGCACGACTTCAAAGCTACACTCTGCTGTTGTCGTTATTAATATTTTATTAGTCTCATTATCACCATAACGGTTGGTAACCGGATCAAAGAATGACACTGAAACCATTCCCAAACATCAAACAAAACTTACAAACATAAAACAATTGGAAAGCATGACAGTTATCTAATATACGTCACTCTTCCACTACAGCCCTAATTTAATTGTCCGTATTCCTCATCGTAGGGAATAATAATAAAAAAAGAAATATCAACGCACGAATGCGAGATAAGTTAGCACGCAATTTTTTCAATGGTAGTCCTATACATATTTTTCTCGGCGCATATTACATTTTTATGGCTCCAAATTCCAGGTATTATGTGCAGTGTGTAAGAGTAGCCGCTACCAGTATTAGAAAGTATTTGCCCCCGTCACGGAATAAATCAAGAAGGAAATGTACGGCTGGTTGGTTCGTTTAAAATATAGTAAGAATGGCCGAATGCTGAAAGGGGAAAACACACTAATTGAAAGATAATGGCACGTAGGCAGCCGAGATAATAACACCCAAATAAAGGGTTAAGAAATAAACTAATGCAATGTGTGTATGATTTACGTCGACGTGTGCATGTATTAAAGCCGTTAGTTAGCGCCAAAGCTGCCTGGCTGGCCACTATTTTCTCTGAAGACACAGACCTTCATAAATTTTTATGTTGCAAGTGTTGTTACAGTAGGTGAAAAACTCTAAACTTGCGTTTAGTATTACGTTCTGTAATTTTCCTTTTTATTTGTCTTTTCTGTGTATTGTATATAATATGTCTATGTCTTATATGTTGAACATGCACTTGTATGTCATGTCTATTTCATGTCATTTTTATGTCATATACGTCCTTAAAAGTAATATGTATATTTCTACGAAATTCTTACTTATTATTATTGTTATTATTATTATTATTATTATTATTATTATTATTATTATTATTATTTAAGTAACAAGTCTGCGTGTGATATGTCCTGGGAAAGTACTTTATGTAATATGTCTGCATTTCGTATACTGGGTGTTCAGTTCAAAATGTGTCATGACTCGCTGTATGCCGTCATGTGGCTAGCCGATGAGCCTAGAGAATTCAATCTTCCTACACTTCCGCAGAGGTGTATAACCTGTGAGGTAGAGAAGTTGCCTAGCAAGTACGGCGTTCATTCTGAAGAGTACGTACCGATACGTACGGTAACGCCGGTAGTGGCAGGAATGTGAACTGTTTGGAAATACGTAGGCCTACTGTCGGGATATGGGGAGAGGGTTAAGACGATTTCTTACGTATTTGTTGACATTAACTTCGACGGTCAACATGGACACGGAGCATTTGATTTGTGTTGTGGAATGTTACCGTACGCAACTGATGATAACAAATACCCTGCGTACGACTTGCCGGCGCAAAACACAGTTTGAAGGAGGTTATGGTAGCACACAGACCGTACAGACCGCCATCTGTTGCTACGACGTTCAAGTTATACCGTACACGTTCTCAAGTTCAGATTGAAGAACGCCTTAAATAATAGGCAACTTCTCTGACATATAAGCTGAAACTCGCTTCAAATCGGTGACCCAACAACAGTGACGTCATGACACACTTTGAAATGAACACCCAGTATTGTGTATCTATTTCTATATGTTATATCTATTATATCTTATATCTTTGTATTTGTATAATATAAATATGCTTTTTATTGTCATACACATTTAATGTAATATGTGTATTTTATGTCATAATTATGTTTATGCTCGACCATGCCGAAATGTACTAATTATACACCTGGTAACAGTCCTTTAATGCATGTCATTAAAGTACACCTACTCATTAAAGTACAGGTCTTCAGCCAATGACAACTCAGCTTACAGGTGTTCAGCCAATGAAAAGTCAGCTTTGTACCGTTATAAAACCGCAAGTATCGATTATTCTCGGATATGCAATCGAAAGAGAATTAGCGAAAAGTCACGGAGGCTGGAAATCCAATACTGTCGCAGAAGGTTATGTTCTGTTACTATAATAATTAGCGTTAATTGTAAATAATATTCAAATAAATTCAATCTGTCATCTCGTTTTTCAATGTCGAATTCAATAATCAAGATTATAGGCCTATCAAGTTTAACGGGATTACATCAAGGTCAATGACATTATTGTTTCTCGGAAAAAATCAATACTTTCGCGTCTGCGCACATCTCACAATTCACGACCTAGAACAAGGTCACTTCCGATCTTGTCAGATAGAAATAAAATGTATACATCTGAATAATTTAAAGTTAGAAATATGGTCGAGCATAAAAAGTCGTATGAAACTCGCCTATAATGGTAATTAAGAAGGTCGTATGAAAATTATGAAACTTGCTTGCGCTCGTTTCATAAACATCCATACTCGCTTCTTAATTACTACCATTATAGGCTCGTTGCATAATGTACTAATATATTTTATGTAACTATTTGTACAGGGCTATAATATGTATGATTTAATTACAGCCCTAATATACTTTCGGGTAAAATATGGTTCTATAAACTTGAAAATTCAATAATAATAATAATAATAATAATAATAATAATAATAATAATAATAATAACAATAACAATAATAATAATAATAATAATAATAATAATAATACGTTCTAGAAAACGACAAAGAGCGGGAAGCAAGATATAAATGAAAATTACTTTTCATCGTCTTCGTTTCTTCCTCCATCCTTTGTCCTCATCACTACCCTCATAATTATTATTATTATTATTATTATTATTATTATTATTATTATTATTATTATTATTATTATTATTATACAGACGATCAAGTAACGTTTGCTAACTCTGAAGATGGTCTCCAAATACAACATAATTGAGGACGTAGCTGCAATAAGGGCCCAAAGCCCCATAGGTCCTTTTTCCGGCGAATGCATAAATCGATTCTCCGTAGTTTCTTTGTTATATCCACAAAGTTTCGTTGATAAATGTTGAACAGTAATGCTGATAAACCTGTTTATTTTAGTATATTTTTATAGACCCTGCACTGTTTTTAAAAATTTGAACTCTATACATCTCAGAACAGCATTTGGGAATATGGGCCCTTATTGCAGCTACGTCCTCAATTTAAAGAAAATAACCAAAAATTATGAAATGAAATTTCATATGATAAAACTAAAGTGTTTGCATGGACTAGTCAACTTATAGGATGAATTTGAAATATTGGCCAATAACGTTACAGAACCACCTTAAAATCAACCAATTAGAGTTGTGTTTCTTGATAAGACGCTAAGGACATGACGCCTCATACAATACTTCAATGTCAATCACAGAAAATCAAGAAATGTCAACAAAATTTAATTCGAAAATTGCGTTTTCAATAACTGTAACTTCAAGTAGTAAATAAATGTCCGTAAAAACCTTTCCTGTTTTGATTCTGTTAATGTAACATTTCAGCTTATCTTACTTTTGAAGTTAAGTAGCTATTGTTGTTTCGTATTTCCACTCTCAATTATTGGCAATAGTATTTAGTATGCCGTGATAGCAGTTTTTTTAACTTCATTACAAGGAAACCAGCGAATAGGGATGATAAAGAATGGACACTGAGCGAATTTTCCTGTGTTTTGTTTTTCTGTGGGCCAGCGTTTAGTTCCACTTTCAAGCGCTAGAGGTTAGTGTAATCGAGCATACGCTAAGATGATAATTGAGAATAGAGTTGAGACACAGGATCCAAACATCGCCTACCTTATTGCATAATCCAGTAACGCTTTGCTTCAAATAAATTCAAGTTAACAGCTTTTCCTTATTTCTCAGTGACAAACTAGTTGTAATAATAATATTTTATATTTCAGATATAATAAATTATATTATAAAATAATATAATACATTACAAAATTAAGTATCAAATTCGTTTAATATTTTGTATATAATATAATATAGGTAGGCCTATATGGTTTTACTTCTCGTAAGAGTTTTGTTTTTCCATTTTCAGCGCTATCAAACCATTACATATTTTAATTGTTGTTGGGGTCAACGTCTCAACTCTCATTATAAAGGAACTCTAGAGTCTAGACATTACAGTTAATGACGGATTTATTATTTTATGGATCCAATTTATTTTATTTGAGTACATAATGTACCTAGATGTAATATTACATGTGTTATATTTCCGCTGTGTCGACTGCTAGCTGGTGTGATGTCAGCGCCAACTCTAGGGAGAAAGCAGAATCTCACGCTTTAGCTGGCTTGAAGGTCATTGAAATCAGTCCGGCTACATCAAAGGTACCGACGCGAAGTGTCCATTCTTTATAATCCCTATTCGCTGAGGAAACATCATAATGTCTTATTGTTGTGTTTTATAACAATTATTATCACTTACGTATGTAATCCGGTTTTGCACGTTTTTTAATTTTATTCGCTGAATAATCTTATTAAATTATCAATAAGATGAAACAGTACTCGTACAATTACAACAGAAAAGATCCTATACTCAGCAAAATATACCTCAATAACAAACTATTAGAAAGAGTGAACAATTTTAACTACCTTCGATATTGATTATCATTTACACATGACTTTGACATACAAAAAAATTACCAAATGTATAAAAATATTATGTACAATAAATTCAGTTTTGAAACCATTATTGGTTCAGAGGAATACACGAATTAAAGTTTATAAAACTCTTCCCCGACCAGTTTTATCTTACGGATGCAAGGCTTAAACACCCGACTTCTCAAGAATAACCGCTGCAGAGATGAAGTTCATGAGACGCACTGCAGGAATCACAAAATGGAACCACAAAAGAAATTATGACACCCTGAAAGAACCGACAACCGAACCAATATTACAATCTATAAACAGTCAAAGGAAAAACTGGAAAAATATTGTTAACCCTTCGCAGCATAGTGGTTATTCAGAAGAACTACCGTTTTCTTTCTTTCTAAATTTTATAGCACAGATATTCCACAAAGGAACCACCTCTTGAGTATACATAGAGGTGCCATCTATGTTTTGAAATTGTGTGCAGAGTTAAAATGTTGCAAAAAAATTGATCGAAGCTTCGGTATGATCCATGATATGAAAAACATAAAAAAAATAATTTGTGTTTCAAAGGGTTAAAAGGATGGACAGAAGACGCATCCCTAAACAAATTCTGCAGTATGTTCCTTGTGGAAAAGATCCGTTGATCGTCTGGCTAAGAGATAGACTGATGCGATACCGTAACAGACCACCTGATCTAATACATCTATGGTTTGGAAGTTTGTTGCTCAACAGGAAGTTCGTTGAACATATCCACAGTAGAACCAGAATAAGTAGTAAAATCGATTTATAGGCCTATATTTATTTCCTCTTGTGTGTGCTATCGTAAAAATTAATTTTTATTACTAAAATTTGCAGTTCAGAGACTGTGTTTTTTTGTTTAGAGAACACTATCCTTCTGACCCTTTATGTCTTCCTAAGGACCAATTCTAAATACAAAATGTTGCAGAAGCTCGCCACTGAAATATTTTATAGATACTACGCATTCTGGCCATAGTGTACTGAAGCAGCGTACGCTGTACCCACTGTCTGATGCGTGTTCATGTATCATGACGACAACATGAACCTACACCAACGTTTTATGCTTCCAGGCTTTCATTTATGTTCCCGATTGCGTGTCGTATGCATATGATCAATGCATTGTTTGAAATAATGTACTCGTGAATTTAAAATTCACATATATTATCTTCCTGCCTGACACGAAGCCTGTATTCACAACATTAAAGTTAACCATACGTTATTGTTTTCAAATGCTACCTAATTTTATAGTGTAGTGAAGCGTCTCACAACGATTCATCAAGTAAACAAGTGCCACGCGATACAGACTACTATCATCACAGACTATATGACTCCCAGTTTTTTTATATTTGATCTATTATCAGATAGTCTCACTACAATATGCCAACAATATGCTCATAAATTTTCGCTACTGTATGAAGCCGGTTTCTAGCGAAATTCATGGCCTACTTCGCTTCGAAGCCCTGACCTCAAACAATGGGAAACGTAATATTTGGAAATGGATTCATGCATGTTGTCATGTGCCACATCTACCATCATGTCAATTACTGTCCATTATAATTTGTTACTGTCCCAGAGGAACTGTCTGGCCTAAGCAATCGAAACAATATGTGGCTTATAGGTCTATTCAATTACACAGTGAGAATGAGAGTCACCGAATTTTCGAGAAAGGGAATAAGTGAATCAGCGATTTAAATAAGTAAGTAAGCGAGTTAAGACAACGAGTGAGCCAGTGAGTTGAGTTAGCCAGAGAGTTGAGTCAACAGGTGAGTCAGTAAGATGAGTGAGCGAGAGAGCCAGCGAGTTGAGTGAACAAGTAAGCCAGTGAATTTAGTGAACGAGTCAGTCAGCGAGTTGATTGAACGAGTCAGTGAGTCAGTGAGTTGAGTGAGCGAGTGAGCCAGGGAGTTAAGTGAACGAGTGAACTAGTAAGTTGAGTGAACGAATGAGCCAGTGAGTTGAGTGAACGAGTGAGCCAGTGAGTTGAGTGAGCCAGCGAGTTAAGTGAACGAGTGAGCCAGTGAGTTTATTGAGAGAGTGAGCCAGTGAGTTGAGTGAGCGAGTTAGCCAGTGAGTTGAGTAAGCGAGTGAGGCAGTGAATTGAGTAAGCTAGTCAGTATGTTGGAGGAACAAGTGAGGCAGTGAATTGAGTAAGCGAGTCAGTATGTTGGGGGAACAAGTGAGCCAGTGAGTTGAGTGAACGAGTTAGCCAGTGAGTTGAGTAAGCGAGTGAATTGAGTGAGCGAGTCAGGATGTTGAGGGAACAAGTGAGCCAGTGAGTTGAGTGAAGGAGTGAGCCAGTGAGTTAAATGAGCGAGTGAACCTGTGTTGAGTGAGCGATTGAGCCAGTGAGTTGAGTGAGTGAGTCACTATGTTGAGTGAACAAGTGAGCCAGTGAGTTGAGTGAACGAGTGAGTCAGTGAGCTGAGTGAACGAGTGAGCCAGTAAGTTGAGTGAGCGAGTGAACTAGCGAGCTGAGTGAGCGAATGAACTAGCGACCTGAGTGAGCGAATCAACCAGTGGGTTGAGTGAGGAGTTGGTCAATTAGAAACATGCAGCGTTTCATAGTTAAATTTAAATATCAGTTATAATCAGGGATTACAAAGAGAAAAAGAGAACCACATCCTTAGTATCGGACCAAGCACAGGATTTTATAAAGATGTACTGATTAGTAGCTTAATTTGCTTTAAAGCACTAGCTAGGTATGGCAGTACACAAATTTTAAATCACACTTAACTGCTTCAAACCACTAGCTAGGTATGGCGGCACAAGATTTTATATTATACTTAATTTTTTTTTATTTTTTGAAATCACTAGCTACATAATTTTGTAAAGAATAATTAATTTACTTCAAACCATTAGCTAGGTATGGCGATATACAATTTTAAAGTGTACTTAGAATTTAAATTATTCAAATCACTAGCTAGGTACGGCGCTACACAATTTTAAATGTAACTTAATTTCCTTAAAACCACTAAGTAGGTGGACGTTATAAAATGTTCTATTACGCTTAATTTGCTTGAAAAAGTAATTACACATGATGCTAGAATGATTTCTAAACCATGTTATTTAATTTTCTTCAATCCATTGCCTAGGTATGGATGGTACTAGTAAATTTTAAAATCATATTCCATGTGCTTGAAATCACTAAAGCTAGTTTGGATGCATGAAGTAGCGTACAATTTTTGTTATCATTATTGAATTAGAAAATAATAAATAATTCTAATACTAACAACGAACTTACATTTACGTGTGAAGAGAACCTCTGAATTTATATGGTTTGTAACTCCGCCAGTAACCATGACAATTCCACAGCCGCACTTACCTGAAAAAAGAGAAAGAGAAAGTGTTAGTTAACATGAACGATAAATTAGTTCAATTAAGTTGCACAATTTATGACAAATCGATATCACGTGCGATGTAGGCCTACATGTTGGCTATCAGTTAAGGTGCTGATAAACATGAACCGCGAACAATTTTCGTCAACTGTATGGAGCGAATTGATGTGAAACTGACCAGTGTACCAATTCACGAACCCGGGTGTTAACATTATTACAATAACAAGACCGATCTTTTATGCGCCACACACGTTTCACTTTTTCATAACTCCTCTTCTGCCACTCCCACAAAAATAAACAGAGTAATTAAAAGATTTTTGCATTTCAAAACAATTTAGTCTCTCCTGTTACATTCCTGTCTAGGCCTACGTTAAATAAGCACACTCGAAGACCTACATTATGCTTTACACTCGATCTCTGTTACCTCACACGATAGGACACACATGAGGACATAATTTCAAAAGCACGCAAAGACTTGAAAATTCGCATTCAACGGCTATTCTTAAAAATACAGAAACATAGGAGGGAGGAAGGAAAAAAGGGTAAAAGGAATAAATAAATAAATAAATAAATAAAAATAAATTAAATAAGTAAATTAATAAGAAAGTAAATTAAATTAGAAACTGCATAAAAATAAATAAATAGATAGATAAATAAATAAATAAATAGATAGGTAGGTAGGTAGGTAGGTAGGTAGGTAGGTAGGTAGGTAGGTAGGTAGGTAGGTAGATAGATAGATAGATAGATAGATAGATAGATAGATAGATAGATAGATAGATAGATAGATAGATAGATAGATAGATAGATAGATAGATAGATAGATAGATAGATAGATAGATAGATAGATAGATAGATAGATAGATAGATAGATAGATAGATAGATAGATAGATAGATAGATAGATAGATAGATAGATAGATAGATAGATAGATAGATAGATAGATAGATAGATAGATAGATAGATAGATAGATAGATAGATAGATAGATAGATAGATAGATAGATAGATAGATAGATAGATAGATAGATAGATAGATAGATAGATAGATAGATAGATAGATAGATAGATAGATAGATAGATAGATAGATAGATAGATAGATAGATAGATAGATAGATAGATAGATAGATAGATAGATAGATAGATAGATAGATAGATAGATAAATAAAGGGAAGACGAAGAAAATGACATTCAGTTAAGGGAAAATTACTTTTTTCTGAGAAAAGTATTCCTAAGAGACTAATATGCTATTGGAATTTTTCGTTGCACTTTATCCAAGAAATAAGTTGTCAAAATCTGCAGACTTAGTTTACTTCCACCTTGAATTGCTGGCGACATGATTTTGGTTATATAGGCTATTTCCCGTGATATGATGATGATGATGATGATGACGACGACGATGATCTTGGTTATACAGGGTGGAAGTGAAATAGTCTCACAGACTTTCAAAGCGAGCAGTTCATGTTATCTGTAACAAAAAAAAAACTAAATAATATTGGTGGAAAGTTCATAGTTTTTTCAAATGTTTAACAACCTCTTATTCGGTAATTATTGCGAGTAGGGTCGTGATTTTTGTCCATATCGATAGCAAAACTAATAAAGAATAATTTGTCCCTCTGGCGTATTTCAATAGTGTGGACGGTTTTCGTGTAAATTTAATTTAAAAAACTTGTAATTTCAAGCCACTGCACGACATGAGTTGGTTGCAACACAGCGCCAGAGAACAGCTCATCTAGTGAGACACACCTAGTTCGTTCATCTCTTACATCTGTATCACGAGAAGAGTGTGTTAGCGGCGATGTTGCCGGACTGCTGAAAGATCAAAACTTAATTTTCTATTTAACCGTGCATTTAATCACAAAACGTAATACAAGTTTGCTATTCATTTCAGAGTACCCCTTCAATCTGCAAGGTTATTCACTTCCAGCCTGTATATTAAGTGGCATCATGATACTGTATTCTCGGTTATATACTTTCAGTGACAGTGATGATGAAATTGGTTATATATTTCCAGTGACATGATGATGAAATTGATTATATATTTCCAGTGACAGTGATGATGAAATTGGTTATATATTTCCAGTGATATGATGAAAATGGTTATATATTTCCAGTGACGTGATGATGAAATTGGTTATATATTTCCAGTGATATGATGATGAAATTGGTTATATATTTCCAGTGATATGATGATGAAATTGGTTATATATTTCCAGTGATATGATGATGAAATTGGTTATATATTTCTAGTGACAGTGATGATGAAATTGGTTATATATTTCCAGTGATATGATGATGAAATTGATTATATATTTCCAGTGATATGATGATGAAATCGGTTATATATTTCCAGTGATATGATGATGAAATTGGTTATATATTTCCAGTGAAAGTGATGATGAAATTGGTTATATATTTCCAGTGACAGTGATGATGAAATTGGTTATATATTTCCAGTGATATGATGATGAAAATGGTTATATATTTCCAGTGACATGATGATGAAATTGATTATATATTTCCAGTGACAGTGATGATGAAATTGGTTATATATTTCCAGTGATATGATGATGAAATTGGTTATATATTTCCAGTGACATGATGATGAAATTGATTATATATTTCCAGTGACAGTGATGATGAAATTGGTTATATATTTCCAGTGATATGATGATGAAATTGGTTATATATTTCTAGTGACAGTGATGATGAAATTGGTTATATATTTCCAGTGACATGATGATGAAATTGGTTATATATTTCCAGTGACATGATGATGAAATTGGTTATATATTTCCAGTGATATGATGATGAAATTGGTTATATATTTCCAGTGACATGATGATGAAA